>NC_069385.1:74738000-75094500 GCF_027475565.1 Acinonyx jubatus
CTCATTTACTCATCATTTTCATGTTTATTAGGTGCACTCTCATGACAGTCCTCAAAACTTCCGTGAAATAAGATAAGGTATGCATGATATTAATTAAAAAATAACTTACCTGGGTAGAGCTTTCATCTGTAGCATCACACAGATTCTTTTGTCCTTTGAATTCTATTGCTAACAAATCTGAAAAAAGAAAAAAAAATCAAGACACCATCTGGCTGTCTTTGGAAAGGCAGAGGTAATTCAGGTCTTTGATCTGCTCTGCACATGGACTGAGAGAGGCAGAGAGGACCAAATCTCCCTGACACAGACAATCACTTGCTTTATTAAACAAGTGTCTTATATTATACACAGAGAGTAATGCATTATGTGGATGCACAAGAAAAACTTATGATGAAAAGTAGATACTGAGCATACTGAGTACTCTGGGTTTTTAAACATTAACGTCACAGCTGTTTCTAATAATTTTTCTCTAACTGCAAGCTTATTTCCACAATATGTACTAATGTAACTGTAACTGCCCCAAAATGTTTTTCATTTTTTTAAAAAATGAAGTCTTCTTAGAAATAACTATGCATCTGAGAGCTCATGACCATCTTAGATCACTACTCCATACACAGGTTTTGTTGCACTCATTGTTTGGTCTGCTATGAAGGAAGGTGAGGCAGTTTGAAACAGCTGATCTTAAAGAACTTGTGAAATGTGTCTTTATAAACAACAATAATAAAGCAAAACAAACAAAAAAGAGAGCCTCACTAATGAGAGAAATCAAGGAAGTTATTAGGTGGTGCGCCCTGGGATTTTACATGGCAATGGCAATGGGGGAGAAGTTTATTCCTAACCCATATCTGGGGCAATGATAATGGTAACAGGTCGTGTGGGAAGCTGAGAAAAAACCGGCCGCCGGTTGGCCCAGGGCTTGGGGAGATTTAAGTCTTCTGTTTCAGGGTTGGTTGCATTACAGCATTAAAACTCTGGGGTTTTCCTGTATTCAAGAGCAAAGAAAACATGTATTACTAATCCTTTCAGGTTCCTCCTTCTAATTACCTTTTATTTTCAACTGTGTCTCTCCGTCCAGGTAGATGCTTCATTTTCCAGACGGTTTTATATTTTTGTGAAAGGTTGGGAGACTTCTGGGAGAAAAAGTTCATTTCTTCCTGGAGAGACTCTCCGCCTGGGTTTGGCAAAGTCAGAAACCAATGCCTTCTCTGAGGCTGGATCTCCTGCGCGGCTCTGGGTGGTCTCCATCGCGTCTGCGCTTCAGGACAACGCACACGGCTTCCCTTTCAGCCTAGGTTGCGGAGGCCGACGTTCGGCTCCTGCCGCGGGTTGCGGAGTCCCATGGCTGCTGCCCACCGCCGCGATGAGGTGGAGGGGTCAGCCCGGAGCCGAGTACGGGGCGCGGGGCCAAGCCTGAGTCTGCGGGACGTGCCGGGCCCGGCAGCTCTGCTTCGGGCCGGGATGGGGCAATGCGGCCAACGTTGCCAAGGGCGCCCTGTGTCCCAACACGGCGCTCCGGCCGCGCCCGCCCGCCTTCCGGAAGCGCTGCGGGCCCCAAGGAGCCTAAACCTCCACGAGGCCAGTTCCTCCCGGAGGCCGCAGGCCAGGGCCTGAATACCTCAACCTCCACCTCCAGATATCTGGGGCGGGCTGTGAACAGGCACACAGCGGAATAGTTGACAGTCTCTCTGCCTCCCCGCCGCAATCTATTACCCCACCACCCGGCGGGTGAGTCCGGCAAAGATTATCCCAGTGGTAACTTTGAGGAGGTTAAGGCGGGGACGTGATCAAGGTCACGAAACAAACCCGTGCGGAATCGCGTCGCAAGCGCAGCCTGTTCTGCCACCTCCACCCCGCCCCGCCCCGTCCCGGAGTGCTCTGGAAGGGCGGACCACTGGCCTGGGCGCAGGCCGAGGCCTGAGGTCAGGGTGGATTGGAGATTACGCCCCGGGGTGAGGAAGCGGTGGGAGGCGCGGCTGCCGAGGACGGCTAGGGCCCGGGACCGCGCGCGGGGCGGAGCGCGAGAGGGGGCGTGCGTCGCCGAGCCTCGGAGCCACAAGGAGGCCCCGGCTCCCCCGGCCGCGGCTGCGGGACCTCAGCTGCGAGCGCGGTGTGCACCCTACCCGCTGGCGCTGCCCGCTGAAAAGTGAGGCCCGTGCAGTTCCGGAACTAGAGCTCCCCGCGAGGGGGGGAGGGGGTCTTAAGTTTTCACTCACTTTGTTCTGTAACCTAGTTTTTAAAGGAAATTCTAAATTCAAATGGATACAACACACGAACCGTCTTCTCTACCCCACTCGTTTTCCCTCCTCGGCTCTACTGTGGTAACCGAGATAGGCAGACCAAGCCTCACACACGCGCACTCTCACGCACGCACTCTTTAAGCCTGGGGTCTTCATGGATTCCAAGGCTTCCGCCGGCAGGGTGGTGTGGCCTTAAGGGTGTGAGGAAGTTTCTGAGAGGCTTGATGGTCCTTATTGTCAGTCCCCTAGCAAGAGCCAGACGCCGCGCCAGGCGGTGACAGAGGCTTCGTACCCTCTCACAGGCGAGAGGGGGCGTGGGGGGAGGGCGCGGGCGCCCACACTAATCAATAACTCCCTACGGGCTCTGAACAGCAGGGGCCTTTTCAAGACAGATGCCCCGGGAAATGATCTATTTATTGTTCGCACTTACTGTGCACTTAGCACCGAGAGGGTTGTTCTTTACACTTATCAACGGAAACCCGCGGCTGGGATTCCCTTTGGCCGCTGAAGCGCGGGTCCGCCTGTAGCCGCGCGTCGCCGCCGCCACAGGCAGCGCAAGGTCTTGGGCTTTACCATTCCAACAGGTGGCGAGGGCCGGCGGCAGCCGGTCGGGGCGCCCCTTGCCCTATCCGACCTACAGGTCCCGGGGCGCCGTGGCCAGCCGCCACGCTCCCGGGAAAAACGCGAGGGCTTGGCGGGAGCCGGGGTTCCGGAATGGGGCGTGTGCATTGAAAAGCGAATGCGCAGGCGGGCGCCGGACAGCCAACAACTACGGCGCCGCCGCGGAGAACTTCCCCGGGAGCCACCCTTGATTTCCCGTAAGAAGAGTTAACTGTGAATAGCTAAGACGAATATCCCTTTCAAGTGACTTGAGCAGAGGACCTTCTCCGGGATCCAGACACTGTGGAGGTTGTTACTCCATGCTCATCACCGCCCCCCCACCCCACCCCGCGTCAAGTTTGCTTCCCTTAGTTCTCTTTGATTTTACACACACACACACACACACACACACACACACACACACACACACACACACTGGAGAATTCTCGATGGTGAATTGGGGGTGGGGGTGTCGCTAAGGCGGAGCCATGCCGTTCTCCCCCAACGTGTTGTGTTCCTTTCTAGGATAACTCTGAACTCGGGACCGAGTCGGCGGGTCGCTCGGATCGCCGCGACTAAGCCCCATTCACTTGGGCCAGGCGAGCCCAGCGGCTGCTGAAAATCGCTGCTGCTTGCTGCGGGCGCGCGGCTCGGAGCGCGCTGCTTCCCGAAGCCGCCCGCGACTCTGATTTATGCTCCAGCGGCTCGCGAAAACCCCAACGCTTTGGCTGGGTTAATTTTTGTCAATTGTTCTTCATCACACTGAGATAGTTTGCAGCTTGAGGCGGGTCTTATTTATCACCCTGCACATTTGAAATACAGTCAGACATAAAAATAACTGACTCTGGGACTCTGGCGCAATATTGGAGCCGTCGGGGAATAATTTGGCTAACTGACTTGGACGTTTCACCTTCTAAACAGAAATGCAACTCTCAGTCAAACTGTAAATCAGATTGTCTTCGGCAATGGGGGGGGGGGGGAAGGCATCAAATCCAGAAGGGAACACAAATAAAATGAAAGAAAACGCACATATTGACCAAAGGAAAAATGAACTTCAGAAATCCAGACTGGATTTTAATTTTAGACGTGGAACCTCATCGGGAATGTGAATTCCTAAATGTTTTACCAGCCAGATCCGTCCCAGAAATTTCTAGGGTGCTCCCCGGAAACTGAACTGATTGTTTCATTTCTTATTGTTACTGCTGTTTTTGTTATTGAATGAGAAATGCTTTGGGGGAACTCTCCTTGAAGAGCTCTAATTATAAATGTTAAGGAGAGGGTGCAGAATGGTTTGGGAAGGAAAGGATGGGAGCTCGAAAGTGACCTAAAACTTGGAAAAGAAGGAAATCAGAAATTGCCCTGGCACTCGCCTTGTTCACAAAGTTCTGTGAACAGATAGAAAAGAATTTGGTATTGTTTTCTGCGCCTCAGCGATTCCTGTCTCCGCCTAAGTGGAAGCCCCCAATAATGAAAGCTCAATTTCTTACCGCCCCACATAGACCAAGTGGTTAAAAGTCTGGCCAGGACTAGCCTTCGGTAAGGCAGGAACTGGAAAAAAAAGAGAGAAAGAGAGAAAATCCATGCAGGTGACCACTCAACAATGGATCACAAAGGGAAACTCAAAACACAACCAAATAAAACTTATGCCCAGAAAGGGCACATCTGCTATCATTCTGCATTATTTCTACCCCAGGTAAATTTCATTCTAGCACACCAAAGTGGGAGATCAGCCTCCGGCTTTCACGGAGCAAATCTGAGGACCGTTTTCTTGACTTGAACCCACAGCGACCTTACCTGTAGGCAGTTGCTCTGCTTTTAGGGTGTTTAAACAAGTATATATTTGTTTAAACTCCTTTTTGACCAAGTTCTTTCACATAACTTGCTTCTAACATTTCTCCAAATAAAGTTGAACAAGAGAGCTGTGACTCTTAAAATCCACAAATTAAATTTAAACTTAAAGATACCACAGGGGGCTTCAGGTAGAAAATTGGAGGGATTATTTTAAAATCACTTTGAAGGTTTAAGGAAAGATACCTTGGTAGTTGCTAGTACTTGGTATCCATCGATATACTGAATATATAATATTATGATTGCAATCAAAATATGTAGTTTCAAAGGTGTTAAATGAAATAAAATTAAATCTAATTTTTTGATGGAAAAAAGATCAGCGATTTGGTGGGCATTTTTTTTTCCTCAACAGTAAAGTGAACTGGTGGTGGGTTTTTGACATTTGTGGGATCCAGTTCTTAATCTGGTGGTTTTTCTATCGGCCCCAAGCTGGCTTTCCCCAACTTGACATCTCTGCTTCTTCGAAGAGGGATCTCTCTCAATAAATTCAGACCGCTATGCTGCCGGGCAATACCCCTGTTGTGAGTCATCCTTTGCCAATAGATGGTCTGATGTCCTTTTCAGTATAACCAGCTGGGAAATTAAAAGAAGGATGTTTGCTTCTCCACATGTTTATTTATTGGGGTTTTCCCCCCTTTATTCCTAACACATCAAGATGAGTTCTTTCTCATAGAATCCCAAACCACAAATATCTCCAAAAATGTATATTTCAAAAATTAAATCTACAGATGTAATACATACTGTGAACCCTATAAAATGCGTTTACAATGCTGACTTAAAGAAAGAAATTTATAACTTTCATATGTACCTTCCTTGTGCAATAGGCAACTGCCATATGTTTCCGACTTCCATAATTCAGTTTTTTCCTGGACATCTGTAGCAGGTAGTGAGTGCTTCTTAAAGTACATTTTATGTAATATGAGAAGGAACCCGCACCAAAGACTAAAGGTTAACATAAAAAAGCAGAAGTCTTTCTAGAAATGCTAGTTATTCTAAATTTACATCACCTATTACCAATGGCCTGAGATAGGTTTTTTTCCTCCCTCTTTCTTCATGAGGCTGGATTTGGAAATGCAGTATTGTATACTTTGAGGATTCTTTACAAGCAGCATTTCCCAAACATCGAAATGTTTTGCTAGAGTTCCTCTTGTTATTACCATTCTTTAGGCTTTTGTTTGAAGATTCTCATTTGGCTCTTCCTGAAAACCCAGGTTGGAAATGTATTCCAGTAAGCTTATTTTATTTAATGCAAAGTTTAATATTTTTGTATTTCCCCCTATATTTTTAAAGGAAAAAGAACTCTAACCTCTTCGTTTTTCATTTTTCTCGATTGTTCATGATACATTTCTTAAAGGATGAGAGAGTTCACACAATTAGAAGTGAAAAGAAAACAAAACCAAAAGTCATGCAGAAACGTCAGTTTGTTGTCAGACTTTTTGCCCACGTGTTCAAATTCAGGCTTCATTCCCAATGCTATTAATATTTTTCTATAGTTTACTTCTTTTTGTGCAATTCCTGTGCTAACTTTAAATTACTCTGGTAAAAATTTTTTCATTCAGCTGAAACTGAAATGTCTCATCTGTCAGTAGAAAAATATGAATAAATTCCAGTCACATTCTTCATTATTTATACTTTCAGCAGGTTATATAAATGCGCACAAAATTTCCACTGTTTAAGAACTTTGGTATCTGCAGTTGTGAAATATGAGAACAGGCCCCAATTTACAGCCAATTAGAGGATGTAATAATTTTTACAAAAAGCTAAAAACCATACCTAGTATTTCTTACATGGAGCCTAGACAGGGATACTTAGTTACATTTTCAATTCATTTTAGTAAGCAGCAGATTCAAGATAATCTTGGATTATAGGGAAATAATATTAAATATTTAATTGAAAGAATATGAAGGTATGTATTTTAAAAATCAATTTAAACATAGTATTATATAGCATAAGCTACTAAAATGCCCACTAACTACTTAGAGGATATTATTTAATTTCCCCACTCATTGTCTCAGTTTGATTTATATCCAAATCGACCTGTTGCAATATTGGTATCAGCAACATCCAACTACCCATCTTTAGTATTCATTTACATCTGGATGTTACCATTACTTCCTTCAAGCCATCTTATATTTGAATCAGGTTTTAGTGATAGAGAAAGTGTGGCCTTTCTCGGACATTTCTGTTACTAACCCCTAACTGTAGGGTTGTGGGAGGTGTGAGTCAATGAATGACCAAGTGAAGGCAGCGATTTTTCTCTAGCACAGGGTGAAAAATAATTGTAGTATCCTCTGTGGACAGAGAGCAGATACTGCTGGAAATTGGGCATGAATGGGGAAGCTCATTAGCCTAGCAGAGTGAGTTTTGTTATGGACACATCACAGGTCCAACCCCTCCACTTGGTAGGTCAGAGGCATCATTCTCTCCCTTCCTTCTCCTTCTGGATGCTGGAGTGCTTGGAGATGGAGAGGGATGGAGGAAGGAAGCTAAACCTCAGAACACACTCTCCTTTGGCTCTACCAAAACTCTGTACTCTTCTAAGCCCCACCGAGAAATGATCCTTGATTTAAAAACCAACACTGCAAGACAATCTCTCTGGGCCCTGAGGAGCCCTGAAGGGCTCTTTGGATAGGCTGCTGGAGTTCTTTTGTGGACGCATTGTGTCTCAGATGATTAGAATTGGGAAGAAACTTGTTGTGGAAGAGAAGAATGGTTAACAGTCGTCAACACACGCAGAGGTGCCTGTCTGTGTGTGCCATGAGGGAGCAGTGAGGAACTGAGGTTCTGGATCACTCTCTCCGCAGGGCCTGGGTTTGCAGTAGTAGCCAGAGACTCCACAGAGAAGCCGGCAAAGGAGCAGCCAGACAGACCCTGGCCACCTGAATTTATTTTTGTAGACTTTGGAAGCTGGCAGGTTGCAACTTATTATTTTTATTAACCCAAATAAGAGGAAGAGGCAAGAAGAAGAGTATGTACAAGGAGAAAGAAGAGAGTGGGGAAAGTAGGGGAAGGAATGGAGGAGAAAGGGAGCCCTTGCCCAAGTGTGTGGCACAGTCCCGTGATGCTGGGTGGCTTCTGGCATCTGTGGCCCCCAATTAGGATAGGGCTCCTTCCCAGATCAAGTTACAAAGTAAGGCAGCCAAATAAGAATCCCTCTTGGTAATTGGATTGGGCCTTCCCTCACGCCGACTCTCCCCTCTATTACTCTATTTCTTGCTAGGCTAGTCTTTTAGCGAATAATAAATGTCTTTCAATGAATGGGAAGGAAGTCCAGATCCTGCCTGTTTGGAAATTCGGAGACAACGTGCTGCGCCTCGAGTTCAGGGCAAAAAACAGACTCTTCTGTATGCCAGGGTAAATCTCCCTGTGTCAGATCTTGAGTCTGGGAAATCAAACATGAGGTTAGAAACTCTTACTTACATCGATTGTCAAATGTAAAAGAAAGACAAAAACAAAAACAAAAAAAGTCTATTTAGAGAATGAAATCCTGGCTCATAGGGTTTTAAAATTTGGAATTAAAAATAGTTGTTTATAAATAAAGTACAAAAATATAAAATACAGAACGAAATGCAAAAATATAAACAATAGTAGCTTAGGTGAGAAGCAGCAGCAAGCTATCTCCAAACATAGACAGGTATAGAGATAGATATACAGTGCAAGTCTTGGCTAAAAGCACAGCAGAAGCCTACAGAAAGAGTGAGCTAAAAAAAAAAATCTTTCTTAAGGATCCAATTTTAAACTGTGAAAGAAAAAAAAGGAAGGAAGGAAGGAAGGAAGGAAGGAAGGAAGGAAGGAAAGAAGGAAGGAAGAAAAGAAAAGGAAGAGAAAGAAAGAAACGGGACTAACCAGATATGCTTTTTAGCCTACCCCTGCCTTAGTTTTGCTCTCTGGCTGGATACAGATTCCACTAGGTACCATTCTTCCAAACCTGGACATTCAAGGCTCTTATGTCCTTTCCCCTCTCGCCGAGTCTCAGAGACAGACCCACGCTGATAATGTTCTTCCCTGGATGACTTTTATTACAAATAGAGCCTGGATAGTCTTCCCAGAGGCCTGACGGTTTAATTAAGTTTTAATCATTTCCTTAATATAGCACGACCTGGGAACAGGCATTTTCTCTCTTAAAGTGACAGGAGGCGCACGCTCCCTGTACATATGCTCTCACCCACGTTTACACGCGCGCAGGTGCACACACGCGCATCCGCATACAGGCACGTATAGACAAGTGCACACGGGCGTACTCACGTGCACACAAGCACATACAGACATGTGCACACGCGCACTCGTATTCCACCGAGCTTTTCTTCTGAGGATTCGCATCCTGTCCCCGTTTCTTTTGCTCCCTAGACTCGCGACGTGCAAGGCCCTGGCTCGGCCCTGGCACGCGCCAGCCACGCTTTTGAGAAAACGCCTTGTAAGGGCATTGGCTTCGCCATCCCTCGGAAGGCCGCGAACGCCCCCCCCCCCCCCAACCCCCTCGCGGACTCTGGCCTGCTTTCCTTCTCACGTCTGGGAGAAATTCGGTGTCCCTTCTCCCGGAGCAAAGGTCCGGGTGCGGTGGGGTCTGCGACTTGCTGCTTTGCAGGGTCGAGTACAGCTGGTCCTGCTAGTTCCGGAAGCCTGATCCACTTTCAGCGCGACTCCCAGGCTGCGAGCGGCAGCGCGGGCTCCACCGCTATGGTTCCCAAAGCCCAGTCTGGACCTAGACTAAAGGGACCAACGCTTCCTCCTGCCCTCGGCGCCCAGCGCACACCTGGATTATCTCTATCTGACATCCTGGGTGTCTGTGAGGTCCATCTTTCCAGCTGGTCGTCTATGTGGACGCAAGTTCTCCCATGTCTGTGGGTTCCGGGGTCTGTGTCCCTTTCTGCCCCAGGTAAAGGTGAAAGAAGGGGCAGAGAGATAGTGGAGGCCTTGGAGCTGCGTGATCCGGAGAGCGCCCTTGCAGGCGCTCTAGTCCCTCCTACATGAATTTGAGCTTCGGAGCATATAAATGGACAAGAACCCGTCTACAAAGCAAGCTTCGCGTCTGGAAATTGCGTTTGTGCTGCGGCCTCAGGTTTCTCAGGATGAGCCACTCTTTCTCGGGCCACTGGGCCGGAGTAGGCCTGAGAGCCCCGGCGACTCCACCCATGGGCCTCAAACACTCCTCCGAGGTCTCAAGGGCAGCTCAAAGGAGCCGTGGGTCGCTCCTTCGCGTCATCAAGATCCTGGGCCTGGAGCTGGGCGCTCGGACCTCGCACGCTGCCAATGCGGGCTTCAGACGCCCAGTGCGCGGAGCTCCCGGAGCAGCCTCCAGCCGCATTTGCGCACCCCCCTTCCGCCCTCACTCCCAGCCCAAGCCCTCCAGGTGAACCCTGTGCTCTCCCAGGCCCGCTTCCCCTTCCGCCAGGCTTCAGAAATCGGGTTAGCGCTTACATTTTAGGCTGTATTACCCGCCTGGGGCGCCCTCCGGGGTCTGCACTGCTCCAGACTGTGCAAAGACTTCTTTTACAAATGCAAAACATCTCCTTCCACTTGAATCGGTTTCTTAAGCATTTAAAAGAGCCCTCTTCCGCGAGGGTGTTGCCGAGTCGTTTTTGACTCAGGTTGCTGTGGCCCCGCAGGGCGGCGAGTTCGTGGATAACCGAGGGCACCGCCTGCTCAGGTTCCTTCTCTTCTAGAAGGTTACCTCAGAGGAACCGCATGTTCCCGGGAGCTGCGGTACAAAGATTTCAGTGTCGAAAGCTACTCCCTGTACTACTCTACTGAAAGCTTAGAGAGAAGTCGGAGATAATGAGGAACCCAGCAGTTGTAGAAGTTGAATTGAGCGAGTGAGCAAACAACAACCCTTTGTTGTGTCTTTTATACCAAAGATTTAAGAGTAATATGTATTAGGAATTTTATTCTACACGAAATTTGCTCTCTTTACACCAAACGCATTTGGGGTTTGACAAAAAAATCGAGTTGAAAGTACAAACAGTACAGATGCATGTTTGGTGTTATTCAATTAAAAAGCGTTTTTTTTTTTTTAATTTGTCTTGAAGAAACAAGTTGACTCTTAAAAAAACTGAGAAAAGAAGTGGCAAATTTTCTAAAGCAGGACAAATATGGAGTTAGGTTAAATTACAGAAACTTTTTTAAAAAGCTGCAATGGAAATTTTTATCGTGCCTTAAAACTGATTTCATCGTGCGAAGTATTGGGGTTTTGAAGCTAAGTCCTTATCATTGAAGCCACACAGAATTAAAATCCTAAGACTTACGTTTTGAAATTAATTATCATACTTTGAGAGGAAAGGGAGGCTTCAGAAAGGGCGTGCTTTTACAGACTAGTAAATATGAGAGACTAAGCGATAATGTAAAAAAAGTTCGCTCTCTTAAATATAAAGGACTTAAATATATCTTGAATTCCCACACGTTCCCCAAGAAAAATCCGCTAAGTAAAACACAAGTAAAGAAACATAAATAAGCAACCCTAGTGCCATTCGTGGCACAGAATGGGCGCTACTAAAGGCAGGAATGTTTAAATGAGGAATGTTAAATGAGAAAAGGCGGGCTTCGTGGCTGTGAATTGTCTCCACCCGAAAATGTTGCGAGTTGTAGCAAAATTAAGTGATAAGGGAGTCCGACTGGAGTTTTAAGATTTTTTGGAAGAGTCTTGATATTCTAACTTTGGTGATCAACTCGGTTTAAAGCCAGGAGCCTCACACTTTCCAGGTCTAGGTGAGGAAAACTAGAGACTCAGGGGCTGGAATGGGTTAAGGCAGCCAGAAAGACTGGGTTCAGCGCCCGCGGCTGGCACTTCCAAGCCAGACGGCGGCGCTTTTCACTCTTTTTTTTTTTTTTTTTTTCCTCCGGCAACCTTGTAAGGAAGTGGGCGCGGGCTGCGCGGAGTCGGCACCTCCTGATTGGCTGGGCTGCCAGATGATTGACATGGCCTCAGACTCCACCCCTGCCGCTTTATTGACACTAATGAGCAAGTTCTTCCCACCGCTCTCCTGCTTGGAAGTGCTGACAGATCAAGGCAACAAATTTCAATTACAATCCCTAATTTGTGTCCGCAGAGTGTTTTTTACCCATGGTAGTCCTCTCTGGCGCATCAGTCGAAGCAGATCTTGGAGCAGCAGGAGGAGGTGGAGGGGGTGGGAGCGAAGGAGTGCATCAGTGAGAGAGCGCGCGCGAGAGACCGAGGGAAGGAAACTTGGCGGGCGCGTCGCTGGTTCCTCGGATCCCAACCCAAGCGAGAAAGAGGAAACGCCAAATTTGTTTTTGCCCGCGGCGGGGAAGGGGGCAGATCGGCCTGCGGGAGGCCCCGAGAGCCGTTCAAATTTTGGTGGGGGAGTAGAGCGAGTGTGTGCGTGTGCCCGCTTGAGTGTATATGCGCGAGGGGCGGGCGGGCGCCAGGCGGCGGGGATGGCCGAGAAGCGGAGGGGCTCGCCGTGCAGCATGCTAAGCTTGAAGGCGCACGCCTTCTCGGTGGAGGCGCTGATAGGCGCCGAGAAGCAGCAACAGCTTCAGAAGAAGCGACGAAAGCTGGGCGCGGAAGAGGCTGCGGGGGCCGTAGATGACCGATGCTGTAGCCGCGGCGGTGGCGCCGGTGAAAAGGGATCCTCTGAGGGAGACGAAGGCGCTGCACTCCCGCCACCGGCCGGGGCGGTATCCGGGCCTGCCCGGAGCTGCGCAGATCTGGAACGGAGCTGCGGCTCCCGGGGAGCCGTGGGTGAGTCGGCCCTTTCCCGCCTAACTTCTTCCCTGCGCGTCCCTCCCGGTCCCGCGGGGAATCTGAACTTCGGCGAGTTGTAGGAGTGCGCGCGCGCGGTACCCGTCCGTGCCTGAGGCAATTCTGCCACCAGCGCGTTGGCTTTGGGTGTCCCGGCGCGAAGCTCACTGCCGCCCTGGCCGCTCTCGCCATTCAACTCTGGTCGCCCTCCAGAAGGTTAAAATGCCGCTCCTAGCCTCGCATTTCAGGCTGCCACAGCCCACTTGGCGACCCGCGCCCTCAGCCGCTGCTCTTTTCGGCTCTTGGCGGTGTAGGGCTTTGCCTTCCGCATTTGCCTCCCTTGGGGTTCCAGCCAATGGGTGCTCTTTTTTCTTTCCTAACTTTTAAAAACAAGGGGGTGGGGGGAGCGACGGCATAACCCCCCCCCGAAACCGGAACGAATGCCCTAAACAGTTTGGGCAAACCAGGAAGAGGGCGGTGTATTTGCAAACGTGGTTTCCCGAGGGGTAGCCGAACCCTTCCCTACCCCTCTGGATTCCCGATACCAAGGCCGACGGCCACCGTGGGCTGGCTTTTGGCTCCCTTCTCATCCCTTCGCTGCTTGGCTAAGGAGTTCAGGGCGGTCGGGGAGTTTGGCGGGAGTGGAGTCTGAAGAGCTTTCTAGAAGATGCCTCCGGCCGGGCCCAAAGCGAGCCGCCTCGGAAGCCTAACGGGAAGGGAGGCCCAGGCACTTCGGGCCAGGGATCCAGACGCCAGGCGGTTTTGCAGCGTGCGTTTCGGGTTTGCCGGGGTTTGCACTGGGGGTCTGGACTCCGGAACCCACTTCAGACTATTTTGGGCACTTATCTAGACCCTGGCAGCGGCGCGAAACTTATTTTGGGGCCTTGACCAGGCGGAGGCCCGGAGGGAGGAGTGGACGCGGCCCTCGTGCCTTGGGACACGGGGGTTCCGCTTGCACGTCGAGTCCCTTTGGTAGGCAGAGCGGTTGTCTACTCCTGGACCAGTTTGTTAGAAGAATCCGAAGGCACGAAAGCTCCCCCTTTTTCCCCTGGTCCTTTTGGTCTCCCCAGCCGCCCTCCAGGAGTCAGTCTCCCCTTTCGACTTCCCCTCTCAAAGCCCTCACCAGTTACCCCTCTTTGCCCTTTGCTGCCCAGGCGGCTGTGAGGACGGCTTCCTGCAGGGCGCTTCCCCGCTGGCGTCCCCCGGAGGATCCCCGAAGGGGTCCCCCGCGCCCGCCCTGGCACGGCCGGGGACCCCGATGCCCTCGCCGCAGGCCCCGCGGGTGGATCTGCAGGGAGCAGAGCTCTGGAAGCGCTTTCACGAGATCGGCACGGAGATGATCATCACCAAGGCGGGCAGGTAAAGGGCGATCTGTCGCTAACGCCCCGGCCCTGGCCTCACCCCACGATGGGTTAGGAAGAAGGAGGGCCTGCAGAGCTGTGGAGTCTCTGGTTAGCACTTTTGTACGGACAAGACAAGGCCCGGGTTGTGATTCACTTTTGAGACTGGCTTTGCCTGCCCACACCGCAGTGCAGTCGGTGAGGGGCACAGCCCCGCCGCCCTCTTGGATGTTAGGGAGAAAATCACCGTCCCCGCCGAAGCGGTGGCTGTTTCGGTTGATACTCCGTGTGCTGGGTAGTTCCAAATTCGTGGTTCTGTTTACGTCTGTCCACGTATTTATTTAGGCTCTAGTTATCGATTCCGGAACTACGGAACAGACGACTCTCCTTAACCCGTCCTTTTTTAAAAAGCGCAGTTTACTCTTTAGAAAACTATAATTTGCTTCTTTTTTAAAAAAGATTCCGGACTTCCAAGTTGGTTCTTTATCAAAAGATTTCCTAGCAATGTAAGAACGTCTTGTGCTATTTTGATATTTTATTAGAATGAAAAGTTACTGGAATTATCAGTAATACATGTACAATCGCTGCAAAAATAATTACCCGGTTTTTAAAAACCATTCTGTTGGTGGATCCAGTTACATGGTTCCATTTTTTTTCTAAACGAAATCTAACACATTCGCCTAAATTTGTTGAAGGATACCACACACGCAAAAATGTAAGAAGTTATATCTGTTTTTTGAAAATGTAAAATTTGCACACTCATTAGTAAAATAAATAGTTTTGTTGGACAGATACCATTAATTTGAGGGAAGCACGGACGTATTTGCATGTTAAAGTTTTCAGTTCATTTAGTGCAGTGAAATCTATGAATAATATCTTCTTAAAAAAGAACTTTAAAAAGCACAGCAACTCTTTCAGGGAATACACATGGCAAAAACCTGGATAGCATAAAAGTATCCAAACTTATTAGAAATTACAAAAACATATTTTATTGAATCCATATGCTACCTTCTACATTTTCACAGAGCTTTTATTAATGATCCAAATTCAGTCTTCAACAACACAAAGCAACAGTTGTCTTATAAAGGATGTAGTTAAAGACCTTTACTCTTTATCTTACAGGTGCACTGAAATAACACTAAAACAGCAGCATATTAAACTGTTCTCATGCCTAGTTAGGAATAATGGACTTTCTTTACTCTGGAAGTGGTCTTAAATGGCATTAGTGTTATAGAAAAGTTTTTAGTAAATAACAGTACTAAAATTTGTGTTACAAGGTTAAATTAGCAAAAATTAGATTAACTGGCAGGGTCTTAGACATAAATCTCTAGATGAAAGTTTAAAAAAAGAGAACTGCTCTATTTGTTTTTTAATATACAGTAATTTACTGTTCTACTCATGCTACTGTATCCTTTTTAAAGGATAGCTGGGTGTACTTTAGCATCTCTGATATGCATCTCTGATATGCATCTCTGGGAAGCCTAGAGAAATGCAGATTTTCATTTGTTTTAATTAGCAAAGTTTGAGTAAGTGCAGCTAAATAAGAAAGTATTTCCAGGGTATAGTGGGGGAAGGAATGATTTGGTAAATATACATTGTGTTTAGTTTCTGCTTTCAATAAAGAAGTTTTACTATACCTTTCAAATTTAGAGCAACTTTTGCACTTCACCTTTACCATGCTGCAGACAGGAAGTCCTGTCTCAATAAAGAACATATTGTTTGGTTATAGCATGGCACATTGGCTCCTTGTGGTTTTTTATAACCCTTTTAAAATTTCACATTATAATATATTTTATCACTTGTACAAATTCAGATTTTCTATTTCTACCATTTGGAACATTTTATTATTCGTATTATTAAAGTAAATACGCTTATTGATTTTTGTTTAAGACATAAGCTGCTTTTTTTTTAGTGCTGTTACTCCTTCAGTGTACAGTTCTTTTCCTTTTAAGCTGTACTGACATTTCAGTAAACACGGTGCATGACAGTGTACAACAAATTATATTTAAAAGCCTCAGTTTTGATGTGTCCTGTATTCTGATTCTTTGAATTACAGTACCAAAGTGAATGCTACAAATTTTTCCGTATGAAAAACAGAGAGGTTTCCCTAGGTTTCTTGGCTTATTCATTGTCCATGCCTAATCACAAACAAAAACAAAACACATAACCTCTTTCCTCCCCTCCGTATGCATAGGCGCATGTTTCCAGCAATGAGAGTGAAGATCTCAGGACTAGATCCTCACCAGCAATATTACATTGCCATGGACATTGTGCCAGTGGACAACAAAAGATACAGGTACAGTGATCAGATGGATACAAGAGGATAAGAAAATGCTAGGAGTTTACAGGCTATGCCTGTTTCATCTGTGATAACTATGATGTTTGTTTCCAGAAGCCTGTAGAATTTCTAGGTCTATAACCCAACTCCCGACAGTTCCAGTAGCCCAGATGGTGCCTTCTCTTACAGTAAATGTGGAAACTTAATTTTTGTTTTGCTTTTAACAGATATAGAAGAAGTGTTTTTTAAGTATTGATAACTTTAAATAAGGGCTAGTTTAGTGTTGCTAAACTGTGTCTTTTATAATGATTCACTTTTCAATTAGGATTTTGAGAGGAAATGTTAAATTTGTAGGTATACATAATATTCAATGAAATGTTTCATTTTCTTTGTGATTGTTTCGATCTTTAAAGAAATTCCCTTTACCTTGTTATGTTCAAAATCATAATTGTTGGTAGGCTTTTTTCCTTTAATATTATAAAATTATTGAGGATTTTTATAATTTAGGAAATAGAATCTCCTAATTCATTATGATATTAGGACATCTTTAAACTGGTAATGAATTTGTTAACCGTTGTTTTTTGGTTAGTAGTTAACACAGTAGATTTAAAAAGAATGTTGTAATATTTAGATTTTGAAAGAGTATATATTTATTTGGATATCAGGTAAAGTTGGAAAAGATACACATTCTTCAGTTTCAAACCTACCTCTGCAAATAAGCCAATCAGCAGTTTTCAATGACAATGCTTTTTACTTTCCTGAGGAGTTAAAAATGCTAACATTTAAAAAAGGAAATTTCGAGTAGAAGATCAGAAGATGCTGCTTTAAATTTTGTTCTTCTTTGTTTCTACGTATTTTTTAATTTTTATAAACAGCTAGAGCATTTAGTAAGTTTTTTAATGAAGTCAGATTTGGTTTTCATCACTTTTTAAAATTTAGGGAGTACTTTTTTGAAACAGGCTTATCATGTCAAAAGTATACAGATTCAATTAGTACAGGTGCACATGGAATGCTAAAAGAATGGGTAATAAAAAAGACAGTTTTATTATTTGTGTTTTGTATTGTTACTGATTTTAATTAAACAACTCATTAAGGAGTTTGCTAAAATTATCTACTACGTGGTAGAAGCTAGAAGGCATTTAGTCCCTTAAATATACTTGGTTTAAAAATCCATATTCTAATTTGGCTTTTGTGTTGAGAAAGATAATGTAATTCTTAATGAGCTTAGAAATTATTCCTTTCTCTTCCAAACTTCTCTCCTATTTCTCCAAATATCTTTCATTTGGGTGGTTTCTTTGACTTAATTGATTCTTATTATTCTCACATAAAGCAAGAAAATTTGCTAGTATAGTATTTGCAAGTATAGTATTAAGATGTCAAATTTTGAAAGATCAAATTGTAAATCATTAATTTGTTTTCACTTACAATGCTTACCAAGAAGTTTGGTTTTAGCAGTTGTATTAAGAATGTTTCACAAAGAATATGTAACATGTAATGTGTATTCTCTTGGTGGGTGTGGATTTTTTTGGAATAACTATAGTGCAGTTTTTTTCTTGAATTTCTAAGATTTGCATTTTATTTTCTAACTTTTTTAGGAGTAGTAGAAAAAATTTTTTGGTTATTTTCTGCTATCAAAGAGTGATATTTGATTGTTAAAAATCCTTGTGATTTATTGTAATGTAAAATTAATATTCACAAAAGCCTAATTCATTATACCAATTCAGGGAAATTTTTAAAAATTATTTTTAATTTTGTGATTATATATTTTTTCCCCAAGGAAAGGAATTAAAGAATAGAAGGCATATTGAGCTCAAAAGAGAATAAAATATATGACATTAGTTGAAACAGAGAGCCTTACCAGAGATGTTATGAAAATCTGTCATGCTATTTCTAAAAGAAATTTGCATATAACACCAGTAGAATTCTCTGAGACTATTCACAAATTATTGCTTTAAATTGTATGTCATATTTTAGAATACAAATGGAAGGAAAACACCTAAGTATGTAATTTCATTTTATACCCTTTTCTAAGTGAATCATCATATACTAGCTTCTAGTTTTTGAATTAGCGAATTTTAGATTAACATTAATAAATGATAATCTGAATATAGGATTGAATATTATGATCTTATTTATTACCTAAAACATTATTATTTAAATGTATTGTTCTTATGGAGTCAATATATTTGAAACACTTAAATGAACAGAAGAGGATGTTTGGTCTCTTTATTTGAAAAGTAGTATTAATTAGATATGCCCTTATTTTCAAAGTTTGATGTATGTTTTTATTAGTGGAATTTGAAAACTGAAGAATTTTCTTATAAGGGTTGAGAAAAAGAAATATAGGCTATAAAGACCTACATTTTTTCATTATACAAAATTTTTAAGTTAAACTTAATACATTATCTGCAATTTTTAGCTTAATTGAATTAGAAAAATGTTCTAAATGATAATAGCTAAACTTTTTTTCTAAGAAAATGAAAGTATAGAACTTTTGACAGTTTCCCCTTGCCTTTCTACCATTGACCTCATCAGCCTGTACATTCCTAAAATGGGAAGTGGTCTTAAAGGAAGTGGGGCACTTTAAAGGTATAGCTCTCAAGGTGTTTTGAGATTCACTTAAAGGTGAGCTTGACAACTTAATAGTTTCTTCATGTCAATTGAATATCCAGATGAAAAATGGAAAATATCAGTATGCAGATGGAATGTCTAGTGTGAATAAGTGTGAATCATAAGAATGAAGATACTTGAATTTATGGTGGTGATAATGTGCATAAACCCTTAACACATCACTTGCTCTGAAAGGTCTGTAAACCACGGCTGCCTCCGAGAGTTTTTGAAAAGTGCTTGAAATGTTATTTTATGTGTATTGGATGTAAAGAGCAAATTGTTTTTTAGACTTAAAAAAAATAAGATATTCAGTTTGTCTGATTCTACTGACTTGGAAATTCCAAGAAAGCAATATTCTATATACTGAGCCTGGTCATTGCCTTCTAGGTATGTTTACCACAGCTCTAAATGGATGGTGGCGGGTAATGCTGACTCCCCTGTGCCACCGCGGGTGTACATTCATCCGGACTCGCCTGCCTCTGGGGAGACTTGGATGAGACAAGTGATCAGCTTTGACAAGCTGAAGCTCACCAACAATGAACTGGATGACCAAGGCCATGTGAGTAGATGGCTTCCCTAAGGTGCCACCATTGGTGGTATAGACATATATGTACTGTGTCTGACTGAATGGCATGAACTTCTCTCAGATCATAATATTCCTCTCTTGGTTGGTCAGCATGTGCTTAATCTGTGCAAAATCAAGGTTATATTTGCATCAGAGACTACGCCTGTGGCCTGAAGCATATCCTATGAAACATTTAATAGGTTAAAACTAGATACTGCATTTGTATTAAAATGAAAGAATCTCAGGCAGACTTTTTTAGCCAAAACATATGTTTGAAACCCTATAAGGTGCTAATTATTATGGTCTGACTATGAATACTTAGGAGTTGGGTCAACAGGGATAATGGTTTATTGTGTCCTGCCTGCATCTAGCTCTTTTCCCTCTTGAAGCTTATTGCTTCTCAGTAATGGTCTAGGCTTACACTATTTTTTACACCATTTTTATAATCTCATCTAATGTGTCAAAATGTCACAGTAACAATTCTTTTTAGTCTTAAAATTGCTGAAACATATGTAAATCAAAGTCAGTCATTCCAATAATATAGTGATTTTTAACGCCTTATTGTTATGCAATATTATTCGTAGGCAATATTTCTACCTTATTATTTTAATAAATAAGTAACTCTGGATACATGCTGATTTCCATCAAAAGCTAGCATTTCTATTAGGTTTTTGTTATTTGAGAGGGTTTTGATTGAGGCAGGATTGAAATATCTTTTGAAGAACACATCATACATAAAAGGAATATCGGTATCAACTAGTTCATTTTTCAAAGTGTAACATAAAGATAGCATATTTATAAGCAAATCTTTTCAAACAAAAATGCAAACTGTCATAACTTAGTAATACACTTATGACGGGGTATGATTTGTAAACTGCTAGATAGTATCTTAAGCAATGACCTTAGAAACATTCAAGTATAAATTTCATTGTGGTACAAATTCAGTATCTAGATTTTTAAGACACATCTATTTTACATTGCTTTTGTTTGTTTGTTGCCTTTTATGATTGAAAACAAAATCAGAGGGCTTAATTGGTCTGACTCTTGATCTCAGCTAAGGTCTTGATCTCAGTGTTCTGAGTTCAGGCCCCACAGTGGTGGGTGTGAAGCCTACTTAAAAAAAAAAAAAATCAGAAAAGCAACATAGTAGATTTCATTTCTGAATCCAACTTCATGCTCTGTATTTTAGTGCAGTAGTTATTTCTGTTTTTATTCTTTATTTACACAGTCAAGTTGTAACAGTTTTCACTTGACTTCAGGGAAAGAACACTAGTTTCTTCTGTCTCATTGAGGGAGCGGACTGAAATATTGCCAGCCTGTTCATTGAGGGGTCTTTTGTTTTTGGAATAGAAAATTTAAAAATAGGGGCGCCTGGGTGGCTCAGTTGCTTGAGTGTCGGACTTCAGCTCAGGTAATGATCTCACTGTGAGTTCAAGCCCGCGTCAGGCTCTGTGCTGACAACTCAGAGCTTGGAGCCTGCTTCAGATTCTGGGTCTCCTCTCTCTGCCCCTCCCGTGCTCATGCTCTGTCTCTCTCTGTCTCTCAATAATAAATAAACGTTAAACAATATTTTTAATTTAAAAATAATACTGTTAAGTGTGACTTGTTTTCAAAAGCTTAAGTATCTTCTACTTTTCAGAGTCCTACAGTTTAAGAATATATCTTTTAAAGAGATAATTGGGTCTAAAAACTATACACTGTCATATATAAAGTACATACTTCTTTCCGTAATTTAAATCACTTTCTAATTCTAAATTTTTCACATCAGGTAACTGGCTTTATATCTAATACTTAATGTATCTGCAATATTTGATGTAGATATGATAATTTATGTATATAATTTAAAGTTTGTAATCTCATTAGACTTTCTGTCAAACAGTATTCTCCAGAGGAACAGAACCAGTAGAATGTGTATAAATATATACATAGAGAGAGATTTATTTAAGGAATTGGCTCACGTAATTGTGGGGGCTGGTAGGTCCCAGAACTACAGCAGCAGGCTGGAGACCCAGGGAAGAATTGATCCTGCATCTCAAGCATGAAGGCAGTCTCAAAGCAGGATTCCTTTTTCCTCAGGGGACCTCAGTCTGTTTCTTTTAAGGCCTTCAACTGATTGAATAAAGCCCACCCACATTATGGAGGGTAATCTGTTTTACTCAAAGTCTACTGACTTAAATATTAACCTTGTCTAAAAAATAACTTCACTGGGACACCTGGGTGGCTCAGTCAGTTGAATGTTTGACTCTCGATTTTGGCTTAGGTCTTGTCATGGTTTGTGAGTTTGAGTTCGATTCCCGCATTGGGCTCTGCACTGACGGCATGGAGCCTGCTTGGGATTCTCTGTCTCCCTGTCTCTCTGCCTCTCCCCTACTTGCTCTAATGCTCTCTCTCTCAAAAATAAATAAATAAACTTAAAAAATTTACAAATTCCTTCATAGCAACATCCAGACTGTGTTTGCCCAAATATCTAGGGAACATGGACCAGCCAAGTTGACACATAAAATTAATCATCACATAGCATTTGTTTAAACACAAAAGAATACATTGCAATTGAAATTCAATTGCTTATACCTGAATAATTATAATATTTCACTTTTACGAAAAACAAAAACATAGAAAACAGTAAAAATCTAGAGAAATGTGTCATCTATCAATGAAATTTTTCTTTTAAGGTTATGGCAGGATGTAATATTTTAATACAGGGTAGGTAATTAATGAGTGTGGGAAACAGGGAGATAAAGATATGTACCTATTTTGGAAGCAAGAAAATTGCCTTTGTACATGGTAAAAATGTATGAATCAGTTGATACTAGAGGGGAATGTAGGAGGGAAGATGCTCTTTTCAATTATTTATCTTTAAAAAATTATATGTTTTTAAATTTATTTTTATTAATTTTTTTTTTCAAGTTTATTTTAGAGAGAGAGAGAGACACACACACACACACACACACACACACACACACGGAATGGGTGGGGAGGGGCAGAGAGAGAAACACAGAATCTGAAGCAGGCCCCAGGCTCTGAGCTTTCAGCACTGAGCCCGATGCAGGGCTGGAACTCATGAACCATGAGATCATGACCTGACCTGAAGTCAGATGCTTAACCTACTGAGCCACCCAGGTGCCCCTTAAAAAAATATTTTTTAAGACTTTGTAAAATGTATTATAATGTAGAAAGCCATAGTCTCTGCCTTCAGTGATTTAACCTAGATGGGGAGAGAAGACATGCATACAGATGATCATGCTGTCTGCCCAGAGAAATACGATGCCACATTATTTCAGCCAGGAGAGATTGGGAAGGCTTCATGAAGAAGGTGTCTATTGTATTTTTTTATTCAGTTTGATGACCCCAAGTGAGGTTAGATTGGAGATTAGGAAATTGTTCCTCCTTCTATTGTTTATTTGTTTATTTTTAAGTAGGCTTCACGCCTAGTGCAGAGCCCCATGCAGGGCCTGAACTCAGGATCCTGAGATCAAGAGTCAGATGCTTAACCAACTAAGCCACACAGGTGCCCCTCTCACTCTATTGTTGATGTGATTCAGCATCTAGGAAGATAGTAGTGCCATTATGGTGGAACTTTCTAATTCAGTAGTCCTTTTCTTGACTCAGAGACCTCTTAGGAACTCACCCCTCTGTCATCAGATGGTGAAGGTCCCCCTAACTGCAAATTCTGAAGGAAGTGATAGTAATTTCTAATTAATCAAGCTGTAGACACAAATTAGAGGTGAATTTTGCTTTCTTACCTTTTTTGGCCTCTCACCTCCAGTTTTACTTTTCTAAAAGTATATGAGCATTCAACATAGTGACCTGAGAACTGCATGTAGACTTGGGACTTTTCTTAAACACAGTGTGTTTAACATAGGACTCAAATCTTCACAGGGCTGTGACTGAACCTAGAACTGCATGAGACAGTTGAGGTTATGTGCTACTAGGTTTTCCTCAATGTGACTTCATCTTTCCAAATACCAGGGATTATCTAGAGAGGAATATTGAAGAGAATCTAGGCTGGAATGTCCTACCCCTCCACAACTAATCCTTGAATGTTGTAAAGACTTTATAATCTCTACTTCATGGCCAATCTGTAGTCAGCTTTACGTTGGATTGTATGCAGCCAAGACCGGTCCTTGGGCTACCCATGTGTAGATGGTTAGCATGCTTGGGTAAGGTATTTCCTTCTCATCATGTGCATGGTTCCCTGTTCATCTGGAGTTTGTTGTCTGGAGGGACACATTTTACATGAACATCTCTGAAAAATTAGAAGACGTTTAACAGGTAATGGTGTCTTTAAACATTGGCAGGACTCCTACCCACAGTGCTGGGGTGCTTTGGAAGGAAGCATGGCCAGCTTGCCATAGTCAGGAGACCTGTGGAGGGTCTCTTTCTCAGCTGCCAAAGGGTTGGTGACATAGTCACCCTAGCTCTAAGTTTGTCCTCACCCTCTTTCATTTCTGCTTGAGATTCAGGTAGGGAAGCAAGGCATTACCAGGGAGATTGCCAAGATCTCCTTGAGAAAAACTTGTAACAGCTTGGAGATCCAACATGTTCATGTTCATGAGCATGTCACTTTCGTGCTCTGAGGCTTGTTTTTCTCATGTGTTTTAGTAGAACCAGAGGATTTTGAGTGAATCAGATGAGCTCATGAACTTGAAAGTACATATTTGTAAGGAGTGTTGTATATTCAGCATCACATCTGAGACAAAACCAAGGCCATCTTGCCATGGAGCTTGTGATCCGATGTTACTGTCTTGACCCCTACCTTTAAAATGAGTCAGTACCAGTCATCACCAATAATGCAGGGAGCTAAGTATCTGCTCTTCCTCGGCCCTTTGCTTGACTTGTTCCAACACTGGCATTTAGGTCATCTAGAAAATTTCCAGAGTCAGCAGGTAATGTTTCCTTATTGAGCTGTTTTATAAGGCACAGCTGGCCTGTCTGTCAAACTTCAGGCACTTTAGGCCCTTCATACTAGAGATAAGTAATATCATGCTTCTTTTGACTCAGAACTAGTGTCTTTAAAGTGGAAAAAATGTGTATCAAAGAAAACTGTGTTTATGAACATTAGTCCATGTAGCTATCTATGTTACTAGGTAATGCCAAAAAGAAAACAAAAAAATCCTCCATTTAAACAGAACAGAGAGCATGCATGGTACATGCAGATCCGATATAATTATTTAAGTTTCAGCATTATCATGGTGGGCTCCTTGTTTATAAGGCCAATAGTTCTCCTGGTTTTATTTCTTCTATTAAATAAGGAAAATGTTATTGACCACTCATCATTGTAAGTTTGATAGATCATTAAAAAGCAAATAATGCTATTTTATTCAGAAGAGCTAGGCTTGTTTAGCATTACCTGAAAACGTCCAGGAATATACTAAATCCGTATAGATAATATAGAAAACACGTTATTTTGCTTGAATGATCGATCTCCAGTTTACTATAGGCAGTTGCCATTTAATGTGCAAACATAGGCATACATCAGCTACTTCTATACCTTACTCCAGTATACCCCACATTAGGTCATCTTGGAAATTCTGTAAGGATATAAAGAAGGAAATAAAACTTAAGTATATATAGCAATATGGAGAAATCTGCTTGAGAGAACAAAGACTTCATAAAATCAGAACCTACATTCATTGACTAGTAAACAGAAACCCAAATCAGTTTTAGTTTCCTTTATTCCAAGTTAGTTTATTCTAGTCTTCCAAAATTAGCTATGTATTTATTTTTGTTTGTTTGATGTGAGGTAGCTTTCTCCATTTTTTCTTCTCTGGAATTTACTGATCATTAGAATCATTAGAATAAATCTTGCATTTGTGTTTTACCTGGCTCACACAACCACACGCACATGTTACATTATGACCTAGTGTAAGTAAACACACACAAAGTGAACAATGTTTTGCAAAACAGTACTTATCCTTACTATAAGGAGCACACTCGATGTTTCTACTTTATAATTTTATTTATTTAAAAAGTTTCTTGTTGAGACCTTTTAAATTGATTTTTTGTGAGCCACTAATGGGTTATTGAAGTTCTGTCCTTTTTTTAGATCTGGAAAGAGACTTTTCCAGAGGCTGCAGATTCATGTGTGTGTCCACACGTGACCATGAGAGCTATTGTATTCCTTTACCCTTTCCTTATACGACTAACCGCCTTCCCATCAAATGGGTCTGGTAGGCACTATCATTAGATCCGCCACCCAGGCATTTCCTCTCCTGAGAGGAAATTTTAGGGTGAAAAACAAAACAGAATTGACCACTGCGCTTGTTACTGCCTGGGAGTAGAGACATCCTCTTATGGTAACAAACATGCTTTCCAGGTATAGAGCTGTTTGTTTTAGGGCTGACCGAATATTCTGAATTTGGCTTCATTAAACTGTCTGCATCCTGAAAAACATGAGGCAGATCAATCACTGTGTTTTTCCAAGACTTTGTTTAAGTATTTCTTTTCTTAACTCCCAAACTCCCAAGTCTGAATTCAGATTGTGTAACTCAGGAAAGATATAGCTTTGTTAACTGAACTAATTAATGAATACCTGACTGTGGACTCTCAGCAGCAAATAAAAAATTTCACTGGACAAGGATATTTCTTTACTCTACCTCCTATGCCTTGAAAGCATAAAACGTATACAGAAGGAGAAAAAAATTCACCCACAATCCCATCATCTAAACATGACCACTGTTCATAGCTTTTGGTGGGTTCTTTTTATTGTCTATTTTCATATAATTGTGATAAGTTTATAAACTTGGAACATTTAACGTTTAAACCGAAGCATTTTATTTTGTGGTTAAAAATGTCCTAAACAGGCTTTAGTAATGGCTGAATAACACCTATCCCATTGTATAGACTTTCATTGACCTAACCAATCTGCTCATGTGGCTTATTGTTTTTCCACCATTATAAATGGTGCACTGCCTATTCTACATGAAGTGCTGTTTTGGATTTGAAATATTTCCTTAGGATAAATTCTCAGAAGTGAAATCGTTGGGTAGAAGGTAGCTGAACCATATTATCATATTTCCCTAGTAGAGTCTGAGTGCATTAGCTTTTCCATCCCCAGGTGCCTGGGTTTTGAAAGTTTCATTGTCATGAAGGTGTAGACACTGGGTTCTCTGGGCAAACCAGGGATATTGCAAGCCACACACAAGGCAGACCCTTGGGTGTTCTTAAAATTCCTTTTGCCCTTGAATAGGCACGTTGTCATCACCAATAGAGGAAAAATGCTCTCTTAAGAAAAACCTTGGTGTGCAAATACTTATTTTTAGGGGATGATTGTGGTGGAATTTAAATAATCATTTAAATCTCATTTTTAGTTTTACTGATTTGGATTTTGTGTTCCATTTGGCTCATTATAAATAAAAGTTGGGGCACCTGGGTGGCTCAGTTGGTTAAGTGTCCAACTTCACTCAGGTCATGATCTCACAGTATGTGAGTTTGAGCCCTGCGTTGGGCTCTGTGCTGACAGCTTGGAGCCTGGAGCCTACTTCAGATTCTCTCTTTCTCTGCCCCTCACCCGCTCACACTCTGTCTCTCTCTGTCTCTCAAACATAAATAAACATTTAAAAAAATAAAAAATAAAATGTTGATGAATTTATTCTTGTGTTTTCAGAAACAGAAAATTAGATGTTAAGTTCATGATTATTCACAGGGTTCCACCAAAATTATGACTCTCTTTTTCCTTTTGTAGTTTTATGCATATTTTACAAATAACTTCTTAGCCCTTCCTCTACAATTTTGATATATTTTATTTATTTTTTTGATATACTTTATTAAACTGGCACTTCTGCCAATTTTTCTTACACATTAAATATTTAGTCATGGTGATAAGACTGGGCAGAAGTTCTTGATATTTTTGGCCTTCTTTCCTTGATACAGATTATTCTTCATTCTATGCACAAATACCAACCACGAGTCCATGTCATCCGTAAAGACTGCGGGGATGATCTTTCTCCCATCAAGCCTGTTCCATCTGGGGAGGGAGTAAAGGCATTCTCCTTCCCAGAAACTGTCTTCACGACTGTCACTGCCTATCAGAATCAGCAGGTATTGTTCTCAGAATTTGTATCTTTCTAGACTTTTCGTTTCAGGGGTAAATTGAAAGCTAGCTATCCTTTTCACTGTATCTCAGTGTTACCAACTGTCATAAAGCATTTGCCATATAAGACATCCAGGGTGTGTGTGTGTGTGTGTGTGTGTGTGTGTGTGTATAAAAATAATTCTTTTTCTGTGATTCTCCAAGTAAGGCTACTATCGCAAGAATTTCTTTAGACAAGAATGTGTCTCATGACTGGCAATGTAGGTTTACTTTCCATTTTGAGATATTGAATCATAAAGTCATAATTAAAATTTAAAAGCATGTGGAAATAGACAAGAAGAATATGAAAGATTGCCTAGGAAATAAACAAGTAGAATTTGAAAGATAACACATTATTTTAAAACTATAATCCATGTATTATAGGAAATATTTCAGAGGCATTTATCTTATATAGTCATTTTGGTACATATACAAAAAGGGCTGTTTCTTTCAAGATAGGCTTTAATTGTGACAGAGGGTGATACATAGGCTTATAAGCTGAGAGATCAATTGTGGAGTAATCTTTTCATAAAATTAGTAATAATTTCAGAGGTGAAGTATTTCTTTTTGATATTGGTAAGTGTATGTGTTTCTTTAAGGCTGTGTCAAGTAAGTGGAAAATTGATTTGAGGCAATTTTTTAGTCCATGCAGTTACAGTGAGTTTTCGTAAAAAATTGTGATGTAGTTGAGGCTGATATGGTATGTGGTAGATTTTTTCTTCTTTAGTTTTAGTGATCAACAGAATTATTTTAGCTCTCCACTTATTACGTTTATTTACATCTCAGTTAGATGTTAAACTCTGTTGTGGTTTCTGTTGTTTTAAAGCTTATGAGGAGGTTTGGATTCTGTCCTCTGCATCTTACTTTAGGGCTGGGAGGCTCATCCCCTCTCATCCATGGGGAGATGCCAGCCCCACAGCTGAAGATGTCCTGTTCTCTCATTCACGTTGTCATGCTTTTATATAGACTTTTAGAAACAAGCATGAAATTAACCTTTAGAAGGACTGGAGATTATTAGGAAGATATTCTTAAAATATGTTAGGTGCAGATAATGAATTTTTTTTTTTGTTTTAGGAACAATGCATAGGGAGAAAAAGAGCTGAGATATTCACTACCTTTTAAGGAACCCCAGTTATCTTCTTTCTCTCTCTCTGCCTCTTTCCCTGTCTCAAGCACAAACAAATTAGCCATGTCAAATGTGTGTATTCTCCCAGCCTCTGTGATACAATAAACAAGATACAATAAGCTTTTGGTACATGTTGGTGACTAACACCAGTTGATAAACATTGACAAATCAATCAATTAATAGGGTAAGAAACTTAGAAAGGAAATTGATAATGACAAAATGCAATGATCATTTTTTATCTTCTTGGCTACTATTTTTAAGAACTCATGGAAAATTGGTAGGCAGCTTAGCCTGGTGGTTAGCATGGGTTCTGAAGCCTAGAGTCCCAGCCTAATTCTGTTGCCAAGTAACCTTATGAAACCATAGGAAACTTAAGCCTCAGTTTAAAAAAAAACATAAAATTGGGATAATAACTACGTATAAATTGCCATGAGAATTAAATGAAATATGTGTATAAAATTCTCACTACAGCATACATAGTATGCACTCAGGAATAAAAATAATGATAATAGTAGTATATCTCTATTCAGACAAGGCACCATTATATAAATCTGTACTCTTTTTTGAAATACTACTTTAAATGAACATTTAAGTTATTTAATGTTATTTAAATATTATTTAAATGAACAAAGAATTAAGCCATAATTAATTATAAAGAACTCCATCAATGACAGAATGGCAGTCATGCTGAATTAATTAGCAAACCTTTACATTATATCCTTTATAAGGTAGTTTTATCCACATACTAAGACAGTATCATGTGGAGCACATGTATCTCAGGTACTGCACAGAGCACACAGAGGACAATATAGGGGACTGCAGAAGACTTTTCAAAGATGCCCCCCCCCTTTTTTTTTTTTTGGTCTTAGTGTTATCCAATAGTTTTCATTTGTCCTTAGCCAAAATGGTACCATTGGAAGTATGTTCATTAACTTGGTAGATTCCACTAAACCAAAGAGCATAAAAAACAAAGCATGATGTGCTTCTTTGAAAATAGGCTGTAAATTCCTTTGGGCAAGGTGCAGATCTGTTAAGAAATAGATGAGATGTTGTTTATTAGTCTCAATTACAAGATGGTATAACTAAAAAATATGTTTAATGGAAATGATTAGGCCATCTGTAAAAATTCTACCCCCAAATTTTAGTTAAAATTAAAACATCATTTATTTCTACTACATGAATAGGATTTAATCTCATTAGAGTCTTCCAGTAGGGTTACCTCTGGTTAGACATTCACTATATTGCTCTGACCAGGTCAGGATTCAACAGAAAAAAAACAGGAAAGAATAAAACTTTAAGATGAGAGCCATAAAGATGATTCAAAGAGAGACAAAGAGGGGCGCCTGGGTGGCTCAGTCGGTTAAGCGTCCGACTTCAGCTCAGGTCATGATCTCACGGTCCGTGAGTTCGAGCCCCGCGTCAGGCTCTGGGCTGATGGCTCAGAGCCTGGAGCCTGTTTCAGATTCTGTGTCTCCCTGTCT
This sequence comes from Acinonyx jubatus, assembly GCF_027475565.1. Lineage (NCBI taxonomy): Eukaryota > Metazoa > Chordata > Mammalia > Carnivora > Felidae > Acinonyx > Acinonyx jubatus. The sequence goes on from NC_069385.1 coordinate 74,767,853, forward strand.
CTCTGACCCTCCCCCATTCATGCTCTGTCTCTGTCTCAAAAATAAATAAACGTTAAAAAAAAATTTAAAAAAAAACACCAAAAAACAAAGAGAGACAAAGAAAAATACAAAGGCAGAAAAGTTAAAGAAGTGTATATTACCTTCAGAAGAAGAGAGGAATATGTTGAAGCTTAATAGCATTCAAGCATATAAATAACTTGAATAAATAGAAGTTGGATATTAGCTGTTATCCATTACCAATAAAAATAGGATTAAACCATGTCACAGAGTTAAAGGGAAGTGCTTTAGTTCAGAGGGATTGAAAACAAAGGACAAGTTATCAAGAGAAGATTCAGAATTTCCTTCTCTAGTGATATTAAAAGCAAAACAAATTTTATTTACAGAGTTTGAGTATGGATGGGGATTGTCTTTTTCTTAGATGAATGTCTAGGTGATTTCTGAAATTTTCTTTTGATTTGCAGCTAAAATAATAAAATACCTGAGAAATAGGGGAGAGTCAATTTTGGAATTACTTGTAGTTCTTCTACCATTTCTGTCTTTAATAAACTTCCTTGACATTTCTAATATTTGATACGACTTTTTTCCTGCTCTGCAGATTACTCGCCTGAAGATAGATAGGAATCCATTTGCCAAAGGCTTTCGAGACTCTGGGCGTAACCGGTAAGTCTTAGTGAAGAGCATTTTGGCTCTGATAAATATATTTGGCTTTTTATTGTGAATTTTCCATTACAAGGTAAAGAGTTAAATTTACTGACATGATTTTGAAATCATTTTCTGATGAGGATTAAAATTTGTTGCTAACACTGGGCCTTGGAGGTAACTTAGTTTTGGGTCTAGTGCTGGGGTCTGCCCATTCCTAAGGTGAACTCTGATGTGTGATGCTGGCTGAAAAATGGAAGTTCTCAGGGTGCACAGTGCAGGCCACCTCTGAAGGGGGCTTGAGGAGACCTGCCCTTTAGGCCCTGGGGCTTCAGTATTCTAAGTCAGTAGCCTCTGTGCATCTGCTCACGGTTTAGAATTTGCTTAGTGATATCACAACAATCTATTGATTCTGTCTTTCGAACATGATGGGGTTTCTCTTTCCCTCAGATTTCCAACTAGAATATGAAACTACTCCCCTTTGCCAAGAGAGCTGATGTTCTTTAGTTTCCAAATTTGTCTTGGCTCCGCTGACAGCCACACACTTGTTTATTTTTTCTGTGGCGTGTTTTATGGTGTTTGTACTAAGTGGGAGAGCTACAATAATGAATTCCACTCTATTACTTTTATCAAAAAAGCAGATCACCCTAGTCTGTGTGCCAAGGGTTTTTGAATTTATTGATATGACTCTATTCCAATACAGTTTCGTGCAACATTTTCTAAGATAAGTATTGATAGTAACAGTTATAATAGACTAACGTTCTCCAGAGGCCTTTTCAGGGTAAGGCTTTGCCTTAAATGTTTTTAAAAGCATTTTGCTTTTAGAAAGAAATATTTGATAAAGTTTTATAATTTTACTCCAGAAATTATTCTAATACTTCTTGAAAACTTGGTATTCATAGGCTGTGTCTATAGGAAGTCAAAAGCCCAATTATCTTGTTTTAGGAACTGTTTGATTTAAAATTGTTGAGAGGAAACGGTCAGGTAGTAGTCCAGATTTTTCATTCTTCCAGTTGATTAATCAGGCAAGGTTGGTGCAGACAGAGATTTTTTTCTCAGAATACACTCAAGTGCTTGAAGAGGTTTGATTTCATCTTCATATGCAATGGCATTGTTAAAACACCGTGCAATGGGAGGACTAAAATGCAGCTGAAATGCACTGAGAGTGGAGTAGCCTTTAACTTAGTGCAGGTAGATCAACAAGACTGACAAATAACAGGACTGGCCAATAATTCCCTCTGAAATTCTTCATTCTGTAAGAAGATTTGCAGGTATTCCTATAATACCTGTTGTCTGATATATTGAAATTATTCTGTCTTTTTTTAGATGTTTGTTTCAGTGTGGAGAAAACTTTGCTTGGCTTTTGCTGTTACATTAGCTCTTAGTTAACTTTGCTGTTCAGAGGAGTTTTTAAAAGCTGAATAATTTAGTAACCGAGGTGGTCACTGGTGAGGGACTGAAGGGAGCCTTTGGGGTGACTTCTTTTCTACCTTGACAAGCACTTAATGGAATCATCTTGTGGTTTTGGTTATAGCAGTATAGTATTTATTCATTTAAGAGTCTTACATTACTTCCAATTCATTATTTTTTTAAAGCAGAGAATACATTTATTAAAACTCGCTGAAACTCCAGGAAGGCAGCATTGAGGCGTAAAGAATATATAGCCAGGAACTGTGTCCAGCTTCTCCTATAGGACTAACCTACCAAACACATCACTGCTGTCAACACTGGGAGAATCACACTGCTTGTATACTGTCGGTTCATTTTTGAAGCAATACATTTAAAAATATTTTTAAAGGTGTATTTTGGATAGATAACAATAGTGAATGAGCCTACAAATAGAAGTGAGATGATAAGATGCATATGACAAGTTTTCACAAAGAATTCTAGAAACATCAGCATAATGAAAAACATAGGGTTTTTAAAATTTGGTCAGTGAAAAAATATCTGTGGGTTTGGTGAAAATAAACTAAGTCTTTGTTTGGTATCATGAAGTCAAAATACTAGGTTTGATACGAATTTTTTCCTTCCCTTTGTTTTACAAGTATAGAGTTGTTGCATCCATAGTGCTTGTTCCTATTTCTTTACTGACTCTTAAGTTTTTAGTTTTAAAAAAAATTTTTTTAAATTTACGTTATTTGTTTTTGAGAGAGAGAGAAACAGAGTGTGGGGTGGGGGGTGCAGAAAGAGAGGGAGACAAAGAATCCGAAGCAGGCTCCGGGCTCTGAACTGTCAACACAGAGCCTGAGGCAGGGATCGAACTCACCGACGCGATGAGAGATCATAACCTGAGCCGAAGTAGGATGCCCAACCAACTGAGCCACCCAGGTGCCCCTAAAATTTTTAGTTTTTAATGGACATACAGAACATAATGAATTATGTTTTAACACTTACTAAATTTTAAGTTTTAACACTTTGTTAAATTTTTTTTGTTTGCGCCAATTATTTAAGCAGTGTCGCAGTACAAGAAAAACATGTTGAGCCTATCTATAGCTTTTTGTTAGTGAAGTAAATAATTTTAATTTTTAGCTTATTAAAATTAGTTTTCCTGCTTATGATAGATAGCTCTTCAGTCCTTATTTTGGAATGCTAAATATTTATAAATCAATATCCTCTTTTTAAAAATTTAATTTTAACATTTTCTATTGATAAATGCAAAAACACATGTATAGAGGAGCGGATTTGGTCAGCTTTGAAGATTTCTAACTTACCTATTATTTTCCTTTAAAAAAGAGTAAGTTATATGTAAGACTTGGGGGGTGCCTTGGTGTTGAGGACTTAGGGAAGGAGTGATATTTTTTTCACAGAAATAGAGAAGAAAGCCCAAGAGAAAAAGTTAATTATATTTCTTTAATACCCCTGGTTGTGTTGTCTTGTTGATACTACTTTTTAACATAAATTCTGTTTTTATTTTTCCCCACACATGAAATAAACAAATTAAGCAGGACAAGAAATAAACATGGACTTGTGATTTTTTAAACTTTATAAAACAATTTGCTTTAATTAAAAATTATCCCTTCCTGGTTATTTATGGCTCCACAGCCTATTTTATAGGAATCAGTAGCTTCAACCCTTAAAAGCTCTCCTGCAAGACATTTGCTACGTGAAAGAGAATTTATGTGCTGAGAATAGTTTCATTCTTCAGTTAGGCCTTGGGTTTGACCCTATAAAATTTTTTACTCAGGAAGGTACAGAAATTTCTCTGCTTTAAATACTTCAGGAAAAACATAACCATTTTACTAAATAAACTTGGCCATTTGATAGCATAAATTAGGGTGGTGATAAAATGTGGAAATTGTTCAAAGGCATCTTGTATAAATTATCGCCTTGGCTACACTCCTGCAGGAGGTGCTTTTATCTTTTCTTTAACTAGATGGGAAAAGTCTCCATTACTGGAGAAAATGAAGGCCTTTTTTAAAAAGTCCAGATTCAGCTAATAAATATTTTATAACTGTTTCCTGCACAATATCTGAAATCCTTTCTGGAACTTGCAGTGTGAAACAGCAGCCTCGAGAAAAATATCGATAGCTCCAAGTCAGCTGACTTGTCGATATGTCACCTTCAGAGCATCCCTTTAAAGCTTGGGATTATACGTTTGTGATGATCAGTAACGTCTCCCCAAGAATTTGGTCTATGGATTTGTATTTGAAGCATAGTAAAGTTTACACGACTAAAACAGATAATGCAATAATGCACATCTCTGCAGTTAATACATGTCTAAGTCCAGTGGATGCTTATTAATTACCTCTTAGCAAACTCCCCTCGAGACCACTCCATGACCACTTTGGTATCCTTAGTACTTAGAACTGTGATTACTAGAACTCATCCATGTGGTAATAAAAATGCAGTTTTATACAAAACTGCATCCTAACATTCTTTAGGATTAAAAAAAAGCTTGTTTCTAGAAAGTCATAAAAACTGAGTACAAGCTAAATATAGATGAATCAGATAAGTAGTCCCCAGCATTCATTAGTTGAGTATTAAATGCAACCTGCAGGCTACATGGGTTTTGGGACTGACCAAGCTGCCAAACTGCCCCCAAATCAATACTTTCACGTATGTAAAATATTACTGAGTAGAGTGATCTTGCATTTGGCTTGTAGTCAGCCACAGATATGATGTCTGGTTTTGGAAAAATCACTTAGTAGCAAACAATTTTAGCGCTAGGAAATGAGGAAGAGCTTTTGTAAAGAATCCTCACTTTGTGAGAAACTGAAGTCCAGGGAGGTTAAAACATTTACCTAGGGTCACACAATGAATTTTAATGAGTTGCAGCCACAGCCCAATTCTCCTGACCCCCAATCCAGTGTTCTTACCATGAAATAATCCTCTCTCTGTGCAACACTGATTATATCCAAAGCCAGATTCTGCCCTTCACTCTCAGTGCAGCCCAGGTGTAAGGCATGTGCAGGGTCCACTCTGTTCCCCTTTGGCAGCCCAGTACTAGCACCTGTGTGGGGCTGGTGATGGCTCTTTGAAGTGCTTTAAGAGCAGCACCCCCTGAGCTTACGACTTGAGAGATGAGCCAGGTCCATGCTTGGGCTCATGTGAGGCTGGCTCATACACACAACTGGTGATGGATACTCACACCACGCATCCACACACATATCGCTGTCCCTTCTGTCACTAAGATGTGGTAGTGATGCTCCGTGGAGTCATGATAGATGCCAACAAATTAATAGATTCTATACTCTGAACACTCTAAGGAAGTAAATTCAGTGTGTAAAACCTTAGAACAGTAGGGCAAGTTGTATAAGATGGTTTTATCTGCATATAGCACTCACTATGAGTGTTTAGAGAGTTTTCCCCGTGTCATATAGGTGATATGACTCCAGGATGAGGGGGGTCCTGTAGTCTTTGTTCATAGTTCTTATTTGGGGATGCAAGGTGTCCAGAGGAAGTAGCAAGTTGAGCACAAGCTATTAGAGAAAGACCTGATCTTTAACATTTGCATTGAATATAGATTATCTGTGTTAAATAAAAGTGTGTCTGACAATCACAAGAGATGTCTGAGTATTGCTGGACACTCGGAAAGCAGGCATTTCCTACAAATCGCTTAGGGCTGTGGTAGTTGAGGGAAGACTGAGGTCTTGAGAATGGGTGAGTGAAGCGCCTCATTTCCAGAACATAGAGGACTTAGTTATCTGATATAAGGAGAAGATTCTGAATCACTTATGGTAGGAGATACATACATACCTTTATGTATGTATTTAGAGTAGTTACCCTTGTTTTCAAATATACATATTTCATGTAAATGGTTTACAACCAACTTGTCCTGTGTCTTTAAGTATCCATTCATTAAGTGTATGTAAAGGCCTGAAAAGAATGATGCTGATACTAGCCCCAGATACTACACCAGCCTGTGAGATCACCTTCCTGTGTTCCTTCTGCATGTTGGGCTGAGAGGTCAGTGCTGCCTCCTACCTTCCTGGACTCCCTGTTGCTGGAGGGGAGCCCATCCTGGCTCTACTGGGTGTGGTGGAGATTGCACCCCCCAGAGAGTAGTCAGTTTTCTTTGGATGAGTGCTCTTCTAAAGTTGGCTACCGAGGCACTGAATGATGGGCAGAAGTGCCTCTTCAGCAAAATTGGCTTTACAGGGTCATGCTTTTGTCGCAAAGCCTTGCTCATCAGAGGGAGAAGTAATGTTACAGGGAAAGAGGGTGGATTCCAGATCCCAGCAGGGCCTTGGACTCACATCAGCTAGGATGGACCTCTTTGCCTCAGTTCCTTAGCACAGAGGGACAGCTTTTTATTCTCCGAGGTCGGCTTAGTTTTCTGAGAACGTTAACAGGACATCTTGGGTGGTTTCCATCATCTTGTGCACCTGGTGACAGAATGTAGCCCACCTCTGAAGCATTTCTTCATGCCTGTGCCAAACTCCTACCCTACCAATGTGGGGGGGCCACCATCAACACCGGTGATGTTTTCTGAGCTGCTTATTACTGCCGAAAAGCTCCAACTGCTCCTAACTAGGCTTCTTTTGTCCGCCTCCATCCCGATCCTTCCATTTAGAATGGGTTTGGAAGCCCTTGTGGAGTCATACGCATTCTGGAGACCTTCACTGCGGACTCTCACCTTTGAAGATATCCCTGGAATTCCCAAGCAAGGTAAAACAAAGTCTCCTGGGTCATAGATACAGCCAGTTCTTGACTGGAAGCTCGGGCACTGAAAAATGAATGAGTCATTTGCATCTACAATGGTGACCTCATTACCAACATCCTCTTGTGACAGGATCCATCTCTTCTGTGTGGAATGAGGATGTGGACCAGAAAAATGGTCATAGGTGAAGTCTTGGATGTTTTAGGCTGTTTATATATTTCACGACCTTTATGTCACCCTTAAACATCTTGTTAAAATTAGCATCGGACTGTGAGCTCCTGTGCCAGGCGCACTGCGCAGGGAGTCGCCAGTGGTGGTCCCAGTTCACCCTTTCTTGCCAGCTTCTTTCTTCACTTCCTTCAGCAGCATTGCCTGTAGACACGGTTCTCCTGTTGGATTTATGCTGAGAAGGTCAGGCAGACTTCCTCTGGCTCACCTCTGAGTATTTCCCCCAAGCTCAGGCTAGTGTTTCCTCATGGAGAGCTGCATGCCAAGGAATGATGCTTCCTTCTCTGCTCAGTAGGTAGGAAGCTCAGCCCACTCCTGCACTGAGGTTTTTTATGCCTGATCCTGCCCAGAAACCCGGTGACAATTAACATGCTGGGTTTTAGATAATTATCATTGACCGGCTTGGGCTTTTAGATTATTTTGAGAAGCTATATAAAACACTGTTGCTGGAGGAATGAAGGCTTTACAACCTGTCCAGCCTGTTGGAATTCTCCTCTCCCCCTAACTTCTGTCAAGTTTGCAAACATCAATCTGCCAGCGAATCCAGAGAGGGGAAGAGGACCACCACCACCATTATTGATTGGACCCAGGGTTAACCACCCTCTCTGTTTCAAAGGACTGTTTATATGGTGGGCCTTTGCTCTCGTGTTAGCATGTGAGTCACCAACCTGTTTTCTGGTTGGAAATAAGATTTTTGAAGTTCTAGACTATTGTCTTCTTGCAATAGCCCTCTGGGGTACAGCCATTGATGCACACAAGCTTTTGGTGGGAAGCTGCAGATGTGTTTGAGGCAGGATGTGTCTTTGACCAGTTTGGCTCTTTCCTTTAAGTTACTTCTATTTTCTTGCAAGAAAACATATCGACCCAGAGCAAGGTCTGCTGAAAAAGTAAAATAAGGAAAGAAGACAGATGATGACTATACTTTCTGAAGACGATACAGAGTGAGATGAAATTTATAAAGTTGCCAGAAAAGTCAGTATTCATAATATTTATTAGAGAAAAATCCGAAGCCTTTGGGAAAGCTGATGGAGGGAGAAAATGTGAAAATTCTATGTGGCAGTGTCCTAATATCCTCTGCAGTAAAAAAAAAAAAAAAATTATTGCCTGGGGAGATCATTTGCCTTGGGAATATTGAGAGGATCTGTGTCTAACATGTTGCTGTCGGAATTCAGTTAAGTTATAATTCCTTGAGAGACAAAAGCATCTCCTTTTCGTTGTTCAGCATAGGCTTCCTTGTGACAAGCTGTGTCTCGCTCATGCTCACAAAATCGAAAGGCAGACATGGCTGTCGAGTCGTTGCTCTTTACATTTCAACTTCTTTTGTAGGAAGTACGAGTTCCTCCACATTGCTCCAAGGCTCTGGGAGTGGTGTCCCTGCCACCCACCCTCATCTTTTGTCTGGCTCCCCTTGCTCCTCTCCTGCCTTCCATCTGGGGCCCAACACCAGCCAGCTGTGTAGCCTGGCCCCAGCTGACTACTCTGCCTGTGCCCGCTCTGGCCTCACCCTCAACCGATACAGCACATCCTTGGCCGAGACTTACAACAGGCTCACCAACCAGACCGGCGAGACCTTCGCCGCGCCCAGGACTCCTTCCTATGTGGGCGTGAGCAGCAGCACCTCTGTGAACATGTCCATGGGCGGCGCTGATGGGGACACTTTCAGCTGCCCACAGACCAGCTTGTCCATGCAGATTTCGGGGATGTCCCCCCAGCTCCAGTACATCATGCCTTCACCTTCCAGCAACGCCTTTGCTGCTAACCAGACCCATCAGGGTTCCTATAACACTTTCAGGTTACACAGCCCCTGTGCCTTGTATGGATATAATTTCTCTACATCCCCCAAGCTGGCTGCCAGTCCTGAGAAAATTGTTTCTTCCCAAGGAAGTTTCTTGGGGTCCTCACCGAGTGGGACCATGACCGATCGGCAGATGTTGCCCCCTGTGGAAGGAGTGCACCTGCTTAGCAGTGGGGGTCAGCAGAGTTTCTTTGACTCTAGGACCCTAGGAAGCTTAACTCTGTCATCATCTCAAGTGTCTGCACATATGGTCTGATGAATCCTTGAAGTTTAAACCATATTCAGATTGGTCTAATGTATTTTCTTTTCTTGTTTTCTTTCTCTTTTTCTTTTTTTTTTGAAAGCAATATGAAAAGAAACTATCAGTAGCTTGTAAGATTTACATATAATAGGAAGTGAAGGCTCACTGAGTGTTTTGACTTTCTCATGGTGAGATTGTAATTATCTATGGTATATACATATACCGTATATAGCATGTGGAGTTTTGCAGCCTACAAAACCACATCCTCCCTCCCCCCCACCCATTTCGTCTAGTTGCACAGAGTATTGGCATAAGTAATAATGTTTAACCAAAATTCTCAGACTCTTTTAAAAACCAAACAGCAAACTTAAAACTTGGCAGTGATACTAACCAGACCAAGACTTATAACTTAATTTATCAGAAAAATGCTCTACACAGTTTCATACTTGAGTGTTGATAACTAACAGTAACCAGCACATGGAGTCTTGTGATTTCTGTTATTCTTGGGCACAATGTGAGAACCTAAAATGCAAAAGCCAGTTGAGGTCTTGGTATTAGTTCTGAGGTATTTGTAATCATGAAGGATTAGCTTTTGTGTTCTTGCTTGCTCTTGTTTGTCACAGATAGTAGATGACCTTGGTTCTGTAAAAATCCATGACCTATGATAATTTTTCACTTAAGTAAAGTGGAAGAGAGGCTTGTACTTTCTTTTCACTTTCCATTGGGTATATAAGAGGTACTTACTCATCTGCAGAGAATAAATTTCTAGTATTTTGGGTTTTTTGCTCATTTTATTTAGTTTAAGTAGACCGTTAAAGAATGTTCTAGTAAACATTTTTAAATTCCAGTTTTTGCCAGGGAAGGAACACATGATATGAGTGGAATGGTAAAAAGAAAATAAATCCACCTCAAATTCTTTGATTCCAATGAGAAGTGTCTGTCTTTTTAAATCAAGAGGAATAAAGTTGTCAGCTATCCCTTAGCTTTTATAGTGTGGTTTTTCATTCAGGATATTTTTTCCATTTTGCTTTGAGATTCCTGATCCATGATCTATAAGGAAAACGGCATTTATGCTACTTATTTACGTCTCCTAACTCCTACAAATTGAAACCTCCCTTCCTCCTTAACTTTGTTTCTCTGAGTCTTTCCTGAAACAGATAGATTCTAGGCTTTTATGGTATTAAATAACACTGTGAGGAATTTCAGGGGGTTATCTCCAGCAATCTGTCTTTTGGGGGTTGTAGTGCAAAGGCCAAAGCCCATTACTATAAAGACCCTCTTACAGGATGAAGGAGGAAGATACTAATTATGATAAAGGATCTATAAAACTTTTAACCTCAGCAGCATTTTCGACCTCAAAACTGGAAAAATGAAAACAGAATTAGTTTTTGAAAAATCCCTAAAATAATGTATACATGGTTGAAGATTTCAAAACAAGTAACTTCGATAGCACATTATGAGATGAATCAGAAAGGCTAAGAATGCATGGTGAGGAGCATTACCATCTGTCTGTTGAGAAACTAAAGTAATACGTCTGTTCCTTGACTCATTAACGACCTTTCATATATTTGTCAAGCTAAAGCAGTGTGATTTCCTTCCATTTGTAAACAGAATTGCTTTAACTCTTCCCTAGTTTAGATGGGGAAAGGGTGTAGTTCCTGATTTGCTTCTTTACTTTAAAACAACATGGCTGTTAAATATTTAGGCTGATAACTATTTGAAAAGTAGTTGCACAGGATATGACTCTGTTTATGGATGTTGATAAATTTCCCCATGGATTCTGTAACAATTCATCAAATTAGTATTGATTTTTAAATTGAAGATTAGCACGAAGGGACACAAACTATTTCCAGTAGGTAGATCTGTATAAGATGTTTGTGTGTGGTGTTGATTGCTTGACAGAGATTTAGGAAAAGTCCTCATGAGTACATCCCAGCCTTAATGCTTAGTACAGTTCAAGAACAAGAGTTTTCTATCTTAATAAGACATGGAAATTAATTAATGATCCATCCCCATATATACTAATAGGGAGAGCATTTTCCTTTTTGCTGTTGGTGATATGAAATGATACCACAATACGAGTAGAATTTTTTATTAATTTTTTTGATTTAGCAATATTGTACAAATTGCTGTTTCCTTTAGGCTTTACTGTAAATATTAATCACCATGTCACTTCAAAGACTAGCCTTTTATCATTATATTAAATGACATACATGCATTGATAATTATAATTATATATCTGTATTTTATTAAAAAAGTGCTTAAGAAATTATATATTAAAGTGTGTTACTAAACCCTTTTACGACTTTGGAGGGTAATCATTTAAAGTGTCTATAAATGTTGTTCCAGGAACAAGCACACATATGAACACCCCAAACACAAATTTTGTAGCTTTCGATTACAAGGCATGGCAAAATGGGTCTGGCATTCATTTTTCATGTGTTAAATATAATTTCTTGGTGCCCTGACCATGTCATTGAAGGTGAAGCCCTGACAAATGTTGAACACATGAAAATTCAAATGTAAGAAGAGAAGGACATGGTGGTATGTTTTGTTTCTGGTCCAGGGGAGAAGGGCAAGCATACAAGAATGAGGCGCTTTTACCACTGACCAGTGATGACAGATCACTTCTAGACCCCTTGACTGGAAAACATTCCAAGGGACATTGTGATGAGGTGATGTTGCTGCTATCACAGCCAGTCACATTTTGAAAATTAACACTTGCTTCTATACAAGCTCCTTCCCAGAGGTCAACAGCTTTTCACAAGCAGGGCACCCACTTGCTGACCCCTGATTTCTGGAATGTAGGGGGTCAGGAGACTTCCACAGTCCCCAGAAGAGATTGGAGCACAAGGTTGCTGATCTAGCAAAGGATCACCCTCACTCTTCACATTAATTAATGGAATTTTGAGCAAAAGAAACCTCACTTTAAAATGTGAATTCCTCTTGGGGTGCCTGGGTGGCTCAGTCGGTTGAGCACCCGACTTCGGTTCGGGTCATGATCTTGCACTTTGAGCTCCAGCCCTGCATTGGTCTCTGTGCTGACAGCTCAAAGCCTGAAGCCTGCTTCAGATTCTATGTTTCCTTCTCTCTCTGTCCCTCCCCCGCTCTCTTTCTCTCTCTCTCAAAAATAAATAAACATTTAAAAAAATGTGAATTCTTCTTGAGACATCACTCCCCAGATTTAAACCTAAATCAGCAACTTGCACCTCACTATGAATTAGATAAACATAAGCTTTGGAGGTAGCCAGAAGTTTGATTAGAAGAAAAGAGCAATTTTTGGAGTAGGGCAATTCTGGAAAGATTTGGAAGGGAAGAAGAAGGTGCAAGGAGAAGGCTCTCTAACCAAACTTGGTGTAAAGCCATTAAAAATAATCATTTCATGAGCTTCTTTCAGGAGTCATGGCAGAGCTGGTGGATGCTATGCTGATGCTGTCTCTAATTAGACAGGTTTGTAAAGAATCCTTTCAAAGTGCAACCATGCCGGGTTTCCTCATGGGGAGTTTATTGACTCATTTACATGGAGGTTTTCTAAAGCTTTCCATTGGAAATTAAATAATTTTATTAAGTTATTACCACATTATGTTTTAATATCCTTGATTGTCAGTCATTCTGTAAAATACGTGCTGAGGGATGCCTGGATGGCTCAGCTGGTTAAGTGTCTGACTTCAGCTCAGGTCATGATCTCATGGTTTGTGCGTTAGAGCCCCGCATTGGGCTCTGTGCTGACAGCACGGAGCCTACTTGGGATTCTCTCCCTCTCTCTCTGCCCCTCCCCCGTGTGCGCGCGCGCTCTCTCTCTCTCTCTCTCTCTCAAAATAAACTTAAAAAATACATGCTGAGTTGAGAGTAAGTTTGACTATGTGAACAGTTAGGTAGACATACATGAATGCAACCTTCTAAGAGCTCAAAGCTCAAAAACATTAGTGATGGAAATGAGCAAATAATAGATATTCAAGCATAAAAACATCCAAGACATATATAAACATAGTGTCCTTCTACATGCTGATAGACTTTCAAATAATAAATTTTCTTTTTTTTGGAATTTTGGTATGGTGAGAACATCATTCCTTGGGAATTAGGGAGCTTGGTTTCAAACCATGGACTTCCCAATCATGATTTTGGACAAAAACTTCATCACCTCAGATCTCAGTTTTTTTATGTGTGAAAGGGGTAGCCGAAATGAGGAACTTTACTGTTCCTTTCAGTTTTAAATTCATACGACAGTTTATAGAAAACATTCCGCTGTATAATAGGAAAATAGTTTTATAAAAATGTATCTTTATATAGGTCTTTTGGAAAAAAATACATATTTGTGTATATCTATTTTTACAAAGAACATACCATAACCAGGATTATTTTATTTTATTTTATTTTATTTATTTTATTTTTTTAACGTTTATTTATTTTTGAGACAGAGAGACAGAGCATGAATGGCGAAGGGTCAGAGAGAGAGGTTAGACACAGAATTCAAAACAGGCTCCAGGCTCTGAGCTGTCAGCACAGAGCCCGACGTGGGGCTTGAACTCAACAGACCACTAGATCATGACCTGAGCCAAAGTCGGACGCTCAGCCATCCAGGCGTCCCTGGCAGGATTACTTTAAATTTATTGGATTAGAGGGGCGCCTGGGTGGCGCAGTCAGTTAAGCGTCCGACTTCAGCCAGGTCACGATCTCACGGTCCTTGAGTTCGAGCCCCGCGTCAGGCGCTGGGCTGATGGCTCAGAGCCTGGAGCCTGTTTCTGATTCTGTGTCTCCCTCTCTCTCTGCCCCTCCCCCGTTCATGCTCTGTCTCTCTCTGTCCCAAAAATAAATAAACGTTGAAAAAAAAAATTAAAAAAAAATTTATTGGATTACTTAGAATTTACCTTTTAAATGGAACTATCCTTTGTTAGTTATAATATGTAGAGCATACTTTAATGTTTTAGTATTTGGAAGAATCTGAACTTAAGGTATTTGCTACTTTACAGTGAACAGAAAAAGATGTTAATAAAATTTCTTTTTCATGATGCTCTTATTGAATGGCATAAAATTATTTCAATTTGGAATAAGTAGTAAAATATCTAGAGATCATTTCAAGTACATTCAAAATAAATTTAAATCATCATCCAGAAAACACTTGAATGTGTCTTTTTGAAGGGTTTGATTCATGCTGAGACTCACATACAATAATATAAAACAGTTGATTATTCTCTAATTCATTGAATTTATACAAGGCTGGATCTTCATACACATCCTGTGTCCACATTTTACATTATAGTGATCAGGTCTTAGAATAACTTAATAAGGGCGAAATATTTTTCTGAATAACAGCTTTGTTGAGCCACAATTCACAAGCCATACAATTCACTTATTTAAAGTGAGAAATTCAATGGTTTTTAGTATATTCAGAGTTGTGCAACCATTGCCACAATCAATTTTAGAACATTTTCATCACCCTGCGAAAATCTCTGTGCCAATTAACAACCACCCCACCTTTCCCTCTACCCCTTCTTTACCCCAAAGTCCTAGGCAACCACTAAGCTATTTTTCTATCTATAGATTTGCTTGTTCTGGACATCTAATGTGAATGGATGGACCACATACAATATATGGTCCTTTGTGACAGACTTGTTTCACTTACAGTGTTTGCAAAGTTCATTTGTGTTGTAGCATGGATTAATATTTAAATATCTTAAATTGTTAAACGGTATTTCATTGTAGGTATTTTTCACATTGTATTTATCATTCATCTGATGGACATTGGCTTGTTTCCATTTTTTGGCTGTTATGAATAATGCTGCTAAAACATTTGTGTGCAAGTGTTTATGTGGGCATATGTTTTCCTTTCTTTTGGGTATATGCCTAAGAATGAAATTGCTAGGTCCTGCTGTAATGTTTCATAGAACTTCCAGACTGTTTTCCAAAGTGGTTGCACCATTTTACATTCTTACGAGCAATGTGTGTGGGTTCCAATTTCTCCATATCCTTACTAACAGTTGTTATTATCAGTCTTTTTGATTATAACCATCTGGGTGTGAAGTAGTATCTCATTGTGGTTTTGACTTGCATTTCCCCGATGACTGATGATGCTGAATATGTTTTCCTGTGCTTTATTGGCCATTTGTGTATCTTCTTTAGAGAAATGCCTATTTAGATCCTTTACTCATTTTTAATTGGGTTGTCTTTTAACTATTGAGGTATAGGAGTTCTTCATATATTCTAGACTTTAGAGTCATCAGATCTATTATTTACAAATATTTTTCTCCCATTCCATGGGCTGTCTTTTTGTCTTTTAGCTTTACATATGATGTCCTTTGCATTGCAAAAGGTTTTAATTTTGAAGAGATCCAATTTACCTATTTATTTCTTTTGTTGCATGTGCTTTTAGTGTGAGGGCCAAGACATTTTAATGAACTTTTAAAATTTTCCTTTTCACATTGTTAGTAGAAATAGTAGTAGTAGCATTTTAAAGTGATTTTTGGGTTTAGAAATTTAATAGTATTTGCTAAATTACACCTCCTCCCAACACACCTGGAATGTTCTTAGGTAGATAATGATATATCCTTCAGTGTCTTTTTTAAAAACTTACTTATTCAGAGAGAGGGAGAGAGAGAGATTATCCAAAGCAGGCTCCACACTGTCAGCACAGAGCCTGATGTGGGGCTTAAACTCAGAAACCATGAAATCATTACCTCAGCCGAAACCAAAAGTCTGATGCTTAGCCGACTGAGCCACCCAGGAACCCCTACATCCTCCAGGGTCTTAAGGGTAAGGTTAAAGGATCCCAAAGCATCATGAAATTTTTATTATCATAGAAAAAGTTTTGCACTCTCAATTTTTATTTAATCAATAAATATTTATTGAGCACCTTCTATTTGCTTGGCATTAAATATTTGGGGTATAGCAGTGAAAAAACTTTTGGTGTCTTCAAATGTCTTGTAAAAGTTGAAATGTTGGTTTCCTGGAAAAACCTTCATACTAGAATATATCACAGTTGGCAGGAAAAAAAGTGTTGCCTCTTGGCTTCTCTATGAGTTGGTGCCCTTGCCCTTATTATGATGTTACATATCCCAGATGGTCACTGCAAAATGCTTGCTCCTGTGCCAAGGTACAACAGGGATGCATTATCGCCTTAACTTGGAGTTTGTTTTGTGGTTTTCTTTGGAAACCCTAACATCATTTAAATGCAATTTTTTCAATTTGGCTCTGTTTATAGAACTGTAATAAGATATTTCTCTATTAATAGCAGGAAGGGAAAACCTTGCTTGTTTAGGGTTTTGGAAAACTCCTGCACATTTTTCTTGAAGGCATTTGATGAAATGGATTGCAGGAGATTTGCAGATTCTTTTTTATTAATTTGCCTAAATGAATTTCTAGAGAAAATTAGTTAAACTACATTTTTCAAACAAAATAGAATCTCTCACTCAGCAACAATAAAGAGAATCTTAAAGGAACATCTATCAAGGAATGTTACATGCTTCCAGTAGTGCCTTGCCTTAGGGAAGATTGGCTCAGAACGAACAAACATCATGGTGGGTCCCTTATAGCTTCTGCTCATTTTGTTTTTCCAAATGTGATAACCTTGGTGTGTGGGGAAGAAAGGAACTGGAAATGGTATATGTTTAAATGTCTGCTGTCTGCTCAGTTTTACCTTAAGGAAATATAACAATTTAGGGCCAGAAGATCTTAAGAGACCAAGTAGGATAGTTTTGGAGAAGCAAGTGACCTTCAGAGGTAACCCATGTTGACTCATCCACAAGCTTTGGACAAGATATTCAGCAAATTTGGTGGTAGTCTCCAATGACATCAGACATTTTCAAACTTCCTTGTCGTTCCTCATGTTTTTCCTTCAGTCCTGAATGTCCTTCAAACCTACATTCTCATTATTCAAAACTTACTCTAGTCTTTCTGCAATGAAACTTCAATAATTTACATTCCTCCCATTTTCCTTTCCCCAGTAGAAATAAACTTTCCCTCTAAAATACTGTCACAGTACTTTGCATTCTTCTTTTAAAGGAATATACCTCAACATATGCTTTTCATGTAGGTCAACTAGCTCAGCTACAATGGGAGATCCGTGAGGGAGGGAGCTGTATCTCATTTATTTTTGCCACAGCATATGGTAAAGATAAAAAATGATTAATGAAGGAGTGGATACATGAATAAATGTGTCAATAAATGAATAAAATAATGAATGCATTTTGTAAGCCTAGAATGGAACCTCAAATTTGGTAAGTCTGGAGGTTTTGCCTGGTGAGCTGCCATTTGCCATTATTAATGGAGACACAGAGGACTGTAGCTTCCTCATAAAAAGATAGGGTAAAGAATACTTCTCTCCCTCTTTCCTCTCTATTTCCTTTTTTCTTCCTTTCTCCCTCCCTTCCTTCTTTTCTTCCTCCCTCCCTTCCTGTCTTCTTTCTTTCCTTTCTTCCTCCTTTCCATTCTTCCTCTCTCTATTGTTCCTTTCCATTCCCTTCCCCTCCCCTCTCCTCCCCACCCCTTCTCTCTTCTTCCCTCCCTTCCTTCTTTCCTTCCTTCCTCCTTCCTTCCTTCCTTCCTTCTTCCTTCCTTCCTTCCTTCCTTCCTTCCTTCCTTCCTTCCTTCCTTCCCTTCCTTCCCCTCCTCCCTTTCACCCTCCCTTCATTCCTTCCTCTTCTTGAACTGAATTGTATGAAGAGAGAGTCATGGCCAACACCTAAATAAGATGCTCCTCCCCAAACTGTAGGTATTTTATTATGAATATCTCTGAAAGCTATTATGATGTTATGTGAATTCAAAGGGGAGACACTACTACAGGAATAATGTGTTACATGCAACTTGGAGATCATTTAGTGTATGGAGCTTCAGTGGGCTGAAGTTATGGTTTCAGGAACTGACTGTTTCTGTTGCAAGCACCTCCTAGAGTCTAGTCTAGACTAGACTAGTCACAGACGTGTTGTTGATTGTAGCGAGGTAGTCAGGGTGATAGAGCAGCCCAGGCTTCACAAGAGATGGGCATATTGTATCCTGGGAGTTATGGGCCCAGTGGCTTTAAAGGGATTGCTGTATTAGGTTTTACTAACATGTTGACTTCTAAGTTATTAGTTGTATGTCTGTGCAAGTGAGTTGATATTGTAATAAACATTATTTCATCTAGAAAAAGCACTTATTTTTTTAAATTTTTTTTAAGGTTTATTCATTTTTCAGAGACAGAGAGACAGAGCATGAGTGGGGGAGGGCAGAGAGAGAGGGAGACTCCGAATCCAAAACAGGCTCCAGGCTCTTAGCTGTCAGCATAGAGCCCGAAGTGGGGCCCGAACTCACAGATGGCAAGATCATGACCTGAGCTGAAGTCGGATGCTTAACCAACTGAGCCACCCAGGCGCCCCAGCACTTATTTTATAATATAGAAATGCAAAATTGTAGAAGAGGACCTAGAGATCTCTCCATCTACCATGGATTAGGGGTGATCTGTCAAGAAAAAAAATGTTTTCTTTCTTGGTGGAGACCCAGGACACTTTGGGGAGAATCTTTGCTATGAGAGAAACCATAACGATGGCTGTTGACCCAGCAGCTGGTGCCATCTTAGGGGCAAGCATCTTGGATGAGTGGGTCACTGTATATTGGGACACACATACTTCTTATTGCTATTTGTCCAATCCTTTATCTCTGGAATATAGGATAGTACTTTGGCTTGTTGGTTTGCTTGATTTCATAGTCTAGTGGTAAGATCCACCAAGAGCTTGGGGGTGAAATAGTAATATATAGGGGGAAAGAATATATATAAAGAAGGAGGCCCTACTGAGTTCACGAAGTATCTTTTACCATAGCTCTGCTTTGGGGCTACCAGATACGTGCCCAGATTGATAAAACTGTACTCTGTATTAATTGCCTGTTTTTTTTCTACTTTCCATGTGTGTGTGATGCATCTTTCAGAACCCCAGGGAGAAGGTTGTGCATGACATCCTGAGTTCTTAACCCATGTGTTTGATTATTTACATGAAGTTCAAGCATTCATTCATCTCTGGATTTAGAATTTGTTAAGCATTTGCCACATGACTGATTCTGCTGCTAGAAATGTGATGATGAGCAAGAAAAATTTATTCTTTTGGGGGTGCCTCATCATAGGGTCACATGTGCAAATACATAGTCAAGACACAATACAGTAAATGTTAAAATAGAGGTAGTATCAAGAGTACCAAGAGGTAATACCAAGTTCCAAGGGAATATTGGAAGATGTGATTAAGATTGTATGGTGGCAGGGGGAGGAGAGGGATCAAGGAAAGCTGTGAGGTGAGGCTCTGTTTGACAAAGGCCTGGAGGACTGGGAAAAATGGGGGATGAGTATTCTAGAACAGAATACTCAAATAGTCCAATGAACTTTCTGTAATAATGTAAATGTTACCTATCTGCATTGTCCCATACAGTAGTTACATGTGGCTACTGAGCACCTCAAGTGAGGCAAATATGATGAAGGACTGATTTTTAAATTTTCTTCCATATTAATTATTCCAAGTTTAAATAGCCGTATGTGGCTAGTGGCTACCATGTTGGACAGCAAAGCTCCAGGAAATTCTGCAAAGCAGAAAGTAGAGCATGTCCTCAAAGAAGTATGGATCGTGGGCAATGGACATAATAGCTTCTTCAGTATGTAGTTCACCTCTTGTGTGGATGATGCTTCTGGAGGGTTATTATGAGTAGGTCATGACTCTGTGGTCACTCTGGTCACTAAAAGCTGACTAATTCTGTGTGACTCTGTCAGGCAACTCATTAAGAACACCTTTGCAGTTCTTCTGTCCTCCAAGCAATTGGTCTTACTGTATAATCACTCAGCGATGACCCAGGCCTCAGGGTGTTTCCTTTCTATTAGGCAGACACAAACAGGGTATTTTCTGGGGAGTATCCACGTTGTAATTCATTTTGACAAGGTTTGCTTAGGGAAGAGCAGTTATTAAGTCTGAAACAGGGAAGGTGGTTTGCAGGATCGGTGGCAACTTTCCTGCCTGGGGTCACTCCGCCACCCTCGCTCCTTTCTTCTTGCTCTACTTCCCCGCCCTTGGTGCAGTACCCAGATAATCATTTTCTGGTGAATGTGATTGTTTCTCTTGCTTTACTTCCATTAGAGGGGTTAAGAAGACACTCTGGGGAAACTTAATGCAGAATTTTCTTCACGTGAGATATAAAAAGACAACTAGAGTTTGTGCAGCATACATACTGCATATTCACATACATGATTTCATTTAGTTTTTACAACAATCTTGTGAGATGCTTTGGTCCTCACGTTATATATAAGTGAGGAAACCAGGGCTCATAAAACTTTAGGAGCTGTCCACAGTCACCCCCATCAGGTGACAGGCTGGGGCTCAGCCTTAGTCTTCTGATGCTTAAATTGTGTCTGAGAACATGGAAGAAAGGAGATTAGGGCAGTAATAATGATTGAGGATAAATTCCCGACTGGGAGGGAAGGAAGAAAGAAGAGAAGGGAAGGAAGAAAAAAAAGAGGAAAGAAGGAGGTGCTCCTTGCTGATTTTAACTAAAACACAAAGCTCTTGTTAGAGAAAGCAGTCGGTTGACAGGAACAATCACCAAAACATATCCTTCAGTACAACTTCCTCCTGCCACCTGCTTCCCATGAACAGCCATCATGAATTGGTAGCTGAGGGATTCAGAGCTAGGGCAAAGTTAGTGGGAAAGTCTTGGTTATATTAAGAGCATTTGAAAGATGAAATGAGGCATATTAAATATTTTGAGTTTATCTGAGCAAAAATTGATTCTAACCGGGAAGTACCAAATCAGAAACGGTTGGGAGCATTCTGTGGATGGGAACTTAGGGACAGACTTTTATAGAGAAGAGGCAGAGGCAAAGTAAGGAAATTATTGATTGAATATAGTTTAAAGCCTTGTTGGCTGTTTGTGATTGGTTGTCCTTAGCATTTTGATTTCCTAATCTTAGAGCATACAGGCTCAGACTTTGGTTTACGTATATAGCTACAACAGCTTTCGAGCCGTATTAGTCCAGTGGCCTCTTTAGTTAGCAGAGTTTAGCAAAGAAGAGAAATGCATCTTCCAGCTGTCCCTCCAATGATCCCCCTGGAAACATGTATCCATGTTCTTCAAAATTCTGTGGGAAATAATATTAATGGTCAGGTCTTCATTTGAGAAAATTATTTTTTCTACGCCTCTTACAAGAGGGATCGTATATATTGAGATAGTGAAAATCAGAGAAGAATGGTATCAACTTGTTTCTTTTTCTTTCTTTTTTTTAAATGTTTATTCATTTTTGAGATAGAGTCCACGCGTGCACTTGAGCTGGGGAGAGGCAGAGAATCTGAAGCGGGCTCTATATTGACAGCAGAGGACCCAGTGGGGGGCTCACACTTACGAACCATAAAATTATGACGTGAGCTGAAGCCAGATGCTTAACCAACTGAGCCATCCAGGCACCCCAGTATCAACATGTTTCTTGAAGGAAAATACCTAGCGCCAAAGTTCTCCAATCTTGTAGCTGTATTAGCTGAAGGAAAATTCCACCAGCTTGAAATTTAAATCTTGAGATTGTTGATGTCATTGCCTGATCTTCTTTTAACATGAATTGTGGCCTCAGAACTCCATTATCAATTTTAATTTACAAATTAACAAATATTTATTGGATATCATTAGTGAATCAGGCATCATTCTAGGAACTAGGAATACTGTGGTGAATAGGGCACAGAATTGCCCTGAACACATAGCGTATGACCTTGCAGAGGAAAGAGACATTAATCAACTCAAATAAATATAAAAATCACCACAGTGTAAGTGTTCTCCATGAAAAGAGTGGTGCTCTGAGAGCATAACTAGGAAGAATGTAATTAAAGGAAGGAAGACAAGTGGCCTTGATTTTAAGTTTTAAGTTTAAAACTTAAACACACTCACTTGCATCCTGGGCACACTATACTGCTGCCCCTCACATAACGGGGATTGGACTGGTTTCCCAAGTGTCTCATTGCAAGCCAAGTACATTTGTGAAATTGCTTTACTAGGAAAGCATGGGGAATGTTTCTTGTGCGACTGCCAGAGCGTGGCATTAGAAACATAGCCTGATGGGGTGCCTGGGTGGCCCAGTCGGTTAAGTGTCCAACTTTGGCTCAGGTCATGATCTCGTGGTCTGTGAGTTTGAGCCCCGCATCGGGCTCTGTGCTGACAGCTCAAAGCCTGGAACTTGCTTCGGATTCTGTGTCTCTCTCTGCCTCTCCGCCCCTCCGCCACTCAAGCTCTGTCTCTCAAAAATTAATAAATGTTAGGGGTGCCTGGGTGGCTCAGTCGGTTAAGCGTCTGACTTCGGTTCAGGTCATGATCTCACGGTCCGTGAGTTCGAGCCCCACGTTGGGCTCTGTGCTGACAGCTCAGAGCCTGGAACATGCTTCGGATTCTGTGTCTCCCTCTCTCTCTGACCCTCCCCCGTTCATGCTCTGTCTCTCTCTGTCTTAAAAACAAATAAACATTAAAAAAATTAATAAATGTTAAAGAAATTTAAAACAAACAAGCAAACAAATATAGCTGGCTGAACAAATGAGCCTGACACACACATGCAACTGGTGTGTGTTTGATTCTTATCTGTCATCTACTAGCGAGCATCTGACTCTCCTGGCAATCATGACAGCTTATCAAGATTATTTAGTAAGTTTCTATGGTCTATTAGATCTTAAGTAAGGAAGAAAGACTATTTTATTTACTGGCAAGAGAGCATGGGATGTTTCATCATTTCTGTAACTGAGTGTTGCTCACCTATAAAAAACCCAAGTGATTCAGGGGTGCCTGGGTGGCTCAGTCAGTTAAGTGTCCAACTCTTGATTTCAGCTCAGGTCATGATCTCACAGATAGTGGGTTGGAGCCCTGTGTTGAGCCCTGAGCTGACAGTGCAAAGCCTGCTCGGGATTCTTTTTTTCCCCCTCTCTCTCCGCCCCTTCCTCACTTGCACGCACTCTCTGTCTCTCAAAAATAAATAAACTTAAAACCACATGATTAATATTTTAAAATAATTACTTAAATAAGGAAATACATAAATTTCATCCAAGCATCCTCTGTGTTAGAAGGAAGAGCAGGAGACAACTTATTATTTGCCAAAGACAAGAAGTCCTTTATGAGCATATCACTCGGGCCCAAACTGAGGGCACAAGCTCTTTACCATTGCCCCCATCTACCTCTATATCTATATCTATATCTATATCTATATCTATATCTATATCTATATCTATATCTTTCTATACCTATATCTAATCTATATCTAAATTTTCATAATCTAACATGTCAGCGTTTGAATGACTACGAACAAAAATATGATGCTAATGAAACTTGAGACAAGGCCTTATCCACAGTCTTGTACAACACAGGAATCAATCACACCAGTCTCTTGTTGCTTGGCAGTTTCTTCTGCTGTCCATTGCTTTGTTTGGTATGCAATAGGCTATTTTTTTTTAACATGTCTTCGACATACTATAAGGTGGCTTCTTCTACTTGTTCAGTCCCATAAAACACTTGGTTGTTGCTTTGTAAGGACAGGTGGAATTGATGTCATTCTTCCAGTGATGACTTTACTAATGTCAAATTTATGCCCCACCTTTCTGTCTGTGTGACTTTTTGTGTGCACAATAGCCTTTTGTTTCAATGTTGTATCCCTATGTAATCTTAAAGACATTTTAGTTTGTAGTTAAACTTGACCTTTGTTGTTCGAACAGTGCACAGAACTCAAAGAAAGTGATTGAAGTAGGAGCAGCATGGCTAAATGGGCACACAACATGCAGGCAGCAATGACTTTATTATAGCCACTCCCTGTAAGATGCCATCAACTCTAAGAAACATTTCTGTTTGAAAGATGTTAAAAATGTAACAAAAAAGTCACATATCCTCAAATCTTTGAAATATAGTATATTATAAATTATTAAAATATTTTTACAGAATCTTTATGGAAAGTCTTATATCTGATTGAAAGTTCAATGGAAATGAAATTAATGGTGATATCTGCTCTCAATTTACTTCCCCCCGACCCATGCTCTCTCAGTCTCTCCAAGACGTCTTCCCTTAGCTTCTAAGAAAACAGAGGCTTTACAGATATCTCGGAGGTGTTGTCATGAACTTAAACCTGGTGCCCAGATTTTTGACTAAGCTCGGAGAAAGAGGCACCTCCAGTAAATGCTGAGCAGCTTTCCTTCCTGCTCTGTGAACACTTGGCAGAAGTGTTGATGACAGTTGCAAGAATGTGATGCACAGCAGTATTCTTTACAGCAGTTTAATCTGTGTCATCAAATCCCCAGAAACCATGATTAATAGCAGCACTTGAGTTTGTTCTCAAGTTGTATATTTGGCAGTGGTGAACTTTGATCTACAGTTTCACTTTAAGGAATCATTATGACACAAACTTTTCTGTAATCCTTCCATCTAATTAAGCTCCACACAGATACCATGGAGGGGAACGTTTAATGACATTGCTGTAAGCTGCGTTTATTATACCGTTTTTAAGCACTTTCATACGGGGAGGGGGTGTGTGTCATGTCCAGCCACCGAGTAGCCAGGGTCTCACAGAGCAATCTCATCACTTGGAAGTAGCCCATGCAGGGTTTTAATTAGGAACACGGAGTGGAAAACTAAACCTATAGGAAATTGTAGGCCAGGGATTTAATCTCAAATAAAATTATTTTCTTTTCATATGGTTAGATGGGCTAAATTAGTAGTTTCTCATCTTTCCCTCCTCTATCCTTCTCTCCCTGCATTTCAGTGTAGAAACTACTCTCCATTCTCTTTATGATTATTTTCTAGAACATCACGGCCCAATAGAAATATAAAATGAACCACATATGTAAATTTAAATGTGGGGTGGTGGCCAATTAAAAAAAGAAACAGGTGAACTCAATTTTAATAAAATATTCTATTTAACCCAATATATCCTAAGTTGTATTATTTAAATTTTTGTAATGTTTTATTATTTATTTTTGAGAGAGACACAGAGTGCAAGCGGGGGAGGGGCAGGAGAGAGGGAGACACAGAATCCGAAGCAGGCTCCAGGCTGTGAGCTGTCAGCACATTCCCCGTGGGGCTCGAACTCATGAACCATGAGATCATGACCTGAGCCAAAGTCAGACATCCAACCCACTGAGCCACCCAGGCACCCCATAAGTATTATTATTTAAACATGTAATTAACATAACAATTAATTTTTAAATTAATTAATTTATTTTGGGGAGAGAGAGCACAGAGTGAGGGGCAGAAAGTGAGAGAGAGAATCCCATGAGGTACAGAGAGAGGGAGAGAGAGTGTGGAGCGTGGAGTGGGGCTTAAGCTCACCCAGAGCAGGGCTCGAGCTTCACCTGATGTGGGGCTCAAACTCAGACTGTGAGATCATGACCTGAGCCAAAGTCCGATGCTTAACCAACCACCCAGGAGCCCCATAATTAATATAGAAATTATTAATGGGAGATTTTACATTTTTTGACTAATTCTTTGAACTCCAGTGTTGATTTTACACTTAACAGCACATCTTGCCAAATTTTCAGCGTAGTCCTTCCAAAACAATAAAATTTTATTTAATGAAAAAATATTTTACATGGTTTCTGTTTTTAAATTTAAACTTTGGTTAAGTTTGAGCTTCTGCAATAACATCAGCCACATCTCAAGTGCTCGGCTGCAAGGGTCTAGTGGCTATCAACATTAGCGTGGTTCTCAATCCGTGAGAACCAGAGTCCCGTGATTTGGGGATTTAATTGAATTCTATTAAACACTTGAACATATGCAGTCTTACTCTAGAATTATCGGGAAGAGGAGAAGTATGAGCATGGAGATCCTTACAAGGACCTGTGTGGGACTTGGAGGTAAAAGGACATCCTCCCTTTAGGAAAGTAAGGACTGAAAAGAGCAACTCATAGAACCAGAACACGGGATCACTGTAATCTCTTAAAAAGTACTATTTATCTATAAATTAAAGACAAATTGGAATATTAGCAGAAAGTCTGCTGCCCTACTGGGAGTGTTTGCTGAGTAAGAGGGAACAGAATCTGTTGAACACATCAGCAGAATGGAGGGCAATGAACAGGAATAAAACAGCAAAAGTCCACCTACTGCAACTTACTTACTAATTGCTAGTACATCTTTAGCTTCTTGTTAAAAACTACTTCAGAGATCATTAAATATCATTTATCAGTTAAAAAAAGTAGCAGCCATTGTTATGAACTTGTTAGCCTTATATTGACGATATGAATTAAAGTTTTTGAAGTCACATAATGGGACTAACACATAACAGGTACTTAGTGTTAACATCTTTTACTTCTTTCCTCATATCCACTGTAGTAGCCATATAACAATCAGTTAAAGGATAAAAACAAGTCTATTTATCCTTAAGGGCAGCTAATGGTGTGACTCAAGATGAATTCCCGTAAAGACAATCATTGGATAATTGTTGGAGAAAAGAGGAATTTCTTTTATATATTATGAAAATTATTATTGGTTTATGATGAGCCTTAGGTAGACCTGGTGTGCTGGAGTTGCATGTATTTTGAAAACAAGACACAGTTGAAATTGGATTTTAGATTTATTTGTCACTGCAATAGAAGTGGAGGGGGTCAGGATGGGGCAAGCGGTGTGGAGGCAAATAAAATTGATCAGAGAAGTGGGGAGACCTGTGGGCTGGCCAGTGGAGCAGTTCTGAGTGTGGCTGGTCCCCTATTGCTTGGACAGTATAGCTTGCTTCCCAGCCTGAGTCTTCCCAGGACGGACATCTTTGGCTTCTCTCTCTGCCACATGGTTTTAGATGCAATCTAGGCTTTCAAGAGGGCACCTTGCCAAGGTTTCTAGGCTGGAAGGACAAGATAGCAACTTTTGATGGAAATGTGCCTGGCCTGTGTGATGCAGTGAGTTAATTAACGACGTTTAAAGTACTAAACTACCATCAGCTGTAATGGTTACAGAACCTGAGTCTCCATGAAGAACATTGAAGTAATGGAAATCCAATAAAAGGCAAAGTTGAGTTGGCATTGGATAAGGGGAAAAGGGAGCTATCAAAGAGGAAGCTGGACTTAGTGTCTGTTTAGCTGACCCACCATAACTTCAAGAAAAATCTGCTGGGCCCTGACACCATCTTTCCTACCAAAGTGAAAATAGGTTGGATAAGGAGGATTATCACTGTGGCTTCCAGAGAATAGGATCTCTTTCTGCTGTTACTGAATTTATAAGAAGAAAAGAAAATGTGCTGAAGAAAAAAAAAATGTGCTGTTTTGAAAGTGACTCATTTATGGGCTTCTACATTGAGATGATTCTGAAAGTTCCTGAAATATGTGAATGGAACTGTTCCACCAGGATGAATGCCACTTTTAGAGATCGGAACAAATGCACTAGCCCATGAAGATTATGGTCCTATTAAAGTTATTCTTTAATTCCTCCAGCTCTGTTGGTGTATTTGCCTTGTTTTTTTCAGGTACAGAGAACTGTGCTCATCGACCTTTAAAAAACGGCATCTTCTTCCTAAGTTCTTTGATATTTGGTCTTCGTGCTGATTCTATTATAGGTATGTCTCTTTTCCTGAGTAAACAGCCTCGGGTTTCTTGTTGGCATCCCCTTTTCTATTGAGCAGTGAGGAGTAGGCTTTGTCAGGCACTGTTAAGCATCTGTGACTTGGAAGGAAGAAAGGCAGAGAGCTGGGAGGTTTCTTCTCTTCCTTCTTCCGGTGCAAGCCATTCCTTCCCCACACTCCTCCCAAACTGGTGGGTGGCCAGTGGTAATAATCACAACTGCTCTTTGTTGTGCACTTACGATGTTGCAGATACTCTACTAAGTCCTTTACCTACTTTATATCATATTGTCTATGTAAATGTGCTAGGAAGGAAATAATATTATGACCCCCATTTTACATGAAACTATGTTTCAACCAGATTAAGTGATTTGCCAAAGTTACACAGCTAGTGAGTACTCATGGTAGGACTCATACCGGGTCTGATTTGCTCCAAAGCCCACTTTTTCAAGGGTTCTTGAATGTTCATTGGCACTAGTAAGTCAGAGTCTTAACTTCAGAATCCTTAGCCCCAGGCCTTCCTCTACCTAGTGACTTCTTTCCAGGCTCCCCTGCTAACTTTGCCTTTTCTATTTTATATGTACAACACGCCCTTTGGGCTCTGCTGCTGCTTGTGTTTTGGGAGTAGAAAGCTTCCAAACTTTATAATACATAAAAGGTTGGCAAAGGAAGCTTACGTTGATTAAAAGACATACACAGAAAGTTGGAAAAACAAGGGAATCAGGAAGTCCAGGACAGAGTTTGGCCAAGTGAGGGCTGAAAAGAGAAGCATGCAGAAATGAGAGTGGGAAGTTTTGGTTTTCACATTTGATGGCTTCAGTTCTGAAATAACACCTTTCATGTTTGTGTGTGTGTGAGCACTTGCGTGTCTTAAAGGAGCAATTACTTATCGTTTGTATGTGCCAAGTAAAATTCTAAATGCATCATGTTTATTTTAACACATTTGCTCTTAACAACAAACCTATTATTACTATTATTATCACCCCCATCTTATAGATGTGGACACTGAGTATCCAAGAGGGATTAAATAATGTACCCAAGGTAGCACAACTTGTGAGTGACAAAGTCAGGATTTGTACCCAAGAGTTCTGGCTCCAGAAACCATGCTCCTCGTCACCCTGCTACCCCGCCTCCTGCACTGTGCTAGAGAACTTCAGAGTTTCCAGAGCACCTCATAAATGCTTTCCAAACATGTGAGCAGTAAGCAAGGCTCACTTACTACAGTTCATTCTCAGACCTTTTCTCTGTCCAGTGCTCTGTCTATTCTATGTCACACATGATAGTTTCACAATAATATTTGTTGAATAAATGAATATTCTAGAAGAGGAACAGGGAAAAAGTTTTTTTGAACCTTGTGATACTGGAAATGGATATTCTTAATATTTAGCTATAGGATATAATCTCACTCCCTCACTACACATGCACGTGTGTACACACACACACACACACACTACGCTATTTAGTTTCCAACTGACATACTATCCAAAACCAACTGATAAGTGTCAAGTTCTTGCACAAATGCGTCCCTTGAGAGTTTCTTGCTGTGAAAGAATAAGTGTCATATTCATGGATTGGCAAGAGGTATTTCTTATTTTATCCTCTTTTTGGGGATCACCTGCCCAACCCCAGCACAAACCCTTAGAGCTAGTGGAGTAGAGAATGACTGTCCAACAATGTCCCTGAGATCCCCCAGCTGAGTGGGGCCCTCCACAGTGACCGAGGACAAAATGTGTGAGCCAAAACACATGAGCTTTTGAATGCAGCCTGTTTCTTTCCCCACAGCTCTGTAAAATCAAAGTTTGAGGCACCGCAGGAGCTCTTTTTAAATGTCCTGGCCAGCTTGCTGCAGCCCAGATGTTGTTCCAGTCACTGCACTGCAAGCTCCAATAATCGCATGACTTGTGCCCCCCGGCTGCAGACCCACTCGCCTTCACTGGCACTGCTCCATAGATGTTACAGATGCCACAACTCATTTCTTTGAAGTCAGTGTGTTTTTTAAAAAAACACCTCTTTCGACAGATTTGGCCCAACTTCTCATTATATAAGCTGATCTGTTGGAACATCTGTCACCATTGCGGCTCTGGCCCCCATCCTCCACTGAAGTATAATAACTTGACATTAATAAATAATGAGGCAGTGCTGAGTTTAACGCACATATTATGAGGCATTGAGGCTAAAATGGCAGCCTTTCATCTTTCAGGAAGACCGAAAGCCCAGATTAAGCAAACAAGGGAAACTCAGCTAGGGCCCAGATGAAAACGTCCAACTATTGCTTGCTTAAAAAAAAATTATAATGTACCTCGCCTAATTGACTGTCTCTTAATAATGCAGATTGACACAAGGTTAATGGGAAGGGCTGGAGCTTCATAGCTGGATGCATATTATACACAGTAACTTTCATTCTGCACCCTCTCGGTTACCACTTCTCTCAATGCTTTCTTCTCCTGGAGAAAGTGTTTTCTTAGCAGAAATAACCATTATAATTCAGTCTTGTGTTGACCTCTACCATAAAGAATAACGCCCTAGTGCTATGAGAATGCATGTAACACCAATGCATGAGAATCTCATTGGTGCTATGAATGTTTGCTCCTTGTTCTTCTGTGGGGGCTATCTTGTGTACCTGTTACGTGAATACCTTCTGGGCATGTGGTAGCAACTGCCCTTTGTGCAAATAGAAAAGGAGATATAATCTGGTTATGCTGTAGTGTGAAACCCAAAGGTTTTGAAATTCAAATATATTTCCAAATATTAATGGTTAAAGATAACCTAAAATCAAGGCAAATGCTTGAGGTTATAAAGATGACAAACAAGATGTGGTTCCAGCTTTTGCTCTTCAGTGCACGCGCGCACACACACACACACACACACACACACACACTCACTCACTCACTCACACAAATATTCACACTCCTGCCCTGGACTTATGTGCTGAGATTCTGCCTATCTTTTGCATCATGAGAGCTCTCTAAAGCCAGAGAGAGCGTCTGTCCGGTTTAGCCTATACAACTTTGTGTCATGCATGTGGATGCTTAATAAATATTTAATGACAAAGGAAACGGTGCTGTAAGTGAGGACGGCTACTATTATTCCCACTTCAGAGATGAATGAATGGAACGTGAGAGATGAATTGCCTTGAAACCCACATGGCAAGTCAGTCTCAACTTGGAAGGCTGAGCCCCTGAACTGTCCCTGAACTCTACTATTTCTTCAGGTTTGGGCACGGAACGCTTATCTTTGGGATTGGCTCAGAAGCATGCTAAAATTAAAACAAAAACCTCAGAACTCTGGGAGCTTATGTTTTAAAGAGAAGATAGTGCAGAAGTCAAAAGTAAAATGACCAAAAAGTGATGCCTGCCCAAATCGGTACTCAACTAGAGTGAAAGAAAGAAGGGAAACTTCTTTGATGGTGCCAAGCCCAGGAGAGATTTCTCCTTAGTTCCTTTAAGGAACTCTGCCACATAGTTCAATGTAGTTATGAAAAAACTCCATTTCCTTCACCTGGCAACAGTTCAGCGTCATTTACCAGAGTTCTTAGAGAATGTGACTCACTCGACTTGCCATTTGGATTGCAGACACAATTGTTCCTGCCCATCCTCATCCCTAGAGATGATCTATCTGAAAGCGATTAAGGATAATTTTTTTAAAATACTACGCTGCCTCAGTCAGTTAAGCATCTGATCCTTGATTTCAACTCAGGTCATGATCTCACGGTTCATGGGATCAAGTCCCACGTTGGGCTCTGCACTGACAGCATGGAGCCTGTTTGGAATTCTCTATCTCCTTCTCTCTTTGCCCCTTCCCTGCTCTCTCTCTCCTTCAAAATAAGTAAATAAACTTTAAATAAAATAGAAATACCACCCATGTGTTAATTTTCCACTTTAATGTAAATTCCCAAGTAGAAACTGATTTATACCAGTTCTGCTTCTTTCCCTTTGGACCGATGCTATGTAAATGTTTGTGTCATTTTTGGTTGACTCAACACAAAAATATCAGTCACTTTAATGTGCCAGGGCTCAAGCTGCTTGCTAAAGTGCTAGATAATTTTGATATTCAGTTTTACCCTTGGACTAAGTTTCCTTTTTTTTTAACGTTTATTTATTTTTGAGACAGAGAGAGACAGAGCATGAACGGGGGAGGGTCAGAGAGAGGGAGACACAGAATCTGAAACACTCTTCAGGCTCTGAGCTGTCAACACAGAGCCTGACGTGGGGCTCGAACTCACGGATCGCAAGATCATGACCTGAGCCAAAGTCGGCCGCTTAACCGACTGAGCCACCCAGGCGCCCTTAAGTTTCTTTTAATTAGAAAGAATAGTTGAGGAGTCAGTGTTCTGGTGACTTAACCCTTTTGATACATCACTTTCTATTTCTTAACAATTCATAATTTGGTCTCAGAACTCAGAAAGGAGAACAAAAAGATTATAAAAAAATTTACATGTAGATGTAGTAAATATAAAAATATTTATATCTGGATGTAATATCTAGGTGTAATATTTATACTTAGATATAACAATTTTATATCCCATCTGTCTAGAGTTGACTTGTTATAACAAAAGCCTATGTAACTTCATAAGCTACTATGGAGAGCTTGGCCCTGCACCACTTATGTATTTGTCTAATTTTTGTTACCAAAATACATTGTAACCTGTTTACACTATTGGCTTTGGGCTCTGCAGGTTGCCTACCCAATAACCATCCTTCCTTTCTCCCTTGCTATCAGAACTTCAGTTGTCTTTTGAGAATTATTTGCCTTCCTGAACTCCTTTGCAGCTGTTGGTGACATTGTGAACACTTCAGGCCAATAAGGTATAAATTGATGTAGTCTAGGGATTTCTTAAAAAGTTTTTATTTTCCTGGTACAGGAAAACTTTTTTCACTTCTTGTTCCCTTCTACTTTTCTTCTTCTTACTTAAAATACAGATAAAATCCGAGAGGTGGAAGAGCCATTTTGTGAGCACAAACATTGAGGCATAGTAAAGATAAGTTTGAAATTGAAGATTTGAGCCAGATGCGGAGGACCTTGTATGTCAGGCCATGAACTCTGAACTTTTTCCAGTGGTCCAGGCAGAGCCAGCCACTGGCAGGTTTTAATTGTAAGAGTGACAAAGTAGAGTTGAGTATGGGGTCAGTTGTAGAGAAGGAAGATTCTCTACAGAATTGCAAATTAAAGACAGGATCATGAGGAGGCTGGGCTTTAATCAAAAGACTGTAAAATGGTATCCTGAACCATATTACAGTGAACTACTGAGTCAGTAACTAAAACTGGGCTGGGGTCTGCTTGACATGAAATTGAATATTAATAGAAGCTGGTATCTGATTTTAGGTAGAGATGCAGGATTTAGCTAAATAGCCATTATGTATGAATGTCCTGTTTTTAATTCCTGCTTTCCTTCTTCCCCTTCTTCTACCCCCCTCCCTCTTCCCCTGTGTCTCTTCCTCTTTGTCTCCCTCCCTCCCTCCCTCATTCCTTTCACCTTCCCTATTTATAGCTTTATTCCAATCCAGGAATGGTTATCTTTGAGAAACATAGAGGTTTCATTTTGTGTGTGTTCACACATGCACTCATTTAGCCATTGAGCTATGGTAAAATCAATTGAGAGAGCAATTTAAGAGCTACTATCAGAGGGCAATAGTGGCTTATGTGAAGGAGTACATTAACTTTAGCCTACAGTCCCCAAATCCCTCTCCTTTGGCCACATGGTATTGCAAACCTCATTGTTAGAGGGCACCATAACCTCATGACCCCAACAGTGGCAAAAGCTTGGCAGGCTATGTGGTAAAACTTGTGTTCTGCTTTCTAATACTGCTGTCTGGTCTGGAGTGAGTTTTTAATGGGAAATAGCCTAGATGTGCATAAATTAAACTGACCACTACCTCCTGCCCTTACTCTTCACCTACCAGAGTAAGGGAAATCACTGTTTTTTGTTTGTTTGCTTGCTTTTTGCCTACTGCATATTTGGAAGGTATTTAGCTCCGTGTGGTACACATTCAGTTGATTGTTATTTGGGGGTGGGCTTGGAAAGTAAGAACATTGCTGTTGCTCTTTCTGGAGACAGCCAGAAACAAACAAACCAAGAAAATCTATAGGCTCCTAACAGATGGGTTTTAAAAAGTAGGTCATGTTTTGAGCCCACCAACTTTGATGACATCCCTGTAACAGAAACTGGATTCCTAAGTGTCAGGACAATACAAATGAGGTTCTAAAATGGTCTCTGGATCTGTTACAGCTTCCAACTACAGCTGGGAAAAAGTTGGGAGGGAGGTCTCTAAGGATTCAGGAAAGTAAAAACCATGCTGGGAAACCCTGAATTCATTGCTGTATCTCACTCCCTTGCCCCTTGGCCCCCTGGAAGAGATTGGGATTGACTTAGTCCTGAAGGAATTAAGATGATATGGAGATTTTAGAAAAAGTGTGTGTGTGTGTGTGTGTGTGTGTGTGTGAGAGTGTGTGTGTGTGTGTGTGTGCATGCGTGCACGCGCATGTGTGTGAATGTGTGTTAGATGGGGTGAGGACCATTTTTCTTCTTTTCAGTGAGAAACTTAAACAAGGCATGAAGGCTAAATAACTAGACAAAGAGATTGTTGCTGCTTTAAGATGGTCTGTTTCTGGCAACCGAAGAGCTAGATGGGTAAGGTGTATGGTCTATGAGGAGGGAAGAAATCCACTCATCTTCCTGGCCTGGGATGTATATACCAGGGAACCTCTTTTGATAATAGAATTATGTACAGATCAAGTTGATGAACTTGGAGCTCAGAGGAAGAGGATTATAGGTCTATGAGACCTTGTAAGACTAAGATAAAGTGCCATTGTGTATTTTCCACTCTTCAGCCCTGGAGAGGGGGAAATAAAATACCTTCTTAGATCCAAATATCTGTGGTTTCTCAGGCTTCATGCCTCATTGCTGAGTGAGAACAACAATTGGAAACCAGGAGGCGCATTTATACGTCAACACGGTTTTGTCTCCAACAGAATGAAGGACAAAATGGCCTCTCCTGATTACCTTTTCTTGATTGTTTGGCTGACTCAACTGCTAGTCCATCAGAAATCTGTTTCCTGAGCTCAACTCCCTCAAAACATTGTTGAGCTAGAAATGCTTTTCCATTACTTTCTGTCTTGTCTAAAGTATTTGCCCTTCCTCCCGCCCTCATGATCCATCTAAGGCTGAGATCCATAAAGATTTCTTCTTTTATTGCTTTGTCATCTTGAATATAAATTTTGTCCTATGCAGAAATCCAGCATTATAGGCTGTTTACCAGGAACTGCTCACACTTGTTGCTTATGTGTTGATTTTTGTACTAGTATCTTCTAACATTGATTCTGCAGTAGATTAGGTCCACCCTTATGAAAATGAGTGATTTGAACCTTCCTTTTCCAGACAACCTGACAGATGTTAAGCATTTCATGTTCATACTGGGTGAGAAAAGAAAAGGCAAGACAATATATAACATTAGCAATAATAATGACTGCATATAGTTTAAAATATATGTGCATACTGTATCTTGATGGCATTTGAATGCACTGGAATTGTTCCTGACCATACTCACTCTGCCTCTTTCATCTTACATGAAACTGCTGTGGGACAGAGCTTTATCTGGTATGTGGAAGCTATTGTCCACGTGACTGGAGATATCTGAAAATTTTAAAGTATAATTGTAATTGTGTCAATGGCTCATGAACTCTGAAAAACACAAATACTATTAATGCAATAAACATGCCAACAGAAGGAGGTCAGCATGAAAATCGCTGTCTAGCATCTGGGCAGGCTCAAACTGCCAACCTGGAGCATGTCTTGGACATTTTATGAAGAGAAAGAACCCAGACTGAGGGTGCAAGGATTGGATGCCCAATGATTATCCACTGGGAGAAACCATATGCTATTCACCATGCAGTCACTCAGGACCCATTCTGTAATAGTTCTGTGGGAAGAATAACAATGATTTAAGACACTTGATTCCACCCCAGGTTTTAACAGGAATGTGTATTTTGTTTTTAACTTCGTATGGATTCTTCCAGCTTTCCTATTCTTATAAATAGAGAATAGAAGCCCCCGAAGAGAAAGAAAATCAAGGCAAGTTGATAATCCACATAATTTAAATTCTCCTGGACTTTGACTTCTTTACCTGTCTTTAAAATCACCTGAATTATCATGTTTTTCATCTGACATTTTCAGATAGTTCTTTTGGTTCAATAGGTACAGAAGAAAACATTTGGTTTCTGTATCGTATTCTTACGAAAGGAGCTTTGTGCTAAATTTTCAACTGCACATCCAAGTCCTAACACTTTCTGGCCTTGAGACTTTGCATACTCTCCTTAACTCCTTTGAGCCTCAGTTTCTTTTTTCTTTTTTTTAATATGAAATTTATTGTCAAATTGGTTTCCATACAACACCCAGTGCTCATCCCAACAGGTACCCTCCTCAGTACCCATCACCCACCCTCCCCTCCCTCCCACCCCCATCAACCCTCAGTTTGTTCTCAGTTTTTAAGAGTCTCTTATGCTTTGAGCCTCAGTTTCTTAATCTGTAGGAGGAGGACAATAATAGTACCTACTCCATAGAGACGTTGTGAGGTTAAATAATCTCATCAATGGAAGCAGTTAGAATGGTGCCTGGTACGTAATCAGCACTATGTAAGCACAGCATCACTAACTTAAGTATATATACTGACCAGTGGGATTTCTGTAAAGGAGAAGTTTGGGTGCCATTAGACATGAAAAATGACTATCAAGTTTTCTAGGCTATCTGACTAACTAGAATTAGTCAGCAGAGAAAGCTGCCATTATACCAACTATACAGTATATAGTATGGATGCTATTATATCTGAGACCATTGTATCTTCTTTATAAAGGGTGTTCATTGGTGTGTCAGTTTTCATTTGGGCCATTGAAATATGGAGTGCACTTGAACATTACCTAAGATGGCTTAAATTCTAAACATAGGTAATTCTTAAGCATGGGAGGTGGAGAAACATACAATAGTAGCCATCTTTCTTACATGTCCCATGGTCATATTTTCTTGGGGTCTAGCAGGTATATTATGAAAAAACCTCCACAGATCAATCTGATAGGCTTCTTTCTCATCATCTCTCACACCTTCCCCCTGAGTCTAGCTGCGAGTCCCTGGGAAAGGTGGCATGCCCATTAGATCTTACCAGATCTGTGTTACTTCTATATTTATCAGTTCACTCACCACTATATAGCATAAAATGGAATTTGGTTTTAAAAATAGAAAATCACAGGGGCACCTGAGTGGCTCAGTCGGTTAAGTGTCCGACTTTGGCTCAGGTCATGATCTCACAGTTTTTGAGTTCGAGCCCCGTTTTGGGCTCTGTGCTGACAGCTCGGAGCCTGGAGCCTGCTTCGGATTCTGTGTCTTCCTCTTTCTCTGCTCCTCCCCTGCTCATGCTTGTGCTCTGTCTCTGTCTCTGTCTCTCTCAAAAATAAATAAATGTATTAAAAAAAAATAGAAAATCACAGAATCCAAAAAATGTTTGGCTGCTGCTTCCCAAATTGATTTGTATATGATTCTGTCATATTTGCTAACATTGGTACACAACCTAAGATTACTTCAGTTTCTACTTATTCAACCACCTTACTTATTTTTAGGAGTGAGATAAATAGTAATGATATTAAGTTACCTCAACTTAGTGAGTTGGACATTTCAGTATGGAAATGGTCACGTATGTTTAAAAGAAATATACCCAGACATAGTCATTAGCCATACTTAACAAGATGTTGACATCAAGTATAGAATCTGTGCAGAATTAGAAATCCAAATCCATCACTACTGAATGTGATAGACAATATTTGGAGGATCCTAACTATTAGGTTTGGCTTTTAATGGCTTTTAATAGAATGTATACATTAAATTGTTGCAAGCAGTACATCAACAGAATAAATATGAATGAAGATTGATATTCAATTCTGTAAATATTTATTGAGGTAAATTCTGGGCAAAACAACAAACTCCTCCATTTCCTCGGCTCCAAACAAGCATTCATTTAAGAAAACTGGCAAGAAATGAATTAAGGAGGATTTGGCAAAGCAGGTGAAATGTGATAATTTCTGGGCTAAAATTCATTTTGATACTTTTTGAAGTTCACTTAGGTTCATCTCACCAACTTCTAATAGTTGCTCAATATATTTTTGTAATAAATAATTAGGCAGATTGTGGTCCTTGAGGGGACAAATCTGGGTGAAGTGGAAACCGACTTTCTCTCCCTTGGTGCTCTTTTGTAAAAACTCTGAACTATGCAAGTGACCATGGTTTTAAATTTCATGATCATCATTTTCACAACAGTCCAAAGACCTTTTATACACAAGCAATTATCTAACATTAACACATGCATCCAGCTTTATAAATCATAAACAGTAGTGTACAAAGCCATTTGCCTACAGAGACGCAGTTAGCATACTTTGTTTAGACATAAAGGGATCATTCTGCATGTTATTCATTCATTAGTTTAATCATATTAAATGAATAATGAATACTAGGCTTTCTACTACGGGCTGGGAATAGAAGTAAATGGTTACTGCCTCTAAGAAATTAATAATTTAGTACTCTAGGGCACAACTACAGAAATAAAAGGTTGGAAATGCTATGGAAAAAATACATGTGCGATTTAGTAGGGTTCAAAGGAGTAAGTGATAATGTGGTCAAAAACAGTTTGGTTGAAAACAAATTAAGTATATATTTAGTAAAATAATGAATTGGTCAGAAATGAATATTCCCAATTACTTCTTTTTAATGTATTGGTAATTTTGTTGCACATGGGAACAGTTTTTCAAATTTGTTATTAGTTAAGCATAGTTGTCCATAATTTTTTGAGCATTTCCTCTCCTAAAACAAATTAAAAGTTAAAAAAAAAAAGAAAAAAGAAAGAAAAAAGAAAAGAAACCACCTCAGAGCAAGGAGATAGTCAGTCCTAAATCCCTCTGGGGTAGGGACACAAATAGGGTATGGTTATCAAAGCCTTCCTAGAAGTGATGTTTAAGCTAAGTTTTGAAAGATGATAGGTGCTTTTCAGGTAGATAAGAATTAGGAATGGCATGGTGGGGGAGGGCAGGAAACCATTTAGGCAGAGGGAGTTGCTCTTTGTCCAATTTAATGCATTTTTCCTTATATTCTATTTTGTTTGCCTCCCCTGAGACATATAACATGAGCATCCCTAATCTTGGTTCTGGGCAGCCAGAAGACTCGGTGAGGCTGCATCAAGCATGGGTGACTGAGATCAAGACTGCAGAGATGGGGACTGAGGCCAGAGCAATAGGGGAATTGGAGCAGCAGGGTGTCGAGGGAGTAGGGAAAGGGCCGGATTCTGCAGAGAGCCAGGAGAGATGCATTCCTATACCTTTAAGCCTGTGTTACTATAGCAACACTGTTGTGAGGATACTAAGCATTGGAATAGTAGTGAGGATAAATTGAATCTAGGTCTCTAGCTCTGAGTTAAACTCTTAGAAAGGCTGAGGTAGTTCTAGGTCATATGTACCCACTGATGACCAGTTGAGGCAGAACCGAACTTTTTCTGGAGGAACATTTCTCCAAGTTAGGACTATAGGAGTTTCAAAGAATAATATCAAGCTATGAGTTCACATGTAAACGCACTAGAAGGAAGTCCACTGTGAAGGAGAGTTGCTAGGAAGAACAAACAATAGATTTGGACCTCCATGGACTGCTAAGTTTTATATATTTAAAGACAAGAATAATGCAATTATGAAGACAAGCATGCAACAAAAGACAACCAAAGAAGAATAAATTTTAAACAATACATTAATTTCCAATATCCCAACAGATCAGTAAAATAGCAGATTAGACAAAATCGAAGAAAGAATTAGTGAACTGGAATTATGTGAAAAATCTACCTAGAATATAGCAGACATATAGTGATATAAAATATGTTAGCAAAATTGGGAAATGCAGAAGATAGAAACAGGAGGAGGTCTTACAGCAGAAGTTTAAAATAATATACTAGAGAGAATGGAGGAGATGGAATTTTTAAAAGGTAATAACTGTAAATTTTCCAGAATTAATAAAAAATTATGACTACATGCCTCCAAGGAACACAGTATAGCCCAAAGAGAATAAAGAAAAAGAAACCCACCTTAAACACATCATAGTAAAACTTCAGAACACCAAGACAAAGATAAAGTGTAGAAAGTAGCCAGAGAGAAAAGGTGGGTCACTTGTGTAGGAACAACGATTAGAATGACATCAGTCTTCTCAACAGCAACATTGGAAGCTAGAAGACGGTGGAATGTTGGTTTTTACAATGATGGTAGATAACAACTATCAACCTATAATTCTGCCCCCATCGCCTCAAGAAACTGCTTTTCAAAAATGAGGGTAAAATGAAATTTTTTACAGATAAACAAAAATTCAAGAGAATTTACTACCAAGTATTTTGCTCTAAAGGAACTCATAAAGGATATATTTCAAGAAAAAGGAGACTTATATCAGAAGGATGGGCTGAGATATAAGAAAGAATGATGGGAATTAAAATGATAAACAGGTAGGTAAATTAGACATTGTATAAAATAAAATAACTATAATTTATGGTGCTGCAAACAAAAGACAGGACTTAAATTTTGGAAAACAGTAGTTTATAAAGGCAGTGGGGGCATACTAGTTATTCTAAAGTTTTATGTTCAGAAAGAATTCAAGATACTTAATTTTATATTTTGTTAAATTTCTTATGCTTACCAAAATTTTGAGCATAACCACTAAAAGAAAGTAATAGTCATGGGCTCGTAAATGTGTAACAATTTTCTCTCTGAAAATAAGGTCTTGATTTGTGGCATTTGCTAATATCTGTGCTGTAAATACTCCCACCATGGCCAATTTTAAGCTACCAACATGAACATCACTGAACTTGCAGCTGGGAAGAGATGTGCACAATTGACTCATGAGTTACTACAAACCAGCTCCAGCTTATCACTGAATAAAGTATATAAATCCCAAAGCCATAGGGAGAGAAAAGTGAAACGTGGAGGGGAAAACTAAAAAATTTCAAGTTAAAACAGCCAAGCGAAGAATAAAGACATAGGAAAAAGTGGTACAAATTGAAACCAAAAAGTAAGATGATTAAAAACACATTTGAATATATCAATGATGACAATAAATGTAAAGGGGCTGAAAAACTGAGCTATTGGCTATCTATAAAAGACATACCCAGAGCAAGAATAATCACAAAGGATACCTAGAAGGACAGGCAAGTGAGATAACAGGAAAATCAAGAGAGTGTTGTGTCCTAGAAGTCAAATTAATGAAGTGTTTTAAGAAGGAAAGAGTGATCATTTTAACAGAGACCAAGAGTGCTCATTGAATACCCATGTTTATTTCAAGCTTCTCTATGTTAGGTAGGCTCTATGTGACTGGATTCTGGCCAGTGGGATGGATATCTTAGTTATTCCTGTTCTCCATTCATTACAAGAGACAAAGGGCCAAGCTACTGAGACAGAAGATTCCCACAGGCTAACAAAGTCACATAGAACCCCAACAAATATCTCCTGAGTATCTAGGATATCCTGGGCACAGTGAAGGCTACAAGGGAAGAAACATTGAATAAATTAGGCATGTTTAGTGCTTTTGTAGGCTTATACTCTTGTTTCAAATGTGTTTAAGTTACAAAACCATGTAACTTGCTTCTACAAACAACTACTTCCATGGTATAGTGGTGTTTTCCCCCAGAAGCATTCCTACTAGTTACTAGCCTATAGCAATGTATGTGTGGCCCCCACAGTTTTCTCCTGTGCGTCAGGCACATACAGCCCCAAGCATCCAGGATGCTCCTCTGGAAACTGATTCCTTCAGTGTTGAAGGCCATTGGTTTATATTACTTTCTTTTACCATAGTTAGTCACATTGTACTTTAGTGCTGGCTATGTGGAGAGGTCCTGTATTAGGTGAGATAAAAGCACAAGTACATGTGTACAAACACACATTTATTCGTTTATGTTCAATGCACATAAAATAGGTTCATACTGAATAGTACTAAATGTACTAAGATCTGGATGGACCCAGAATGTAGGCTGATCCAAATGGTGCCTGTATGTTTCACCAAACTCTAGAAGACTAGAGTTAGGGAAAACCTAGAAGATCACTTAACCCAGTACTTACTTATCAAAACTTTTTCAAAAACACAGTATGCATGGAGGACTTTATTTAACAACACACACACACACACACACATAATAGAATAACTGAAATAAAATTTCATGGAATAGTATGTGATGCAGTGTATTTTTTTTATCTTGTCCTATCCTATCATATCTTTATAAAAATTACCTGTTGAGGGCACTTGAGTGGTTCATTGGGTTGAGTGTCTGACTTTGGCTTAGGTCATGATCGTGCAGTTCATGAGTTCAAGCCCCTCATTGGGTTCACTGCTCTCAGCCTGTCAGCACAGAGCCCACTTCTGATCCTTTGTCCCCCTCTCTCTGCCCCTCCCCTGCTTGTGCTGTCTCAAAAATAAAAAAACATTAAAAAATTACCTGTTGTAGCTCACTAAATTGATTTTATGTATCACAGTTGACTATAACTCACAGTTTGAAGGCTACTGTTTTAGACCAACTCTCTTATTGACTAGAAGATAAAACTGAAGCTCAGAGACACAAAAGCAATGATCAAAGTCATGGGGATCAAAGTCATTGCAGAGCTGGGACCAGAGTTCAGGTCATCTGGTCCAGAGGGTTATGTTCTCTTTGGACCACTTGCACCTCTCTTTGACACCCTGGGATCAGGGACAAGTGTAAGCAGGACACATACACTTAGGGCTCTGCCTTGCCTTCTCCATTCTGCCTGTCCCTGGCAAAGATTGCCAGAGAACGAGGCCCGTCAGAGCCAATTGGGCTCTTTTGCTGAATGCTGAGTGGTTCATCCGCTCCTGTGTTCCAGGAATGCAGGGACTTGAAGACAGGCTGCATTTTTTCTAAGCTAGACAACTTGGTCTTGAGGCAAACCAAAGCGTAGCACTGAATGTGAGGTGAGTTTGCCCTGGCCCCTTCATTTATCTTCCTTTAATCAAACAGACGAAACGTTTTCATTGGAAAGAGGAGATTGTTATCCTTGGCTTTCTTGTGTCTCCAGCAGTATTTTTCTTAGGAATGTGTTAATAGCTGCAAAAATTTTAACACGTCTTCAAGTGCCTCTCACATTAGGAGATTCTTCTCAGTTGTGGAAAAAGTGGTTGTCAGTTTGCCTGGCATTTAAGCAAAATCAAAATGTTTCTGACAGGTAGATTATGCTCTTACTTCAAATGTTCTGTCTTTACTGAATGTGCAGCTGGAAGCTTCAGAGGGAGAGACATTTTTCTTGCCAACTCTGATTCCTTCACTCCCCATTCACTCCCAGGCAGTTGAGTCCCCAAAATGGTTAACTTCAGGGCTGGTGTAGGAAAAGATTTGGGAGTTTCTGATTTGAAGATCATGTGTTGTTTGGTCTTTTTGTAGAAAGCAACATTGACCCTGCTGAGCAAACTTTTTAACCTTTTTTTTTTTTAAGAAAGAAGAATACAATAAACAAATTATATGTGTGTGTGTGTGTGTGTGTGTGTGTGGCAGTTTTAGAGGAAGTTGAGAGCCAAATGTACAAAAAGACAGAGGAGATTCCTAAAAATGGCTATTAAAGTTTTTGTTACACCTTCAAAAAATATTTATTTAATGGAATCAAAAGATAGGGCAGAGTGGATCTGAATTCATCCAAGGTTACACATTCCTGCATACTCCATTAAAAGAGATTTCTTCTGTGGACATAATAATAATAACTAGCCTTCTGTGTTCCTACAGTACTTCCCTGCTCATATTGCCTCAGCAGTAAATGTTTTAGGAAAGATGTGTAAATGCTTCCGAATGAATTTTAAAAATTTTTCTGTGGGTCAGCTGGGAAGTTTTTCTGGCCTGAGTAGTTTAATCTCAGCTACACTCACTCCCGCTTCTGTTGTCAGCTAGATGATCTAGGATGGCCTCATGCCCACGTGTGACAGTTGGTTGCTTGTTGGTTGAGGTGATGCTGGTGACTGGATCTTGTTTTCCTAATCATCCATCAGGCTGGCTGAGGCTATTGTGTGTAACTTCTGAGAATGCCAAACCGTGCTATTTGTGCTGCCTTCCACCCAGCAGTCCTTTCCATGCTATCTTTCCTCTCTCTCCATCTTCCACCATTTCAGTGGTACTGGGTCAGGGTATTATGTTCAACCAGGACACAAAATTCTTATAAGCATCACTGAACTTTAAGGGTGATTCTTTGAGGCCTCCATCCTCCTCTCCCCTGGGGGGAGGGGAGTGATGTTTTCTCTTCATGAATATTTTCTTTTAAAGTATTTACTTTGAGAGAGCATGAATAGGGGAGGGGCAGAGAGATAGGGAGAAAGAGAATCCTAAGCAGGCTCTGCACCATCAGTGTCAGCCAGGTTC
This sequence comes from Acinonyx jubatus, assembly GCF_027475565.1. NCBI lineage: Eukaryota > Metazoa > Chordata > Mammalia > Carnivora > Felidae > Acinonyx > Acinonyx jubatus. Next base: position 74,811,758 of record NC_069385.1, read on the forward strand.
CCATCTCTTTATGAATATCCAACTTTTTACAGGTTCCCCTTAGATTCATTGGGTGGTGGTGGTGCTGGTAACCGTGTCTGTGTTTGGTCAGTTCTGGAGTCTCTCACTATGAGAGGTAGGTGGTGTCTGCCTCCCATCTTTAGTGACTCCCTGGATTGAGGATTTTTGGTACTGAGACCTTTCTCCCCCCCAACCCCAGGGATGTACTCTAGTTACAATAGGAGTACTGGAGCAATAGGAGAAATTCCATCTTATAGCAGATCGGAATTTAGTGCTATAAGAGGACAAGAGGGGTGCACCTGAGTGGCTCAGTCAGTTGAGCTTCTGACCTTTGATTTCGGTTCAGGTCACCATCCCAGGGTTGCAGGATCGAGCCCCGCATTGGGCTCTGTGCTGTGTGTGGAGTCTACTTGAGATTTTCTCTCTCTTCCCCTTTACCCCTCTCCCCTGCTCAAGTGCTCTTTCTCTCTCTCTCAAATTAAAAAAAAAGAGAGAGAGAGAGCACAAGGGGAATCATGCTTTAGCTTGGAGGTTGGGGAAGGCTTCTCAGAGGAGGTGATATTTCTATGGTGACTTTTGAAAGCCCAGGATATCTCATTTATGTTTAGACTATATCTCAACAATAGCAAATCAATACTACCAGAAGACTAAAGCCCAGGGCAATGATCTGAGTGTAGGTGTCCCAGCACTGCACCTAAGGTGGTCCATGTTAGTACGTCATCATTCTTTCACGTGTGAGCTCTCTCCTTTTTGTCCAAATGGCTGTTCTCTAATTGTCTTTTGTCTTGAGCTCTTTCTTGTTTTATCGACCCCTTCATCTCACTTCATTTCCTCTTTAACTTTGCTATATTCTGATTGCTTTCTCTTTTTATTTTTTCTCCTCCTTTCTCATCCATTGTCTGGAACTCACCATTTTTACTTGGGGACCTAGCTCAGCTCAAGGAGATATTTCACAGTGTTGGCTGAGTACTGAGGTAATTGGAGCATGGGTATTCTGGAGATTTGTCTCATGAAGTGGGATCACTTTGCCCTGAGAGGAGAATAGTTTCTCAATTCCATTCTTTCCCTTTATGCCCTCTTGAGGGGAATTGTCTCTATGCTATTTCCTGTTTTTTTCTAACACCTCCCCTCTATTTCTGTTCTATAAAGATGGGCAGTGAACAGGATGGAATGAATGCAATTCTTTCTTTATGCAAGATTCTCCCACTAATTGAAGGGCTTACTTTCCATATGCCCTTTGGAAGCCAAGCAAAGTATTACCCAGAAAGTGTGCTTCAGAGGGCAGTTCTGGAGGGGTCTGCAGACAGTGCTAAGAAGCTCAGTGAGAATAAAATCTAGGCTTTCAGTTACCAGACAGGAAGCTCCTTGAGTACAATTTTCATCTTCATTGTATCCCAAGAACTGACCAAGTGTCTGCTACTGGTATGTGCTCAGTAAATGTTTGAGTAAAAATTTTTTTAAATCCTGGATGAATGAATATGGATCTAAATCTTATTTGTATCTGTAGCTATGTTTTTACTGGATGAGTTTGCCTGAAACTTTTCAATAGACTGCTTGGAAAGTGGATTTCTGGTGTGGCCATTTTATCACCTTAGCCAGTTGGCTGATTACACATAGACCAGCACATCAGTGCCTCTTATTTCTATTTATTTATTTATTTTATTAATTAAATTTATTTATTTATTTATTCATTCATTCATTCATTCATTTATTCATTCATTCAGAGAGACAGAGCAAGTGGAGGAGGGGCAGAGAGAGAGGGAGAGAATTGCAGTCAGGCTCTGTGATCTCAGCACAGAGCCCAGTGTGGAGCTCGAACCCACGAACCATTGAGATCATGACTTGAGCTGAAATCAAGAGTCAATGGGGCACCTGGGTGGCTCAGTTGGTTAAGTGTCTGACTCTTGATTTCTGCTCAGGTCATGATCTCACAGTTCATGTGTTTGAGCCCCATATTAAGTTCTGTGCTGACAGCACAGAGCCTGCTTGGGATTCTTCCTCTCTCTCTTCCCTTCCCTAACTTGTGCTCTCTCTCTCAAAATAAATAAATAAAGCCTTTAAAAAATTGAGATATTAAAAAAAAAGAGTCAGACACTTAACCGACTGAGCTTCCCAGGTGCCCTGAGTGCCTCCTTTTTCAAGATGAGAGTTGGGTCGAAAGAGAAAAGCGTCTCTAAATCAAGTGTTTGCATCTTAACCAAGAGATGAAGTTCTGTGTATGGGTTCTTGGTTCATTCGTATTCCTGATACAGAAACAAACAGAAAGAAAATGTGCATTTTAAGAAAGCTTTCATGCATCCACTAGTCCCCTTGCAAACTGGCTCCAGAGCCTATTATAGCAACTTCTGTGGCCTTGGGCAGGCCAGGAAATAGTCTTAATTTGCTCAGGCCCTAAATTATAGACTATGCATTTGCAACTGTTTTGAACTAGTCAGCAAAATCACAGTTTTCAACAGGTTTTAAAAGAAGCATTGCAGTTCACAGGTTAGAGTGTTTTAGATTATGTTGTTGCAAAATAAAACAAATTTGGGTTTTTCCTCCCCTGAGGAATGGTGAAATTGAGCTGTATCCAAGAAAAATGAATAATGCTCATCCTGTATTAATTGCTCATCAGAACACAGGATCTTTCTCTCTCTCTCTCTCTCTCTCTTTCTCTATTTCTCTTTCTTTCTTTCTTTCTTTCTTTCTTTCTTTCTTTCTTTCTTTCTTTCTTTCTTTCTTTTGGCAACTATCTGTTGCAACAGGTACTCAAACTGGCCAAACACCATCAGGAGTAGACAAATGATCTTTGTGAGATGTGTATTGGGCTAAATTCATCTCACAAAAACTGGAATCCTATTTTAAGAAATAAGGCTTTAATTAATGTGCTGATAGATGTGCAACCAGAGCAAGCATTGCTAGAATGTAGTACTTTGGATTTAATAATTAAATGTGATAAGCTAGTCACTTCACAGTTGCATTTAAACCCTTTGCTACATCAGTATACAATGTAGTTTTAAACCTTTTACATCTTTGTTGCCACTGAAATTCATCTTTATGTTCTATCATCTCATTTTTTGTTTTTAGTACATCCTAATTGTTGAATACGTGAATGGACATCTGGGTTTCCTTTAGCTATGTGTTAAAAGGGGTTTGCGCCTCTGAAAACTATTCCTGCAATTCCAAGTGTTTCCACCAGGTGGACAAAGGAGCCACTGCACTGTGTTAACTGAGCCCTTAGGGTAAGGTTACTGAGAAGGGAAATAACACGAAAACATGAATGAGCCCAGTTATTCATTTTTGGAAAAATTAGATTCCTCAATAATGTGTTCCTACAAATTAGATATGTTGGTAAGAGATGATATAAACACAGAGAAGGTCGATAGTAAGATTTTTCCAAAAAACTCACGATAGGCATAATATGTTAACTTTTACTCAACTTGTATAGTGACCACTGGCTTTATTCTGGTTTCATCTTTATCCTTTCAAGATATTTACAAAACAAGTACTAGTTTTGGCTTATCTACAAAGAGGTTACTTTTAAGTTATTCACAAGCTGCTTTTTAGCTTTAAAACTAAAACTCCAGTAAATTTCCTCTGTTTGTTATGTGATCTGTTGCTTCCCAGTTACCTATTTAAGGACATATCTCTTCCCAGCCTACACTGTCACATTTGGCTACTTTCTTTGTATTCATTTCCTCTTCAGGGAAGCGTAAGGGTTTTTGTTTTGAGTAATACCCTAAGCTTTCAAAACACTGTTAAAAATGGATAGCCTTTGTTTGTTAAGCCTCGAAACTACGTCTTCTAAATATATATTACAGAGGAAAAAAAATCTCTCGATAGATATTCTTTTCTATGTATAATTCCCAAAGTGATTTCATTAAAAATATTAATAGGTCCTTTAGCATTATCTACTTGCCATTTGGTTGTAGATTATCGAAACCAGTTTCAGATGGAATAAATGAAGTGGTTTTACTTTCTAGTTCCTTATATAAGGCATCAAACGGTAACATTATTCTGTCCTATAAGAGCTCAAATAGAAAAGCTCTTCCTGTTGGTCCTAGGTTAAGCAAGTCACAATATCCCTGAGCCCTAATTTTTTAATTTTTTGTTATTCTAAGTGCCGACAATGTTTCAGGTAGTATATTAGGTTCTGGGGATACAGTGATACACAAGACAAAGTCCAGGCTCCCATGGAATTTAAAATCTAGTGGAAAATGAGTAATACAAAAATGGGAATAATAATATTAACCTCACAGTGAAGCTTTCAGGATCAAAACTAGATGGTTAAAAAAAAAAGTTAAAGAAGTAAAACTAGATAGTTAAGATGAAACTGCTTTGTAAACTCTATAAATTAGTTGAATACTAGATATTATGCTAATGGTACTTTTAAGAATCCAGTGAGAGATATATTCATACTTCTGTCACTGGATTCTTAAAAGTATACACACACCCACACACATATATAATCATATATATATGATTTATATATAAATAAGCAAATAAATATTTTTATTATATAAATATTTATACATGTAAATATATATATAAATAATAAATATATATATTACTCTTAGTTTAAAGATGAAACAGCCTTAGAGCAGAAATGTGACCTATCATAGGTTAGATCACAAGCCTTATAATTTAATTAAACATTATGTATTGCATCAAATTGCTTGATATTTGTGTGTGTTATATAGCTATTTTAAAGATGAAACTGAACTTTTGAGAGAGGATATGATCTACCCCAGCTCACACTGTTTGAAGTGGAACCACTGGGTTTGAGCCTAGGATTTTCAGCTCATAGATTCATGCTTTCTTACATTCTTTAGGCACTTAAGACTCTAGCCCATTCTACTGATGTTTACATGTTCATTATAATAGCTATTTCATTGCTATATATGTCTATATGCCTGTATAGTTTCTTTGTTGAGTTGACAAAACAGTCGTTCCAGAGGCCCCTTCTTCCAGAAGCAGGCCAGGTGCTGTCTATACACCCTGGGTCTTCAGTTTGCAGTTTGTCAAGCGGGTGCAATAGTGTTGTAGTCCAAATCAGATTCACGTGGTAAAAATCAATTGCTGTTCTTCATGTTTCAAAATGTTAAGAGCACTTTTGGAACACCAGCTGTGTGCAGAACTCTGGGTTAGGTGCCTTTGAGAGGATACAGAAGAAATGGTAAGACTGGGTCTCTGGTTCAAGGAGCACAGAAGCAGGGTCTTTTCTAGTGGTGACTCCTCATGCCAGAAATGCCCGAGGGAACAAACAACCTGTTACCATTTACTCTGGGTAGATCATGGCACCAAGTGCAGTGGGACTTGTATGATACCATTCATGTTAAGTTCTGGATTAAGCTCCTTTAGAGAAAATAAACAAATGCCAAAACAACAACAATAACAAACCAAAACAGGGCAGTGGAGCGTAGGGTGTGTGTGTGTGTGTGTGTACACGTATGCATGTGCATGGGGTATGATTAATCCCACATTGTCTGGTAAGGAGGCGTGTCAAGAAGAGTTTGACTCAAGCTGTCTCCTATTTTCTAAGTATTTCAGGAGACAGAAATGGGATTCAAACCCGTCCAGCTTCCAGGCAATCACTGATCTGTCTTCCATCCCCATCAGTTAGTGTCTTTTTAGAGTTTAAAAAAAATGGGAAAAAAATCCAGTATGTACTCTTCTTTTGCTGTGCTCAATCACTCAGCAAAATTATTTTGGAATTTCTCTCTGGTATGTGTATTAATAGCTCATTCCTTTGTATTGCTGGATAGTATTCATTTGTATAGATATACCACCAGCAGAAGAACAACCATCTATTGCAGTGCATCATCATTGTTTTAAGTTCTTGACTTTTACAAATAAAGTCTTTGAATGGACATATGTTTTCATTTCTTTTGGGTAAATAAATAGAGTGGAACGGCTAGGACCTATGGTGAATGTATGTGTATCTTTCTTACAAACTGCCAAACTAATGGAAAAAGAGTTGTAACGTTTTATATTCTCACTAGCGGTGTATAAGAATGACTTTGAATTTGCAACAAAATTTTATATTAATTCAGAAAAAGTTAACCTATCTGACTGTTAAATCAGCTCACATGTGAAAATCTTTTCTTTCCTTCTGGATTTCTTTTATGTCCTTGAACAGAGTTAAAATTTGTGGTACTATAAATAATTATTATTTTTTAATGTTTATTTATTTTTGAGAGATAGAGGCAGAGCATGAGTGGGGAAGGGGCAGACAGAGAGGGAGACACAGAATCTGAAGCAAGCTTTGGGCTCTGAGATATCAGCACAGAGCCCAATGTGAGGCTTGAACCCACGAGCCATGAGAGCATGACCTGAGCTGAAGTCAGACATTTAACCAACTGAGCCACACAGGAGCCCGTTTTACTATAAAAAAATTAAATTTCTTACCTGTTTTAGAAATTTTGTTGCACATTTTATATTTTCCTATTGGTTATTGGTGATATAAAGGTAAAGTTTTTATGAATTGACCTTATATCTGGCAACATTATTGAGCCCTAATGTTAATTTTAATGCCTGTTGGTTTATTTAGAGTCCTGTATAGAGTTAATATTTGCATCTCCAAATACCTACTATTTCTTTTTTTGTCTTACTGTATTTGTAAGGACTTCCTTTTTTTTTAATCTAAATAATAACAGGCATCCTTATTTTATTCTTGGCTTTCATGCAATATTCCTGAAATTTCCCTCTTGCTTTTGTAATTTGATCTACTTTATTGGGTAGATTGTCTTTGTTATGTTAAAAATATTCCCATCTATTTCCAGTTTTGAGAGTTTTCTTTAAAAACAAACTAAATATATGCTGAGCTTTATTGGATATTTTTCTTTATTTATTAAAATAATGATATGATTTCCTGTTTTTTCCCAGTAATATGCCAAATACCCTGATAGATTTTCTCATGCTAAACCTTGAATCCGTAGAATTATTTTTTTTAATGTTTATTCACTTATTTTTGCATGTGCGCACACATGTGATGGGGTAAGGGCAGAGAGAGAGGGAAAGAGAATCTCAAGCAGGTTCCATGCTCAGTGCAGAGCCCAGTGTGGGGCTTGATATCACAACCATGAGATCATGATCTGAGCTGAAAGCAAGAGTCAGACACCTAACCAATTGAGCTACCCTGGCATCCCAAATTATTTTTAATATTCTTTTGGATTTATTTACATAATATTTTATTTAGAATTCTCATATGTAAGTTCATAAGTAAAATGAGCCCATATTTTCTCTTTTTGATTTGATTTTATCTTATTTTGGAGTGAAGATTTACTTTTGAAATACATTTCATGCTAGTTTCATAAGGTAAATCACACAGTTTCTTTTTTTTTCCATAATAACTTGTATAAAATAGAGATTTTCTGTGTCTTAAAAATTTTATAAAATTCACCTTGTAAAATAACTAAGCCTGGTTCTATTGGAGGCGGCAAAGTAAACAAATTGTTTAAACTTTTATTTTTGTTGAGATTATTGGTCTATTCAATATTTAAAAATTTTTTGTGCTAATTATGACAATTTATATTTTTTCAGAAATGTATCCCATTTTGTCTGTGCTTTCATATTTATTAGCATATTTCATTCATAACATTCTTTTGTAGTTTTAAAAATCTCTATTTATTGTTACCTCCCTTTTATTTACAGCTTTTTCTCTATTGTAATTTGTTAGTCTTATCATAAGTTTATCACTTTGATCTTTGTAAGAGCCAGTTTTAGTTTTATTAATCTTTTGTTGTTGCTTATTTCATTAATTACTATTGTTTCCTTTTTGTGTTCTTCCTTCTTGTTTTTTCTGGGTGACAGAGATGGTTATTTGCAGGTGGTTTACTCTACTGTACTTATCCTAGCTTCTGTGTTGAAGCTTGAACTTACTGTTTTCAGTTTTACTTTATGATAAAAGCATTTGATCATTTAAACTTCCTGTTTCTCACAAATTTTGATATATAGTGCTTTCTTGTTTTTCAGTTCTCTATATTACATACTTTCCTTGAAATATCCTTTTTAACCTAAGATTTATGTTGTAGTTTTCTTTTTCTTTAAGTTTCTACATTATTTTGGTGATCCTTTGTTATTGATTTCTGATTTTGTTGCATTAGTGTCAATGAATGTAGCCTGTGTGAACTGTATGAAATTAATTCTGCATAATTGATTTTGGTTTTACATATTCCTAGTACAATTTTGTGGAATTTTTTTATTCTCAAAAAAGAGTATATTTCAATTTCTGGGGAAGATGGCAGAGCAGGAATACCCTAAGCTCACCTTGTCCCATAGGTACAACTAGTTAAGACTCACATTGGTATAAATAACACCAGAGACTGGTAGAACAAACTCCATGACTAAATGTAGAGAAGAAGCCACATGGAAGAGGGTAGGAAGGGCAGAGCATCCCCAAGAGGAAGCCACAGGTGGAGAGGGGAGAGAAATAGACCCTCACACTGGGGAGCACACACAGGGAAGACAAATAACCATAATATTTGGCTTTGAAAACCATGGGGCACCTGGGTGGCTCAGTCGGTTAAGTGTCTGACTTCAGCTCAGGTGATGATATCAGGGTTCATGGGCACATGGGGCTCTGTGCTCATAGCTCAGAGTCTGGAGCCTGCTTTGGATATTCTGTGTCTCCCTCTCTTTCTACACCCCTCCCCTGCTCACACTCTGTCTCTCTTACTCAAAAATAAATAAACATTAAAAAAATTTTTTTAATAAAAAAAATAAAAAAAGAAAACCAGAGGGGCCAAATTTTGTGAGTTCTCACAAGGAACAGGACTTAAAGCCTTGAACTTTGAAAATCAGAAGGCAACAGGAAACTGAGTCCACATACTTAAAGAGACAGCACACGAAACAGCCCCTGGAGATACAGCATAGAAGCAGCAGTCTTAAAAGTGCCTGGGGCATAGGAGAGGAAGAGTTATTTACTAATTAAAGAATGTGTCCCAGAGGGATAGATTTACCTGGGAGTCCCTCCAGGAGCAAAGGAACTGGCAGGTGCCATTTCCCTTACTCCCCTTCAGCATAAACATTTGGCCACTTGCAAGAACTAGCTACCTAACTTGCTTATACCATGCCTTGCCCCTTCCAGCCAGGCCCGTCTCAGTCCCAGGGGCTGCGGGTCTCCTCCCCCAGAACACCAGTGCAAACCTTGCCAACACTGCATCTGTCAACTGCTTGCTTTTGGGGGCCTCAGTCTCAAGGGCAGCAACTGCCTGTCACCTTTCATTAAGGGCACACCCAGCCCTGTCTGCCTTGGTCTTGGCAGCTGCATGTCCCTTGTGCAAGAGGACTGGCATGTACAACTTGCAGGCAACTGTGCACCCTACTTGTGCAGGTTTTGCACAGTGGCCCCCCACAGCCCTCATCTCAGTGGAGGAGGCACATCCCCTCTGGCAAAGGACCAGCACCACTTTGTTAAAAGTAGGGGCACCTGGGTGGTTCAGTTGGTTAAGTGTCTGACTCAGCTCGGGTCATAATCTCACGGCTCATGAGTTCAAGCCCCTCATTGGGCTCTGTGCATACAGCTCGGAGCCTGGAACCTGCTTCAGATTCTGTGTCTCCCTCTCTCTCTGCCACTCACCTGCTCATGCTCTGTCTCTCAAAAATAAATAAACATTAAAAACATTTTTTTTAAAGTGCATGGCCTGCCCACTACTTTTGAAAGGAAGAGATAGCTAACTTTCCTAACAGACAGAAACAGACACAGAGAGTTAGATAAGATGAGTAGACAGAGAAATATGTCTCAAATGAAAGAACATGACAAAATCAGCAAGAGACCTAAATGAAATGAATACAAGTAATATGCCTGAATGATCATAAAGATACTCACCAGATCTGAGAAAAGGGTGGAGGACATCAGTGAGACCCTTAACAAGAGGTAAAAAACATAAAAAAGAACCAATCAGAAATGAAGAACACAATAAATTAAATTAAAAATAATGGAATAAAGGGCAGGCTAGAAGAAGCAGAAGAATGAATTAGCATCCTGGAGGACAGAGTAATGGAAAGTAATCAAGCTGAGAAAGTGAGAGAAAAAAGAATATGCAAAATGAGAATAGACTTAGGGAACTCAGACTTCTTCAAGCATAATAACATTCACATTATAGGGATGTCAGAAGAAGAAGAGAGAGAAAAGTGGGCAGAAAATTTATTTGAAGAAATAACAGTTGAAATTTTCCTGATCTGGGGAACACAACAGATATCCAGATCCAGGGAAGCACAGAGATTCCCCCCAAATTCAACTCAAGGGGGTCCACACCAATACACATAGTAATTAAAATGTCAAAAAGTAGTGATAAAGAGAATTTTAAAAGCAGCAAAAGAAAAGAAGACAGTAACATACAAAGGAAACCCCTTAAGACTATCAGCAGATATTTCAGTGGAAACTTTACAGGCCTGAAGGGAGTGGCATGATATGTTCAAAGTGCTGAAAGGAAAAAAAAAAACAAAACAAAAACATATTTGCAGCCAAGGTTACTCTATCTAGCAAGGCTATCTTTCAGAATAGAAGGAGAGATAAAGAGTTCCCAGAGAAACTAAAGGTAAAGGAGTTCATGACCACTAAACTAGCCCTACAAGAAATGATAAAGGGGACTCTATGAGTGGACAGAAAAAAAAGGAGTAAAAAAAGTAGGAATCACAAAAGCAGTAAAAATAAGTATATCTGTAGAAATCAGTCAAAAGATTCACAAAATAAGAGGATGTAAAGTATGACACCATATGTCAAAAGCATCAGGGCAGGGAGAAGTGAAGAATGGGCTCAAACTTAAGTGACTATCAACTTGATATAGACTGCTATATGCAGAAGATGGTATATGCTAACCAAATGGTAACCACAAATCAAAAAACAGTAATAGATACGCAAAAAACAAGGAGAAAGTATATCACTAAAGAAAGCCAACTTATGGTGAGAGAAGAGAGCAAGGGAAGAAAGTAACAGAGAAAATCTATAAAAACAAGCAGAAATAAATAACAAAATGACAATACATACACACCTGTCAATAATTACTCTGAATGTAAATGGACTAAATACCCTAATCAAAAGACATAGGATGACAGAATGGATAAAAACACAAGACCCATTTATATACTGCTTACAAGAGACTAATTTCAGACCTAAAGACACACACAGATTGAAAATGAGGGGATGGAGAAAAATTTATCATGCAAATGGATACAGAAAGAAAGCTAGGGTAGACATACTTCTATCAGACAAAATATACTTTAAAACAAAGACTGTAACAAAGACAAAGAAAGACACTATATAATAATAAAGGACACAATCCAACAAGAAGACATAATAATTGTAAATATTTATGCACCCAACATGAAAACACCCAAATACAAAAACAGTTAAAAAATAACAAGTATAAAGCAACTAATTGACAGCACTACAGTAACAATAGGAGACTTCCAACACTCTACTTAAATCAATGGACAGATCATCTAAAGAGAAAATCAACAAGGAAACAATGGCTCTGGATGCATTGGACCAGATGTATTTAATAGGTACATTCAGAAGATTCCATCCTAAAAAAGCAGAATACACATTCTTTTCAAGTGCACATGAAAGATTCTCCAGAAGACATCACATATTAGGGCACAAAACAAGTCTCAACAAATTCACAAAGATCAAAGTTACACCATGCATCTTTTCTGACCACAGTGCAGTGAAACTAGAAATGAATCACAAGGAAAAATCTGGGAAGAGCACAAATACGTGGAGGTTAAATAACATGCTATTAAATAATGAATGGGTCAACCAAGAAATCAAAGAAGAAATCAAAACATACATGGAGACAAATGAAAATGAAAACACAATGGTCCAGAATCTTTTGGATGCAGCAAAAGCAGTTCTAAGAGGGAAATTTATAGCAATATAGGCCTACCTTGAGGAACAAGAAAAGTCTCAAATAAACAGCCTAACTTTACACCTAAAGGAGATAGACAAAGAAGAACAAATAAAACCCAAAACCAGAAAAGGAAGGAAACAATAAAGATTAGAGTAGAAATAAATGATACAGAAATTTAAAAAAACAATAGAACAGGTAAATAAAACCAGGTGCTGGTTCTTTGAAAAGATCAACAAGATTGATAAACCTCCATCTAGGCTTATCAAAAAAATATGACTCAAATAAAATCAGAAATAAGAGAAGAAATAACAACCAACACCACATACATACAAAGGATTATAAAAGAATATTATGAAAAATTATATGCCAAAAAATTGGACAACCTAGAAGAAAGGGCTAAATTCCTAGAAACATATAAACTAACAAAACTGAAGCAGGAAGAAATAAAAATTTGAACACACTAATTATCAGCAATGTAATTGAATCAGTAATCAAAAAACCCCAATGGGTTCATAGGTGAATTATACCAAACATTTAAGGAAGAGTTAATATCTATTCTTCTCAAACTTCCCCCCAAAAAACAGAAGAAGAAGGAAAACTTCCAAATTCATTCTATGAGGCCAGCATTAACCTGATTCCAAAATCACATAAAGACACCACAAAAAGAAGAGAACTACAGGACAATATCTCTGATGAGTGTAGATGCAAAAGTCCTCAAGTAAACATTAGCAAACTGAATCCAACAATATATTTAAAAAATCACTCACCACTATCAAGTGGGATTTATTCCTAGGATGTAAGGGTGGTTCAATATTCACAAATCAATCAACTTGTTATATCATATCAATAAGAGAAAGGATAAAAACCATGTAATTATTTCAATAGATGCCAAAACAGCATTTGACAAAGTACATCTATTCATTATTAAAACTCTCAACAAAGTAAGGTTTAGAGGGAACATACCTCAACATAGTAGATAAACATAATATGAAAACCCACAGTTAACATCATACACAATGGAGAAAAACTGAGAGCTTTTCCCCTAAAATCAGGAATAAGACAAGAATGACCATTCTCACCAGTTTTATGCAACATAGTACTGAAAGTCCTGGCCACAGCAATCAACAATGGAAAGGAATAAAAGTCGTTCAAATTGGTAAGGAAGAACTAAAACTTTTACTAAAACTTTTACTTGCAGATGACATGATACTATATATAGAAAACCTTAAAGACTCTACCGAAAAACTGCTAGAACTGATAAATGAATCCAGTAAAGTCAGAGGATTCAGAATCAATGCATAGAAATCCACTACATTTCCATACAATAATAATAAAGCAGTAGAAAGAAAAATCAGGAAAATCCCATTTACAATTGCACCAAAACCAATAAGATACCTAGGAATAAACTTAAAAGAAGTGAAAGAAGTGTACTCTGAAAACTATAAAACATTAATGAAAGAAATTGAAGATGACACAAAGAGATGGAAAGACATTCCATGCTCATGGATTGGAAGAACAAATATTGTTAAAATGTCTGTACTATTCAAAGAAATCTACAGATTTAATGCTATCTCTATCAAAATACCAACAGCATTTTACACAGAACTAGAGCAAAAATCCTAAAATTTTTATGGAACCACAAAAGATGCCATATATCTAAAGCAATCTTGAAAAAGAAAAGCACAGCTGGAGGTATCAGAATTCTAGACTTCAAGTTATACTACAAAGCAATAGTAATCAAAACAGTATGATACTGGTACAAAAATAAACATATAAATCAAGGGAACAGAATAGAAAACCCAGAAATAAACTGTGCTCTCTCTCTCTCTCTTTCTCTCTCTCTCTCTCTCTCTCTCTCTCAAAACAAAAACAAAAACAAAAACAAAACAAAAGACAGTCTCTTCAATAAATGGTGTTGGGAAAACTGGTCAGCTACATGTAAAAGAAGAAACTGGACCACTTCCTTACACCATACACAAAAATAAATTCAAAATGGTTTAAAGACCTAAATGAGATACCTGAATCCATAAAAATTCTAGAAGAGAGCACAGGCAATAATGTCTCTTGACTTAGGCTGTAGCAACGTTTTTCTAGATTTGTCACCTGAAGCAAGGAAAATAAAAGCAAATATAGACTATTGGGACTACATCTAAATGAAAAGCTTCTTCATAGTGAAGAAAACAAAACTGAAAGGCAACCTACTGGATGTGAGAAGATATTTGTCGATGACGTATCTGATAAAGGGTTAGAATCCAAAATATATAAACAACTTATACAACTCAACACCCACGAAAGAAATAATCTAATTTAAGGGGTGCCCAGGTGGCTCAGTCATTTGGGTGTCCAACTTCGGCTCAGGTCATGATCTCATGGCTTGTGGGTTCAGGCTCCGTGTTGGGCTCTGTGCTGACAGTGTATAGCCTGGAGCCTGCTTTGGATTTTGTGTCTCCCTCTCTCTGCCCGCCCCCTCTTACACTCTGTCTCTCTCTTTCTCTCTCTCAAAAATAAATAAACATTTAAAAATTAAAAAAAAATCTAATTTGGGACACCTGGGTGGCTCAGTCAGTTAAGTGTGTGACTTGATTTCCACTCAGGTCATGATCTCATGGTTCTTGGGATCAATCCCCACATCTTCTCTGTGCTGACAAGCACAGAGCCTGCTTGGGATTCTCTCTCTCTGCCCGTCCCTTACTCACATGTGCACACATGCTCTCTTTCTCAAAATAAATAAATAAACTTTAAAATTTTTAAAAAGAAATAACCCAATTAAAAAAGGCAGAAGACATAAACAGACATTTCTCCAAAGGTGGCCAACAGACACATGAAAAAATCATCATCACTCAGTATCACTCATCATCAGGGAAATGCAAATCAAAACTAGAGTGAGATATCACCTCACACCTTTCAGAATGGCTAAAATCAAAAACATAGGAAACAATGGGTGTTGGCAAAGATGTGGATAAGGGGAACCCTCTTGCACTGTTGATGGGAATGCAAACTGGTGCAGCCACTGTGGAAGACAGTATGGAGGTTCCTCAAAAAATTAAAAATAGAGCTACCCTATGGTCCAGTAATTACAGTACTGAATAATTATCCAAAGAATACAGAAATACTAATTTGAAGGGATAAATGCACCCCTTTGTTTATAGAAGCATTATTTACAATAGCCAAGTTATGGAAGCAGCCTAAATATCCATCAGTCATTGAATGGATAAGGAAGAAGTAGTATATATATATATATATATATATATATATATATATACACACACACACTATATACTATATACTATACTATTATATATATTATACAGTATATACTATTACTATTATATACTATATATAGTGTATATACTATTACTATTATATATTATATATATATATATATATATATATATATATATATATATATATACATACACATATAATGGAATACTATTCAGCCATAAAAAGAATGAAATCTTAACCATTTGCAACAACATGGATGGACCTAGAGGGTATAATGCTAAGTGAAATAAGCCAGTCAGAGAAAGACAAATACCATATGATCTCATTTATATGTGGAATTAAGAAACAAAGCAAATGAACAAAGGAAGAAAAAGAGAGAGAAGCCAAAAAACAGACTCTTTCCTATAGAGAACAGAGGGTTACCAGAGGGGTGGTGGATTGAGCAGATGGGGGAAATAGCTGAAGGGGATTAAAAGTACATTTATCTTGATGAGCACTGAGTAATACATAGAAATGTTGAATACCTATATTGTACACCTGAAATTAATATAACACTGTATGTTAACACTGGAATTAAAATACAATTAAATTTTAAAAAAGAATATGCTTCTCTCTTTACTAGTTGTTTAATCTATTAATAATGCTACTTGTGTTTCGTATTTTCTTTATTTCTTGAACTGTAACTTTGAGAGCGATGTGTTAAACCTCCAAATCTCTAGATTATTAATTAATTTCCATTGTTCTATATTAAATACATACATATTTGTACATGTATGCTCTCTTTTATATTTTATAGCAATATTTTATATTACTGTTTTTTCTACATAATACATAATATCCTTCTTTAGACTTTATGATGTTTATTATCTTAAATTCTGCTTTTTTTAATGTCTATTTTTGATAGAGAGAATGCAAGTTGGAGAGGGGCAGAGGGGGGGGACAAAGGATCCGAAGCGGGCTCCGTGTAAACAGCAGAGAGCCTGATATGGGACTCGAACTCATGAACCATGAGGTCATGCCCTGAGCTGAAGTTGGACCCTTAACCAACTGAGCCATCCAGGCACCCCTTAAATTCTACTTTTTTGTATTAAGATAACACAGCTATTTGGGGGACTGATATTGTCCATTAAATTTATTATGTTTGCTATGATATCAGGAATTTCTCTCATTTTTTTACATATCAAGTCTTCTTTTCTGTTTTATTTAAAGATTTTTCCATATTCTAATGTACATTTGATGAGTTTTGAAAAATGTATTTGCTTATGTTATGACAACCCCAATTGAAATTTAGAACATTTCTTTCACTTCAGAAAGTTCTCTTCCTACTCTTTCTCAATTATCCGTTTCCCACCCTATCTCCCCTACTGCACTGCCCTCAGCAAATCTGATATGATTTAAATCACTATGCATTAATTTTGTCTGTTCTTGAACTTCATACAAATGGAATCCTATCTCCATTCTTTTGTACTGTTTTTTTCTGCCCATTATATTTTTGAAATATAGCCTATGTGCATGTATTGTCCACTCTTTGAATGTAGCCTATAGAGGAAATTTGTTGTCCCATGAGGACACATTCAAATTTTTTGAAATAGCCAGGAGTCAATCAGTCAAATACACTACATAAAGTCGGTGACAAGCTGGTCAAATAAATACATATTTGGTGGACAGCACATTTTTAGATCAAACATTTTATAAATGGAACATGATATAGAAAGAGAACATAGATTTTAGAATAGACAGACCTGATTTCTGATCCTAGTTCAACTGTGTGATCTGAGTGACCCAGGTCAAGTTACTTACCCTTCATTAATCCTGGGATAATAATACATACTGGCAAGGGTATTACTAAGTTAAATGAAATGATATTGGAAAGAACTTGACACATAGTTGGTATTAAATGGTTTTATGCTGAATTAATATAATTATTTTAAATTATACTAATGCTTATACATTTGTTAAATTCTTAAAATCACATTTTATTACTTTTAAGATGCAGGCTTACTAAAACTAGATTGTAAAAATATTTCCAAATAATAAAGGTTGAGAAATTGTTTGGGATTAGCATATCAATTTCTTATGCATAAGTGTGTATGTCTAACCTACAGAAACTCAATTTATTCTAAAAAGTAATTAGATACACTTATCTCAATGAACACTGAGGAATGTATAGAATTGTTGAATCATTATTTCATATACCTAAAACCAATATAATACTATACGTTAATTATACTTGAATAAAAAAATAATTAGATATTTTAAAACTATTTTTCACACAATTAATTTGCTTAGCAAACCTTACCCCCATATATTTGCAGTGATAATTCTCAGCCTTGTTTTTGTCCAAATGATTACTGATGAGGGTATAGTAAATCACTGAGCTTTTACTACTTTGCTAACTTGAACTATCCACATGAGGCCAGCTTTTCATTTACTGTAGAAATTGACCGTTCTTCCTTGGAAAAAGGGTTATTTAAAAATATCTGAGAACATTGTTGGAGATCACAAGATTTCTACCTGATGCCAGAAATCCTGATTGTTTTTTTCTCCATCTCAGTACACTTCCTTCCCTTCAGGCCCCTACCCCTGTCAGTGGACTGGTTGCTTTGGTATAAATGGAATACGGGTAATGATAATAACAATGGCCGATATTTGTTGACCTCCTCCTATATGACAGGCATTATTCAAAGAATACTTTACATACATCACTTCATTTAATTGCTGAAAAACTCCATTCAGCAGGTACTACTAGGGTCCCTATTTTCCAGAAGAAACAACTGTGTCATAGGAAGATGCAATGATTTATCCAAAACCAGACCGTTTGCATCAGAGCCTAGATTTATAATAATAGTAACATTTATTGAGAGTTTACTACATGCTAGGTTTAAGTGCATTCAATATGTCAACATTTCTATCATCCCAACAGCCTTATGACATAAGTTCTGTCATTTACCAATGATGGGATTGCAGCAGAGGGGGGTTAAACAACTTGCCCACATTATACACCAGTAAGTGAAGGAGCTGGGGTCAGGCTGCGTCCAGAACCTGTGCTATATTGCCCCTTAATCTTATCTCTCAACCAGAAAAAAGTATTTACCAGGCACTTAGTGTGTGCACGGTATTCTGGGTCTGAGAGGAATCATAGCTATGTTTTCTTATTTGGTGAAGTTACTGACTTACTGAAGAAGTAAAACAGAGACTAATGAACCACTAGAGGAAAGGAGGAATGCTGAACTCTTGGTGGCAGAAACTAGAAGAAAGTGCTTAAAGAAGGAGAGGTGGATATGGATTAGATGATTCTGTGACATCTCAATGAACCAGGTATGGCTGAGGCTGGACCTTTAAGTACTATGAGTGATGAGGAGGAAGGAGGAGAGAGAACATTCTGCAATGTGGAATAACCTATGACTCTCTATAAACAATCTGTTTCTAATTTCAGGGCTAAAACTCATTTATCTTGGCATTTTTCCTCATTAGGGAAAAAAAACAACAACCAGCCTTTCAATATCTTACTCTATAGTCCTTTCTAGTAAGATTAAATGAACTCTGTACAGTTTTTCAAAAATCTTCCAATTCTTCATTCCATCAGATTGAAATGTTTCATGTCCTATGACATTAACTAGAAAAGCTAATTTCCTTTCCCTTTAATTTTGGCAATAGTTTCCTTTACATAAATAATGACAGGAAGAATAAAAATTCCTTATGACACTTCAAATGTAAATTTGATTAAAATGACATCTCTTCATGCACACAGTATATTTATATGTTTTGGATCAAAGACCTTTTTTTGGCAGAATGAAAGAGAATTAACAGGTTGCTTTAATGGAGAGTCATCTGTTTTTAAAAGCTTATAATAGAAGACAGTTTTTCCTTTAATAACAGTTAACCGGAAGATAGATTAATTTAATAATATATTCACTGAGCGTGTCCCAAACTGAACTAATGATCTTACTCCTCAAACCTGTTTCTTCTCCTGTGAACCCTGTATCAGGTAGTTGCATTTCCAGCTGCTCCCTCCTGCAGGTGAATCTGCCCCTCCTCCCTTATTCTCCACACCCAGCAACCACTTGGGTCTGTTAATTTTCTCAGATTATGTTAGATATTTCTGAAATGCCTGTAAGGGTCTGATGGATCAAGTGAAACAGGTCATAGGGGATGTGGCCAGGTGGAGAGGGCAGTGTCTACTGCCCAAAGAAAAGAACATGTGCTTCTTACTGCCTGGTAAGGTTGTGATCAGGAATGTGTTTTAGGACTGCAGGTCTAAGATTTCTAAAGAGAAGTTGGAAATTGAGATTTTGTGTGAAGTCTCTGGATTTTAAAATCTTGGCAATGAATTCAGGCAAAACAAAATTATGTTGCATAATTCAAACAAAATGTGTATAAGATTGGATTTGCAAGCTGCCAGTTTGTGATTTTTTTTTTCCTAATACTATTCTTATTCTTCAATTCTTACTTCTCCCATTACAATTTAGGTCTGTACCATCTTTTGTCTAAAATACTACAACAGCTTCCTAACTCTTCTTGATTCTGTGTCCTGTTCCCACTAAATCATCCTTCATCCTGGCTCCTGAGTAAAAATGTAAAATACAAAGCTGATCATATTACTCTACTTAAAAAAATAGAACAAAACAAACCACCTTTGATGATTGCTATTGCCCTCAGGTTAATTCTAGACTCTCTGGCCTATCTGTGTCTTCCAGGCCCAACATTATATGTACCCTCCCAACCTTCGTGTGTTCTGTCTCCAGCCATGTGGTTTCCCCAGCCATGGCCTTGATTCCAGCACACTGGACTACACAAGATTCTCAAAAGTACATGTAAATTGCTTTTGTATATTGCCATGTTTGTCCCTTGGCAGAGAATATTTCTCTCAAGTCCTGTTTATTCTGCTCAACTCAAATATAATTTTCTCTGTGAAACACAGTTCAGGGTATGGTGTGTGCTCAAAAAAATGAATGAAAGAACAACCAGTAATTTATCTAGGCCAGCTCTGTGTCAACCATTACCACTCTAGTAAAAATTAATTTCTTCAATTTTATTCATACTGTTAGTTTAGACCCTGCCATTCTGATTTTGGTTAGAGGTACAGTGTGCATGTCTATTTCCTGTATTGAATTGTGACCTTTTTCTGTTCACAGATAGTAGCACAGGCTTGACCTCTGTTAATCAGCAAAAAAATACTGAGGAGTACCAAGGTCTGGTTTATGCTCCAAGAGTTTACTAGCATATTTGTGAAGGGTAGACTATAGAAGGGAAATGTGGAGGCAACAAGACTGGGTACAAGGATGTTGTGGTGAGGTCTGGGACTAACTTCCGTAAAGGTGGTAGGAATGAGGAGGGGGAGCCATGGACAGAATCAAACTATATGTTAGAAGTAGAGCTAAGAAAACCGGTTGATGAAGTGGAAATGGGATGCGAGAGGAAAAGGGGGATTAAGGATCACTCCTGGCTTTTAGCCTGAGCAACTTGATGGATGATGGTGTCATTTATCAAGATGGAGAAGACTTGGGGACAGTGAATTAGGGGAGAAGGATGAGAATTGATAGTTCTGTTTGGTCCGTGTTAATTATGCAATGAAAATCAGACAACCAGACTTGTCAAGTAGCAATTAGATATATGAACCTAGAGCTTAAGAGATTAGTCAGGCTGGAAATAGGATTTCGAGAATCACCAGTGTAGAAGTACCATCGAAAGGCGTGGACCTGATAAGAACACCCAGGAAAAGAATTACAGAGACAAGGTGGTAGACAGAGGTCCTGAAGGGCATTTCCAGATTCAGTTATGAGAAAGGAGGAAAACCAAACCAGCAATTACAGTGTTATGGGCTATAGCACAAAATATTTTGGGTAGGAGTAATAAACTACATCCAGTACTGTCTAGAGGCTAAGGAGAGATAAACTGATGTTGACTTTGGCAAGTTTTAGTTTATTGGTGACTTTGATAAATGCAGTTCCACTGAAAAGTTAAGAAGAAAAGCCCAAATGGAGTGGGTTAAGGAAAGAATAAGGGATGAGGAAGATGGGCTCTGCTGAAAAAAGAAAAAAATACTGGATTGTTTTGAAAAATATTTAAGCTTAAAGATGTTCAGATACTCTGTCCCACCTTCTGTCAAAACATCTCACTATTCACAAAAATCTGTATGTAGGAATTTGTCATTATTTGTTTCAAACATTTACTCTATATTTTACTTCTCCTATAATACTTGGATGTGAGGGGACGGTACCTGAGTGGCTCAGACGGTTAAGTGTCTGACTCTTGATTTCGGCTCAGGTCATGATCTCATGGTTCGTGAGTTCCAGCCCCACATTGGGCTCCACACTGATAGTGCAGAGCCTGCTTGGGATTCTGTCTGCCCTTCACTCTCTGCCCCTCCCCTGCTTGCTCGCTCTCTTTCTCTCTCTCAACATAAATAAATAAACTTTTAAAATTTGGATGTTGGTAGACCCAGCCTTGTAGACTACACATCTTAGATCATTTCCAAAAGGACTGACACAAAAAGCTTAAGACACAAGCATAATTTTGAAACATTTGGAATTATTTTGCTCCTAATACATGAGAGACATCATTGATACATAAACTTTAGAAAGACAGTTTTATTAAATATCTTGCATAGTTAAACTTAAGCAATGAATGTTTTTGTCATTCTGGTGTTTTTTCCAGCTCGTCTTTATTCCTTTTTCTCTGTTCTTTTCTTGGCAGCATTGTTTATCATAAGATACAGACGCAGCATGACCTTTGACTCTCCAACCAGATAGTTGCCATTTTGATCTGTCAATCAAACTCAAGGGTCTGCCCTGAAAGTTGAGATGATCGATCACAGTTTGGACACTTGGGCAGTGTCAACTAATTTTAGTCTTCAAGGCTGGGCTGATTTGAGTGGTGACTGGCAAGGCGCTTGTCCAGGGCCCAGCAAGGGTTACGACTGTCCTTATGGTTAACAACTGCACAAATAGGAACAGGCTGAGTTTGTGAACTTAGTTTCAACAAATTATTTGAAGTATGAGGCTATCTCCTATCTGTATTTATTATTCCAGCTCTTGGCATAACGAAGATGAAAAACTCTGTTTACTTTAAGTTTTTCCCATTAAAGGATCAGCGATGCTTTCTTCCCCACTCTGTGTGTACGTAACCAACCATATGCCTTGTCTAGGACATTACCCAAACAGAACCCCCAAACAACCCTCCACCCCACCCCACCCCCAACATGAGGTGTATGTGAAGAACAAGTCTCCTTGGCTTTACCCTTTCTCCCTCACTAAATTTTGGGGGGATAGGGAAGGAATGAGTAAAACCCTACCTTGAAATTAGAATAAATACATTAAAAAACAAATATAGGAAGCAAACATTTTGGAGCCTTGGTAAATCTTTCTCCTCTCCTCTGAAATGCTTGTTTTGTGAAGGAGCCCACCCAGGACTTTGGATAATACAACAGGAGTGTGTGTCTAGGAATCTTTGCAAAGGTTCTGGTTGGGAACGAAAAAGCCCGTTGGCTGCCTTTTCGTTGCCTTATACATTGGACACTGGCAGCAGGGGACGACATGCAAAGAGACCTATCTATTCGGGTTTTATTGCCCTGTTGTTTGGCATGCTCCCGCCTGACTGCTATTGACTTGGAAGCCAGAGAAATGTCGACATGTCGGGATTTTATTGGGTTCATAGCTGCCAGCAAAACAGCTTCTCAGTTTTTTAGTTCTTGTACCTAGAGCTCAGTAGTTTAGTCATGACCCACAGTTTTTTTCAGGGTCTCTAAGTGAGTGATGTCCCTGATGATAATGATGTCCCTTATTCAGTCTATTCTCATCTGAAACTGGCCAACTTTCATACTTGGCTAAAGCAATATGTAAATAAACTCAAGGTATTAAGAGCACAACAGAAGATTTGGATGCTTAAAATTAAAAGTGTGTATATATATAATTGGTGGCAGTTTACCCATTGCAAAATTTTTGGAAATGCAGCAGGATGTAAAATAAAAAATTTTCTTCTTCCCAGTCCCGTTCTCCACTGATAGCATCTTAGAGTTCATCTTTGCAGAGATCTTATTTTACATATATCAACCTATATGTTCGTAATTATATACATACATACATGCAGAGTCTATTCTTTAAAATATAGAACTATAGCATCATGAGTATTTGCTATTTTTTACATAAATTTGTCATTAACATAAATCCATCACACACATAGCATGTCACAGGTAGATAAAACCTTTGTCATGTCTTTCTTTTCCCCCCATGTTTATTTTCTTTTAGTTTTTTTTTTTTTTATTCTCAAGTTAGCTAACGTACAGTGTAGTCTTGGCTTGTCATGTCTTTCAATTACACTGCCATGTAAATGTACATATGAAAGCAAGATAGAGATTTGGAACATTTTGTTTATTCATGAACATTTACTGAGTCCTTTGTATGGGTTAGGCAGAAATGAATCAGCTTGATTTTTCAGTTTGAGAGATATCTTTACTTTGCACTATGAAAGGTGAGAATTTGACTTTCTAGTTACTCCTAACACATACCCTTACACACACAAATACACACACTCACACTTCTCCACACAACTCAAAGTAGTTATATAGCTTTTGTTAAATCAGTGTTCAAGTTTCCCTTAT
This sequence comes from Acinonyx jubatus, assembly GCF_027475565.1. NCBI lineage: Eukaryota > Metazoa > Chordata > Mammalia > Carnivora > Felidae > Acinonyx > Acinonyx jubatus. The sequence goes on from NC_069385.1 coordinate 74,835,413, forward strand.
GACCATGTGACCATTACTCACAGCTGAGGCACATAATATAATTTGATTGCATCTCATGTCTTTCCCCTGTGTTTCTGAGGAGACATGTATCAGGACAGTAACAGCAGCAACTCTGGACAAGGGCTGCTGGGATTCATAACCCATGTGCCCCATTTACTAACGGGGGTCACGATTGGACAAGAATTTCTACCTCTGTGTTTCTCAACCTCACATAAATCCTGTAAGGAGTGAGTGAGTTACTATATATAAAAAGCTTAGAACATTGCCTGGCAAACACTGGATATTATATAAGCATTTGTTATTCTCATTATAGTTTCCCAAGAAAGGACATGAAAGGACATAGTTTCCCAAGAAAGGACATTTTTTAACCTTATGCCTTTGTTCTACACCCTCACTTGATTGATAGTTTGGCTGTGTGTAGAAACTAGGTTAAAAGTAATTTTATTTCCCCTCAGAATTTGAAAGCATTTCTTACGTAATCAACGCAACGTATCATTCAACCTTGCCCTAGCCCTTGGTTGTCTGTGGAACCTTTGTGATTATCTAAACCACCTAATTAATTTTTGGTAGGTCCCAGTTGTTGATGGTATGCAAAGACTTGTCTGGGTTCCAAAAGGAGGAATCTCAGTCAGCACCTAGTTTCAGACTTGATTGGAAGCCAGATCCTCAGGTAGTACCTTTTAAAATATGCAAATCTTGTATGGTCCTGTGGGGATACAGTCGTAATCCCTAGTGGCCTCCAGACCAAGCTATCTGGAGGTGTCCCATGGGACACAGTTGCAAAAATCTGGGCTCCAGACAAGTGTAGAAGCGTCTTTCTCAGAGGTACCAGCAAGCTGTAGCAAGACCAAGGGAGTGTGCAAAGATGGAACCCCTGGCCTTCATTCCCTGAGAGCATCTGTGTATTCTACAGATGTGTGGCAAACCTGAGGCTGCTCCTCAGGCTGAAGCTTCAGGACAAGTAAATAGGTCTTACTCACAGGCAGCATGAAGTGTGTTTCAGTCCGCTGTCTGGGTGGTGCCCTAGCATAGTTGGCTGCCAAGAATTGTCTCTCTGATTGTTTCAGTCCTGTAGAGCCCAGGAACACAAGCCTCCTGGCCACCACAGCTAGGAGAGTAAGAAGCATCCTCTGTGGGCTGTGCATGAATGTCAGCTTCAGCGGAGCAGTGGGAGAGATCAGGGCCTGGGTGTGCCTGCGGATTTTAGCATGGAGATGGAAGAATGCAGGGGCAGAGCACGCCCTGGCTAAGGGACAGTGCAGTAACTGCACATGACCACCACTGATAGCAAGGTAGAAGGAGAGTGCAAAAAGGGCACCTACCAGTGGCTCGGTCCCTGGAGAGAGTCCTAACAGGCCCCTGCCCATTGGCAGACACTTTAAAATTAGCAAATGAATCTCCCTCACATAAAGTCTATGCACTTTTCAAACTGCTGCTTTTGTATTGGGTCCCAGGGTGAGTGAGTTTTTGCGGGAGCCCTATAATAGACAAACCTCAGTTCCCCACAGCCCTTTGGATGTCCTGGATACAAGCCCCCTTAGTTTGCAAAGCCAGATATTTTGGGGGCTCATCTCTCCTGTGCAGGTCCCAAGGGTTGGTGTGGCTGGTAGAGGGCCTGAACCTCTCTCTCCTCAGGGGGAAGCTCCATATTCATGAGATCCCTACCAATTGTGGGTCACCAAAGAGTCTGGGACTAGTTTATGGTAAGACCACATCTCTGCTTCTCCTACCCGTCTTGATGTGGCCCTTTTATCCTTTGTCATGGGGGGAACTATGCAGCTAGTTTTCAGGTCTTTACCAGAGGGAATTGTTCCATATGTAGCCATAGATTTGGTATGTCCTTGGGAGGAGGTGAGTTTGGGATCATCCTATGAAGTCTTTTTTTTTTTTTTAATGTTTATTTGTTTATTTTTGAGAAGGAGAGAGTGTGAGAGAGAGCACATGAGCAAGTGGAGGAGGAGCAGAGAGAGAGGGAGAGAGAATGCCAAGCAGGCTCTGGGCTGTCAGCACAGAACCTGACTTGGGGTTCTATCTTACAAATGGTGAGGTCATGACTTAAGCTGAAATCAAGAGTCAGATGTCTAAGCTAATGAGCCACCCAGGTGCCCCTCCTTTTATGAAGTCTGATGCTATTTCATGTCTTCTATTTTGTGTGTAAACTGATTTTCGTTTGTTTGTTTTTGTCTCTGTTTAGTTTTGCTTTGTTTCTTTGGTATTTTTTTAGTATCTTCTCCTAATACCTAGGTGATGCAGTATTTCATAGTGATTTGCTTCAATATAGCTCTTTCTCATATTTGCTCAGGACACTTGGTGGATCCTTTTAAATCTGGAGATCACATCCTTTACTTCCTTCTAGTTTTTATTTTTTCCCAATTCAGAATGTGATATTTATTTATTTATTTATTTATTTATTTACGACTTCCCTCTAGTTTTTGTTTGTTTATTCTTTCTGGAATTACTACTGGCTACATACTGACTGCCCTCTGAACAAAATGTGTATTTTTTTTACTCTTTTGCTCCCTGTTTTCCGTCTTTTTGTCTTAATTTGGGGATATTTCCTCAACTTTACTTTTCATCTCTTCCATTGAAATCTTTATTTTGATATGTTTTACATTTCAATGAGTTTATCTACTCTAAATGGCCCTCATTATTTTTCAGTAACATTCCATTGTTTCATGGATGCACGATTTTATCTTATTGACAAAAATGTTAGTATTTTACAATGGTCTCAGCTCTGTCCATTGTTCTGTTTCCTTCAGTTCTGTTTACTTTTGTTTGTTTAGATCTCTGTATTCCAAGTGAGAGGCTTCTCCAGAGAGTAAATTTCCACCTTGCTGGACCAGGGAAAGGACCTGGAGGGGTGTCAGTGTAGACTTTCAACCAATTATCCTGTTTTCATGTCTGCCTCTGACCTTAGCTTCTGTAGAAACCTTGGACCTCCAATTCCTGGTCCTGTCCCAGTTCAGTGGCATGGATTACTTATGTAATGGCTTCCTCCCCTGTAAGCATGTAAGTTTCTGAGTTCTCTACTCTGTGAAATCAATTTTCACTCTTCCTTCAGATTTTCTTCAAATTTTTTTGAGGTTTTTGCTTTCATTTTCTTTGATGTCTTCTTAGTCCCTGTGGCTTATACCTTATCTGTCTATCTATCTATCTATCTATCTATCATCTATCTATCATCTATCTACTTATTGTTTTATTACCATTTTATTAGAGTTTCAGAAGGGGATAAATATCAGCATATATGTTCAGTCTGTTACGTTTAACCTGAAGATTGCAATATTTTTCAATAGACATATTTTAAAAATTCAGGACATTTATTAGATACCTACTGTATGCAGAGTTCTTGGTTGGGAGCTGCTACTTAAATTTTTAGCACTTAGAATATGCTTTAGTCTTCATTAAAACAAATCCCTCAAGTATTTCTGCTAAGCAATAAATATATTAAATAAGTGGCTTTTTTGGCCTATTAAAGTCATTGAATGTTTGAATAAATTGAATGAATATTGAATGTTTGAAAAAAAATTAAATAGTACTATGTCACAAAATTTTCATTAGTGAGATTACTTCCAACTAGTGTAATACAGAGAGCTTTTTCCTTTTAGGTTTCATGCTTGTAACTGTATATGTCTGTGTGCAAGTGTGTGTATGTATGCAAGCGTGTGAATGTGTATGTGTGTGACCATGGGTATTTCTATGTGAGAGCGTGTGTGTCTGTGACCATATGTGTGTTTGGGTATGTATTTGTGTGACTGTGTGTGTATGTATGTATGCATGTGTGTGTGTTTATGGTACAGATAGAAAACAACTTTGCTGGTGATTCCAACAACAAGGTCCTTGTAGTCCCTCAGTGCTCCTGTTTCTCTGCTTATAAAACTGGAATTACCATTTGTCTTGTAGATACCAAAATGCATCATATTATAAAACACTTGGAAATGGCTCTGTTAGACATAAAGTAAACTGCTGCCTATAAAAGTGGGATTAATGAAACATTAGAAGCAAAGGTGTTTTCACTCGTGAGGCTTATGTTCCACTCAGGCAGGATTATTGGGTCTGGATTTGTTCTTGCTCCAGGAATTATACCACTTTTCCGTCTGAGAACCTACTCACCAGTTAAAGAATTATGCTGATGAGCTACCACAGCGTTGCCTTTGTTCTTTGCCCAGAGGTCTGGTCGCAAAAGGAAAAAGGAAGAAGTTGGAAAGCCGCTCATCCCTAGTACTAACGGCCCTCCAGGGAGAGCATTATAAAAATTAAGTATAGGCAGACAAACTTCCATTAAAATTTTGCTATGCAACATCAGGAATGTTCACAGAACTAACCAGCTATCTAGTCTGCATTCAGAGATATAAATAAAAGACTTCTTTCAACCTGATATCATAAGGTTTTAGATAGCAAATATGCCATCCTTCAGTCCTTCATCCTTCAAGTAAAGAAACACTTACTTCATTCAACAGTTAAGCGAGCTGCTATCTGGCCCTCATTATATCTGTGATTTACAAGGACTATGCAGGCCTGTGTTGCCCACGTCAGAAACCACCAATATAAAATGCAGCAAATGGGATTCTTATCTTTCAGCACGCCTCGGACTTGTTGCACGAGATACACTTCTCAGTGTGCATATAATCAATCTAACGCAAACCATTATCTCTGCACAAAAGACTAAGCTGGAAGCTCTGGTGCTCTGGATCATACTTCCACAGGCCCGACGTTCACAGCTGCCCGGATTCCTCACACAACGCTGGGCCGTGCAGTGTGCCTTGCGGAGACAAAGCTGCTCTGGATATGAGAACAAAAAGGGCACTATCTCACGAGGAGTTTGTTGACAGGCTGGGGAGTGAACATTTCACCAAAAATCAAAGCGTGATTTGTTCCCAAGCTTTCAAATTAACTGGTAAATGCTGGCGTATCAGGAGTGGGATGATCCTTAAAGTTCAAACCCAAGGTTGTTACTTTTTGTTTCTTGCAATTAAAAGGATATACATAGAGGCCTCACATTGTCTTTGTTTGCTAGCAGTATTATTTAGAGAGTCTGAATGATCGTTGAATCTAAGTGTCTTTTAGAAATAACAAGAATGGTATTTTTTTGGCAAAGGCAGAATAGTGGGCAACTTACACTACCATTTGGCTTTATATATTTTTACATATTATTTTTCTTTTTAAAGTCTTTATTAAAAAACTATCTTCAGGGTGAATATTCAACACATATTCTCACCTTTAATTCTTAGTGCTCTTTTGTCCTTTGAATCACTGAGCTCATTTCCCTTTGAGGTAAGGAGCTTTGATAATTATACCAGCAATGTCCATTGGGTCTGAAGGTTCTAGCCTTCACCAGCACTCACTTTGTAATGAATGAATAAACATGTTCATTTCAATAGTAAATGGCAAGTGAGGCCTGTGGTTCCAGAAGGCATCTTGGGAAGCCAGGCCACATCTCAGATGCCCCTCAGGCAATTAGCTTGTCCATAAACTGCTGGGACAGGGCCTCTAGTCTCACAAATCCACTCTCATAAACACCAGAGAATCCAGAAAGGTGTGCATGTGGATAAAACTTTAAAAATTAAGCCATTGAACTTTTTTTTGTGAACTCAATATGTGCCTTGTTTTGAGAGAAATTGACAACACACTATTTTTGAAATCAATTTAGTTCATGTAGAATTGAAAGGAAGAGACTATTATCATAGTTTCTCTGCTTTATATGTGGCATCTGGGTTAATGTTGATACTATAAGCATTAGGAAAAGGATTGTTTTAAAGAAAGAAAAGGGAGTAGATGAAATATATCAAGTTCGTACAGATACTCTGTATCCTACAGATACATTGAATTCTTTGGAATGTTAAACCAAAGAATTCAATGTAATTGAGGTAATCAAATGGTCCAAGTAAAACACTTAACACCTGTGAAGACATACTTTTCATTTTTCTAATAATCTGGAAAAAAAGTAAGTTTTCAAATAGCTTTTGGCAATTCTGTGTCAATTCCATTGTCTCTGGGGCGTAACTAAAAGAACAGACCCCACAGCCTGGGCAAGACCTCTTCGGCATTTGTTTTCTGTAGCCTTAAAGAGTCTTCACTGACCATTCTGGGTAAGTAAAAATGCCACAATATTTATTCCCAAATAGTTAAACTGGCTCTGGCCAGCTTCTATTTTGGGAAATTACATGTTGCCAACATAAAGAATTCCCCACATCATTTCAGTTATAAAGCTACTCTTCATTTCCTGCCCTGTGGTGGAACTGTGCTTGCTTTCTTTCTCTCTCTCTCTCTCTCTCTCTCTCTCTTTAACCCATAAAACTGGCTGTCTTGTAGTGAGGAACAGGAGGTAGTTATTTCATTATTTAGATGCCATTTTTCAGACATTAAGCTGCCAAATCCATCTGAGTATTTTCCAAGAACCAACATTCTTAAACGTACATTTTAACTGTCTAGGAGATATCCCAGAAACGTCATTTATTGGTTACAATAAAACTCATGGCTTCAACATAATTCTTTTCCTATAAAAATAAAGGTATGTGGTAAGGCAGGACACACTGGAAAAAGCAAATATGTAGATAAAAGACTCACAGAAACATCTCCTTCTCTTTCTACCCTGTTACAGGCATCAGCAATGCCAACTTTGGCTAGAAAACCATTATGGCAGGGATGCTCAGTGGGACCAACTTGACTGTTACAATTGCAACTCAGTTTTGGTTATTGAAGTCCCAGTATATATTGTGCTGATAGAAGAATAAAAAATACATTCTTCTCCAACCCAATGTGACCAGCCACTATGAAGCTGTGCACTCCTTTGACTGCTAAAACACAGTGGCCAGCCTGATGGGAAGTGAGTAGGGAACATCAAACTGAAGCAAAGGGCAGGTAACCTTTATTTTGGGATCAGCACTTGGAAACATGTCTGCAGTGCTAAGCCTGTTCCCAATATTTCTAAAGCTCCGTCAAGACTACAAATATAGGTCCATATACCATATGTCTAAATATTTTAGATATCTGATAAACCAGTATGTGGTATATTCTATCTTCCTACCTTAAGTATACCATCATGGTGACATGGATGTCTTACACTTTGTAGAATTAATTTATTCTATACTATCAAGGGCAGATTTGAGAAAGTGGCTTTTAATGGAAAGGGCTGGGGTTGTATCACAAACTCAGTGAAAGACACAGGCGAGGAGACATGGATATGCTGGGACAAATATAATATGTTGAAACTTTGTCGACTGCTAGTTTCGCTATGCTTCTTACAATAAAAATGGCAGTCATGGAAAGACTTCTGTAGATCTTTTTCCGGGGGTCTCTCATGATTTACACTAGGCCCACATATATGTTTTATTTTTGGCTGCCTCAGTCTTCGTCTTTCTTTCCATTCACCTCTCTTACTGTTTCCCCTCAGGGTAGTTGGCTCCAGGCAAATTAGTCAGCTCCCACTTCACCAAGCCCATGTCGTCTCCTTCAGTGCCTGGAGTTCTTCCCTACCCCATGCTGTCTACATCAAACCTTCCAACTTGTCCCCTGCCCATCCTCCCTTATATAGCTTAAAGAGAGAGAAGCTTTCTCTTCCTTCGAGCTTTTCTTAATCAGCCCAGAATTGACTTCTTTCTCTTTGGAACACCTAGCTACTTTTTGTTTCTTTATACTGCCTTATCCTGTTGGTCTTTGTGTACTTGTCTTAAATCCTTATTAGACTGAGTGCTCCCAGTAGCGGGTAACTTGCATACACCCTGCATCACCCTTTACTGTTCCAGAGACACATTAATGTGCACAGAACATGTTTTAAAATTAAAGATGAATAAATACTGAAAATTGGTGTTTGCCCTCAAGATCCTTCTCTTTCTAGTTGAGGAGAAAATGCTAAACCACAAGGCAGTATAGGATTATATCTTTGCTTCATCATCATTACTGTTGTCCTGTGTGATTAAAACTAAGTGCTTGGGATTTGGGAAGATCTGTGAAGGCTGCCTTAATGGGAAAGGCTTCATGGTGGAGTCAGTACACGAAGTTGACTTTGCAGGATAGAACATGGCATGTAGTAGAACTATTAACAGTGAACATTTATTGAAAACGTATTTTGTGCCAGGCAGTGTATCAAGTTCTTAACATGTCTGATTTAATTTAATTCTCATAATATTATTCTATGGCAACTATTTTTATCCCCTTTTAATTGCTGAGGAAATAGGGGTTTTAGTCATAGAGTCATTGACTATCCCAAGGTTGGAACAGAGATGGAATCTGAACCACTGCTCCATGTTGTTTTCAGGAGTAAGTGCTGAGAAAGAGGACAGCAAACTGGATGAGTGAATAAGTAGTCAAACAATAGCCAAAGAGAAGTGGAGGCAGGGGTAGAGCATTCTAGTCAAAAACAACACAAGGCTTCTGAGAAGACAGGCTTTCAAGTTGTAGAAGGTTTACAATGGGAAGGTTAAAGAGCGAAGCTTTCTTTCCAAAACTAGAAGAAACAAAATGTGTATTCTTACTTAACCCCACACACTGGGGACTCAGCCACTCTTCCTACCCCAAGGGTCAGTTGGATCTTCCTGTAAGTTCAGGAATCTTAAGTGTTCATTTCACTATAGGTAAATTCCAAAAATGGAGAGCATCATAAGTTCTTAAAGGACTCTAGTGGAGTGTTGTGTGGATAGCAGGCAACTCAGCTCCTACTACTAATTGCTGACCACCATCATGACCTCATTTTGCGAAAGAACTTTCACAAGCATTTCTAATCCAACAAATATTAATGATGGGGTAATTACTATTAAATCTCAAAAAGTATATTTGTAGCAACTTTGTCATTTTTAAGAGAAAAATTATTTTTTCATTTTGATTATTGTTAAATTTTATATTTGTCCTTGTGTGTTATAATTTCATCATGTTGGGTTCCTCTGGCCACTCTCCTCATTGCCCAACAGTATGTGTTAATATAAAGTTATGTATTGGAAAAATAATTTTTACCACAAACCCACCAGGCAATACCATATGCAAGAAAACATTACTGTTCACATGGCAACTAAGAACTATTCTTATTTCAAATATCTATTTTTGGACTTACCAAACAATCCTTTTTCCTTTCTTTTATAAGTGCCTTAAAAATAACTAGGATAGCATTAAGGTCTTTTGTGAACATTGAGAATATTATGCTTCCTAGGATTATTTAGGGTCTTTTGGGAAGTAATGGTCATATACAAATGCGAGTAAAACTTCAGATCACAAGCAGTATTTTATTACACCAGGAGAGAAAAGTGTTGTTATTTAATTTTTCCAAGTTTACCCAATGGCATCTTGTTACAGGGCATCTGGTTATTTCTGTCATTGTGTTCCCCATTTCTGATGGATGACTTAACACATGTCTACTTTGAACATTTCAAACTTGGAAAAGTAAACTCTATAGTGAGTTACCCACAACCTACCCATCCATCACTAGGTAGGCAGTTGTGATTCACAGTATCATCTCCTTTATTAGAGTACTGCCAGACTCTGGAATATGGTGTGGAATTGGAGGAAAAAAGACAACAAAGGTTTTGTATAAGGTGTCAGTTGACAATTCACCTTAAATAATCTTAACTTTAATATGTCCAAAAACTTTAAAAATGTACAAATTTAGAGGAGGAATGTGATGTGATTTTTAAGGAGGAGAAGAAGAACAACAACAAGAAGGGAAGAAGAGGAAGAAGGGAAGAAGAAAAAAAAGGGGAAGAGGAGGAGGGAGGAAAGGTAGTAATGGTGGAGGAGGGGGAGGAAGGAGAAACAGGATGTGGGGGAGGAGGAAGAGAAAGGAAGAAGGAGGAGGAGAAGGAAGAAAAAGGAAAAGGAGAAAAGAAAGACATATCGGCTCTGACTTGGATTTAAAAATTGTGATATAATCCATGATTTGTTTTGGTATGGATTAATATTTGTTTTTAATTTGGGACCAAGATTAATAGAGAAAAATCATGAGAGTCAAATATATGCATCCAGGATGTGAAGGTAAATGGGGAATCAGGGGATGATGATTATAGAGTAGAAAAACAACTTTGGGGAAATAAAAAGGAAAGTATTAGAAAGGAAAAATAGATATGCCTTGATTTCTTTATCAATATTAATGATAGGAAACATTTATTGAGGGTCAGGTACTGGTTTAAATGCTTTGTAGGCAACATTCTATTTAATACTCACAACAATTCTTTAATTGTTATCTTTATTTTATAAACAAGACCCCCAGGGAGGTTGAATGACTCATCTCAGTCACCACAGTTAGCAAGTGATGGGGATGGTGGATGAACTCACATGGTTGAGTGAAGGTGGCTCCACCCTCAACCACTACGTTACACCACCTTCTTCATGCTCCTTAGAGGAAAGTCAGCGTCCTTACAAGAAATGCTCTGCGAAAAATGCTGTCTTTACCTATTCAAGTAGGACCATTTACATCACATGGGATAAATGCAGAAGTCATTCTTCTGGAGCTGGACCTAGTGTCTCAGGTCTGGACAGACAAAGAATGGCTTCTACATGGACAGCCAGTCTCCCCTGCTGCTGAAAGTATGGCTGTGATGTGAAAGGGGATGTGATGGTTGTGGCTTGCAATCTCCAGAGCTTTCAAAAGAAAAATATGTGTCACTTCCAAAGGGCAGAGACCACTGGCATGGGGAAAAGACATAAGATCTCATGTGATGCAAAAAAAAATTTTTTTTTATAAAAACAGTACTTTAGCAATCTTGAAATCACAGATTTAAAACTTCTTATATAAACAGGGGGCAAATTCAGTTTTATCCTCCTTCTTAGCAGCACTTCCCCTCTTCCCTTGTTTAGATCATAATATAGCTGTGTAGTTTCCAGAGAGTGGGTCAAAAACTATTAAAGACTGTTTCCTCTAGATGCATTTCAGCCTTTTCCTGAAGGGTTTTTGCAGTTTGTGAGTGTGGAAACTATACACACACTCACAAACCCACATTTGACCTTTCTCTGTATTTTATAAAAGTCTCAGTCAGGACAAGCTTGTCAAGAAAATTAACATATTAAACTCCTGCCTCTCATCTTTCACTGCTCCTCTTACCCATTTCCATACACATTTTAAAGGTAAGGAAGTGAAGCAATAAAATAAACTTCCAAGAATTTCCCATTGACTTTGAAGTGAGGCAGACCTATGTTTGAATCTTAGCTCTGCCCTCCCTAGCTCTGACATCATGGGAACCTTTCCGAATATCAGTTTTCTTACTTGCTACATGGGGCTGTTATGAGGAATATTTAAGAAAATGTTTAGAAAGCTTGTACATTCATATGCCCTGCACAGAGAAGGTACTTAGTGAATGATGGCTCATCATTATAAGGAAGTTAGGGGCCAAATTGCATTTAGACCTCAACACTTCCACATATGCAGGCTGCAGCTAAACCCCACAAGGCTTGTTTTCCTACACAAAGCAAAATCTTGGGGGAAATGGGTTAATGACAAGTCTTCTAACAGTGCTGCAGCGTTAAAATTTCTTTCTTCCTATATCTTTTTCCATTTTGTCCTTGACAAGCGTCACCCCCCAAGTGATGAGTAGGTAACACATGATCTATGAAAGAGCAGACTCTCCATTTCTCTCACCACTACATTTCTCTGGAGGAGTTGAGAAAAAGTTGGTGTTTTCAGAAAGGGTAATTAATATTGAGACACAGCCACTGCTTCAGTCACCTGCATATCAATCAACTTCTGCAAGGCCAGAGTTCAATTAATTGATGACACTCCGGAGACACCCAAAGCAGTTAACAAGTCTCAAGAACTTAGTGAAAAAACAAGCTGCAAGATCCAGTCTCCCATAAATTCTCATTGCGGGGTTCCCTCTCCTAATTTATCCTTCTATGCCAAATACCCCTCTGTTAATAAATACTTTTCAAGAAGATAGCATAGATGCTAAGTATCGCAAGGTCACAGCATATCAAAATAAAACATGAGGACACAGTACTTTTTATCTATGACCATCAATGGATACCATTTTGTTTTAAATCCTATAACACAATCCACTTTTAAGAGAAAGCATATCTTAGCCGGGAAGTTTTATAAAGTCACACCCTTCTCATCAGCATGCATCTTAGCATGTCAGCAAGTTGGTGTTTATGTCCTCAAATGTGATTTGTTGGAAAGTTGTACTACAAAGAGCCCTGGCTCTGCATGATAGCCTCAGGCATTATGGAGAGAAGTTGTCCAGAGGAAATGTAGGATGCAAGAGTGATGCTGAGTAATTAAACAAGGAGGCCATTAGACTGCAGTGACACTGATGCCTTGGTAGCCTACATAAGCAAACTGAAACCAAAGCCAGAGTCAGTGCACAGAATCCAAGAAAATGAAACTTAAAAACAACCTATCACAAAATGCCAACTAAGCTTTCCCAAATAGGACAGCTGCTTAAGCTATAGTGAATCAAATGTCTGTGCCTTGCTTCTGGCATCTTCTCTACAAAAACCCTGCCCCAAGCTCCTGTAGGAGAAGAACTCTTAACAACTTCCAGTTTAGCACTGCCCTAGACGAATGGATTGTTTGCTCAAACTCTTCAAAATTTTAATGTGCCTCGGTTTCTCTTTCAGCAGTTCATTTATGCCCCTTGTTGAGGGGAGGAAAACTGGGTAAACCAATACTATTCTCTGGTCCTTGACTCAGAAGCTGAATCTAAACCACCTTCGCTGGGACCCCCTTTTCAACAGTCTCTCTGAGGATGTCTAAGGGGTCTAGAGGTTATACTCCTTTTAGGACAGAAAGGACAAAGATGATAGCCATACCTGCCAGGGAAAGAAACTGAAGGTGGAAATTATGGAGGAAGAGGAATTATGGTCCAGGGACAAGTTCAGATTTGCTTCTTTCTTTTTCTGTTATACAGTTGATCTATGAACAACGCGGAGGTTAGGGGCACTGACCTGCATGCAGAAATCCACGTATAACTTCTAATTCCCAACTCCCGAAAAACTTAACTGCTAATAGCCTACCATTAACAGGAAGCCTTACTGATAATATAAATGGTTGATTAACACTTACTTTGTATGTTATGTGTATTATATTCTGAATTCTTACTATAAAGTAAGCTAGGGAAAACAAAATGTCATTAAGAAAATCATAAGGAACAGAAAATACATTAAAAACACTGTACTGTATTTATTTTAAATTTTTTTAACGTTTATTTTTGAGACAGAGAGAGACAGAGCATGAATGGGGGAGGGACAGAGAGAGAGGGAGACACAGAATCGGAGGCAGGCTCCAGGCTCTGAGCCATCAGCCCAGAGCCCGACGCGGGGCTCGAACTCACGGACTGCGAGATCGTGACCTGAGCTGAAGTCGGACGCTTAACCGACTGAGCCACCCAGGCGCCCCTGTACTGTATTTATTTAAAAAAATCTGCATGTAAGTGGCTCCATGTAGTTCAAACCCATGTTGTTCAAGGGTCAGCTGTTCTGACCAGCATCTCCAAGTGGTAGCTTCCATGAGACCTACCACAGTAACCACATTCACTTGATGGGATCATCTCCATTTATGTTTCCAGGGGAAAACTGGGGAGCTTTCTTGTTCATCTCTCTCCTTTTTCAACCTACAGCATAGCTTTCAACCTACTGCTTTTCCAGTCTCATAAATATTTTGTTTATTGGCCCATGTGATGTTTTCCTGTCTGACCTTCATCCATGATGTAAGTCCCTTGAGGTTAGGGTTAATGTCTTTTCTATTCTGGATTTAACCAAGTGCTCAGAGCCATGAATAGTGGCTTACTATCAGTTTATCTGCAGCTCTTTCAGGGTTTCCTTATAGGTAGCATATTTTATTCTCCAACTTGCATTTTAATTCTGTGCCTAGTTTAGGAGAGAACACTCTCTGTGGAGTGATTTGGTCTGTCATCAGTTTTGGAGGCACACTGTCATGTAAACAAAATCAATTTTTCTAATCCCCAATAAAGTAAACTCAAGTACAAAAAAGTTCAACGTGCTTCAGCTTACACTGAAATATATAAATACTTCTGCGTCTCACAAGAAATAACACTAGGCATGTTGTAAGCCATTTGGATTTGGCATCATTTGTTTTAGTGTTAGTGTTTCATTTAGAGGCAGATTCCAGAAAAATAGAACCATGACAAGACACCTTTTATAAATCAAAGCCATGAAGTCACAAAACTATGGAGCTGTGAAATCCAGTAAGAGGTCAATGGGGAGGGGTGAGCCATATGCTGACTTTCGTAACATAATGAGAGTATTTCAGGGTTCCATTCCGTGTTCCTATCCTGGGTGTCTCCCAAAAAGTGCCTCAGGACCAAGGTGGAATCCATTAATTTCGTTTATCATGTTTAGAACATGTATTTTGTGAGTTTAACTAAAAATATATATATATTTATTCCATTTTTTTCTTTCTTAGAAATCATGAAAATGTTCAATATAACCAGACTCATCTCACAGAACACCTACCAGTTAACCTTTTATTAATACAATTTTTGAAAGGTTATACCACTTTTTATTTTTCAAATTTTTTCTCAGTATAACAACTCTTTCACTCCAAAGCCCACTAAATAAACATTGTTAGAAGTCATGTATTGACATTATTTCAGGCAAAGACACATTCACCAATCTACTTGACAACAGCAGTTTCTAATCAAAGGGTATATCATATGGAACAAATTTGAATTGTGCCTGAGTGGATGAACCCAAAATATTTTGCTTTGTGAACATACATCAAATGAGAGGGACACAAAGGTAGTATCTTCTATGATTCTCCCATCCATTGTGCATTTGAGCTATTTCCATGTTTTTCAAAGCCTTCTTGTGCTCAGTATTTATTTTGTTCCAAAGATGTGTTTCTGTTCTATAACTCCTTTTAGTGCAGTGTGGTAGTTTTTTGCAGCAGTGACATCCAACTTATTCAAACTTCCCTTTGCCCACACCTTTAGGTAGTCTCCTTCCACAGTGACAAAGCCTGGCTAAGTGACTTGTTTTGGACAATGGGACAATAGCAAATGAAACAAGAGCCTTGAAAAGCATCTGTACGTTGGGCCTTTTCTGCTGCTCTTTGGAACCCTGAAACTACCATGTGAAGAAGCTCAGGCTAGGGGCACCTGGGTGGTTCAGTCGGTTAAGTGTCCGACTCATGATCTCATGGTTGTGAGATCAAGCCCCGTGTTGGGCTCTGCGCTGAGCATGAAGCCTGCTTGGGATTCTCTCTCTCTCCCTCTCTGTCTTCCACTCCCCTGCTCCTGCGTGTTCTCTTTCTCTCTCAAAATAAAGAAAGAAACTTTTTTTTTTAAAGGAAGTTCAGGCTAGACTCCTGGAGAGGGAGAGACACATAGAACAGAGATGAGCCATGCTAGCTATGAAGTTCGAGAACAGTGGTCCCCAAAATGTAGTCCCCAGACTAACGCAACAGCATCACCCAACAACCTGTTATAAATGCAAATTCTGCAGCTTCACCCCAGGACTACTGAGTTGGAAACTGGACGTGAGGTTCAGCAATCTGTGCTTTAACATGCTCTCTAGGTTATCCTAATACATGCTCAAGTTTGAGAACCACCAAGAAGCCTGCCAACTGCCAAACACATGAGTGAGGCTACACTAGACCAGGGGTAAGCAAGGAACACAGCTTCACCCATTTGTTCACATGCTGTGTGTGGCTGCTATTACACTACAACAGTGGACTGAGTAGTTGTAAGAGGGAAAACATGGCTTTCAAAGCCTAAAAATATTCACATCTAGCCCTTTACAGAAAAAGTTTGCCTACCACTGTCTTAGACCAACAAGTTCCAGCTGAGTCTCTAGCTAACAACAGGGATCAGCTAAGCTGGCCCAGACCAAAAAAATAGCCCAATTAACCCACAGAATCATGAGAAATAATAAATGTTTGTTGTTTTAAGCCATTGAAGTTTGGCATGTTTTTGTCTGCCTAAAACTGTGCAAGATTTCAACGTGTACAAAAACCTTGCCTATCTGAAAGTCGATTGCTTACTCTCACCACCTTCCAGAAAATGACTGTCTTGCACTTTGCCTCCAGCCTCCCTACCTACGATCAAAACTTCTCTTTTTCCTTTGGCAAGTACAATAAATCTTCGTTACATTACATTTATGATCAAACAGTATTTATTTGCTTGTAAGTTATTGTTATTTCATCATTAATTTGATATATTTTACTATCCGCAAAAATCCTTTGGTATCTTGCACTGGGATGGAACATAGCGTTTTTCCCATTAAAATTAATGGAAATAGTTTTGTAATTTAGTGACTTTTCACTTAGCAGCAGGGTTTGCCGAAATGAATAAAGCTATTAAAAATATAAAATCTAGAAAGAAATATAAGATGTTAGTGGTTATGTTTGTACAGTGGGATCATGTGTGCTTTTATTTTTTGTATGTTTGTGCTTTTCTTTATTTTCCCATTTAAAAAATAATGAATACATATCATTTTAAAATCAAGACCACTCCCTGCCCTGCACAACAGATATTACTCACTTGTGTTATTATTATTTTTTTACTTAGACCAAGTTGTGTTGTGTGTTCCAAAATATTACATATACAATTTTATGTGATTAATGCCTCTGGGTTTTATATTTACTACTTTATTAGTTATCGGGCATGGGGTGAAGCCTCATTTGAGACATAAAATAGACAATCCCAAGCTAGTTTCACCAGAAAGGAGTGCCTCTTTGATTTGGCAATTATATATGGAAGCGAATGAGACCCTACCCTAGGGAGAAATTGAGAAGAAAATATATTCTCTGGTTGGTAGTGTTCTCCAGCTTCTATGAAAATGAAAAAGGAAGAAATGAGTTTTAATGAGGATAGGAGGCTCATAGCAAAGTATTTTTGGCAGGGGAGGGAAGGGCAAGATGCAAGAGCATTGCCAAAGTCGGGGTGAAAATTTGCCTTTTCTGCATCCTTTTAAGCCTAGATTAGATCACCATCCACCTGGTACCGTTTAGAGGAAGGGCCTGCCAGAAGCAGAGGGATGGACAAAATGACCTATTGAAACTTCCAACCTTGCAATTTTGTGAAAGTAAACCAGGAATATGAGCTTTCACAAGTAAATTTTCTACATTTATTTCAAGTTAAACGTACTGACTCCTGATTATTCAAGGAAGTGTGTGAGAATCTGGGTCTGGGTGGATTCCTCCTCATGGGCGGATTCCAGCAGAGTATTTAATAAGACAGCTTCTATGTGCAAGCATTACTGGATAGATTGCTGATTGCATCAGCCAGCCTGGCTCAAATGAGTCATGATTCTAATCAGATGGCACCAGCTTATTTCAGAAAGTCCAAGCTAAACCTTGTAAATTCAGGCAGCAGTAGATGTGGTGTATGAGGTTTAATGCTGGAAGCTATGTGAAAACACGTTCTCCACCACTTTTCAAAGGTGTGGAAGTGAAAAAAAAAACCTTAAATTTTCAAATAAGTTAGAAAAAATATGACTAAGTTGTTCATAGACCTTTAAGATAAAGCCAGCCCTCTGCTTTGGTAAGGTTATAAGGTTTTTATGAGGCAGAAGATCTCATCAGTTTGCTAGTACTCCAGATGGGGATGCTTGGGCCTGATTCAGAGAGTAATGCCTGGAATAGATCCAAATTCTGAGCTGGGGAAATAACAGGAATTGCTTTCTCCTGACTATGTTCAGTGTTTTTAGTATAAATCACTTATCAGCCAGAGGTCCTTGTAACTTATGTACTAAGGTATTTTTTGGTGTGTGGAAAAAAAAGTATCAGGGGATTGAGGGAAAATGAACTAGTATATTTCATAAAGCTCTGATATTCAAAGCTCTTTTAGACACAATTACTAATGATTTTCACCACCCAAGATGAGGTGAACAAGCAAGTCTATTAGGCCTAGTGGTCTTACATCCTCAGAGCTGAGATGACAGCTGTCAGTCACATACAAAATCTCATATTGCTACAATATCCCCTACCTTATCACTGTGTATGAAAACAAAATCAAAGTTGGAAAGGGTTGGCTTGATTAACAGTAATATTTGGGTGCTTCATAATAGTGTGAAATTACCTGGAACCATTCCCAAAACACCCTAGACACTCTCTTTCTCTTTTTGGAACTGATTTTTCTCAAGATTCCTTTTTGGCAGCCACTTAGGCTAAGATTACCCAGGGCTCTTGGGCCAGCAGGGGAAGCCAATCTCTTGGTCATTCTGATCTACAAACAAAGCTTCTCTCTGAAATGATTTCAACTCTTCTAAGAATTTAGGCCCACTAGTAGAGTATCTGGTGATGAACTTTACAAATCTCATCAAATATACTAGAGGGGTGAGTAAATCAGTGCTAGCAGGTATCCTGGAAACTCAGCCAGATGCCTCTCAGAAGCCAGTGGCTGTGGCTATCTGTCCCTAACTGAAGGCAGAATCAAATCTGCTGATTGGTTGAGAAAGAAGGCGGGAGGCAGATGAGCATCTGATCTCAGGCTTGGGGTCCAGGAAGTGCCTCCATGGTGGTGCTGCACTGCTCTGAAGGTCTCAGCTGATCACTTCTGGAAGGTTTTCATCAACTCAGGCTAAACAAACCTAGTTTCAGCTCTCTTTTGCATTGCATGCTGAAGAGGTTACTGTAGTAAACTTTGTAGGAGCACTCTGTTCTCTGAACTATAAAGAATATTAGGCATTATCTCAGAAGGAAGGAAAAACAGGCCCTGAGAAAGTGGAAGTTCATGAAAATAATAGGGTTAGTTCTACAAGTAGAACTCCAATTCCAATATATGCATATTGCCTTCATCATGGGTGGAAAGTAGAACTATGGCCCAGGTAGACATGAGATCCTTAGCATCATAGAAATTGTTTATTATGTCACTACTATGTGCAAGGCACTTTGTTAACAGAAAAGTTACAAGAAGCAGTCTGAGGTTTCAGGGAAAGGGACTAAGGTTGATGGCTAATAGCAGTGGAAGTTTGAGGGGAAGATAGAATTGGACAAGGCAGGAGATTCGGTGACCTCTTATATATGAGGACATGTTTCTCTCAAGTAGAGAGGTGGTGATTTGAGCTGGAGTTTCAAAGGCACCCATAAAAGCCTTATGGCTTTTGCTCTTTTAGTCTTGACTTTAATTTTAAGGAAAACCCCCTCTGTAGACTACAATGGCCAAGAGAGTGTTATTGATCTGTTTACTTGGTCACTCTTTGGAGTTTGCCAATTCACATTCAAGTGGATTTAGAATAGGAAAATAGAACAAAGGAGCCATAGAGGAGTCAAATCACATAACTTAATTTTCAGGAAATCTGTCATTAGAATATTCAAATGTAGTGGCTTGTGCAGTTAATTTCCTCTGCTTTTAATGACTTAATGATTCTTCAGATGCACTGTGTTTTCTATTTTTATTCCCAATGACCTAGTATACTAGACTGGACTACTCTAAATCTCATCTAGACTGAGTCAAGGGTGGTTCTATATGAATGGATTGGTTTCTTGTTGCAGATTAAAAATGGCTATTTTATGTAGAGAGGAACCATTTACAATACTACTCTCTTCCAGAGCTGCCATCTATAGCTGAGTAAGCTGCACACAGGACAACCGCACAGGAATCACTGGAGATGCACAATCCTTCAACCCTATGCACCATTCATAAAGTTGAAGTGGCTCTCTTGGCTCCTAATTAGCAAACATATCATGATAAATCATAGAGTGGTCTTTCCAGACGATGCCATGATTCTTCTCTTCTTTAACCTATATGTGTTATACAGAATGATTGGGATAGGACAAAGTGATACCCTGCACAGGTGTATGAGTTAAGATTCTATCAAGGAAGTAAGACAGCTCTTGAATAATATAGAATAGGGGATTTATTACAAAGATTATATCTCACACAATGATGACAGCTGGTGAAGAATTCTATGGAAGACAATGCCTCTGTATCTGGTGTGGGCCTGAAGTCACTGCAGGCACGCAGGGCCAGCCGTTGGAATGAATGAAAAACCTGATAGGAAGTGAATGAAGGAGAGCAGGGACAAACTGGAACCTGTGAGGACAAACTAGAAGCTACCTAGGCATATTAGAATCTGTACCTGTCTCTCACTATGTCCAGCCTCTATGTCTGGGAGGCTTGAAGAAGAAGCAGCCAGTACTTTTGCCATGAGCTGTATGCAGCAGGCCAAGGACTTGGAGAAGTTGGAGGAGGGGATCCAGCAGGAGGAGCTGCGGGCCTGGCTGATGCTTCATGATGATAAAGTGAGCAAGCACACGAGAGACCACAGGTATGAGCTACAGTGCCTGGTGCTCTCCACCTTAAGCCTCTAACACCTGCCTCACTTTTGTCTTCTAAATCGCACACAAAATTTCTCTTGTGGCTGTTCTTTAACTAGAGAGGAATTTGGGGAAATGTAGTTCCAGTTTAGCTAAGTTGACCCATTACAAAACCACCACAGCAGATCTGGAAAGTCTTGTAAAGAGACATTGAGTCACTTTATATTTTTGGGTAGAGAAGTTAAGGCTAGCTGATACACATATAAATATATAAACTTTCTGTTCTCACTAAATGAGTCCATATTGAAAGAATAACTGATTTAAGTCAACATGGGTAATGGTATATTTTATTTTTAGAAGTGCCATTTCATTCACCTCCAAAATGGATCAAAAGCTTATGCTCCTTAGATTCATAATTCTATCTTAAAATCAGATTATGAAAGAGAGTTCAGCAATTCATCTTGACCACTCCTTTGTCACCTGCCCTAAGCTGGATTACACTCCATTCATTAATTCAGCAAACACTTATTGACTGCCATTGTTCCACATTCCGCGATGATGAAAATACAGTCCCATTATCCCTGACACGAGAGCTAGTCAGTCCAATACTGTTTGAGATATGCTTGAGTTAAGTGCAGCACCAAGTACAATAGGAGTGTCTGGGAGAGCTGCTCTGGACAGATGTATCAGACCTGAAGTCAAGCATTGATAGAGAAACAGAATGTTTGAGAGGACTCTGAAAGGCAACTCAATGAAGCTCTAATGTGTGTGAATTTGAAACTCCAACTAATTTCAACCTCCTCTAACTGACTTCAGAATTACACCCCAAAAGGGGGAGACCTTCATCACCTCCATAATAATAATAGATAATAAAAGAAGGAACATTTGTACTTTCCTCATACACACTAATCAGTACAAAAGAAAGGAGGTTGATGCATTGCCCTGTAGGAAGTCAGAGTTGATGTTCTGAGTCGGACCATTCCTAAAAGTGATAATCATAAAAATTGCATAAAGGTTGTAATAAAAATAATATAGGTAAGACTAAGTGATTGGTTTAAGCCAGACTCACGTGATATTATTGCCTAATTCGAGGGCCATCTCAGATGTAGAATATGGCCCCCAGCTTTGCAATTTAAAGATCTACGTTTTGTTATTTCTGTGGTAGTGTTCAGGCTCTAAGGGACTGAATTATGTCCCAAAGACATAGAAGATTGATTCACACACCCAATATTAAGTTATAAAGCTAAAGGTTTCTTAATGATCTTCAAATGAGAGTAAATGGAGTTGGGTTTCTTTAGAGATATATGTATTAAGATGGATGAATTAGACTTTACTATAAAAGTATTTGTTTTTGTCTAAAAAGTTTGATGAACCATTTGGAAACAGAGTCCCCCCTCCTCCCAGGTTCCAATCTCCCTCCTCTTTTAGGAATCACAGAAGAGAATTGTGTTGTATGTGGTCCTGTTAATTCTGTCCAAGAATGGTGGTAGGGTTCTATCCTGCTTGCAGGCTCAAGTATATGACAATAAATTGGATATGAAGAAATTTTTATCAGATGGTTCAGAATGTGGGGGAAGTAGTGGGAGTTTGAAGAGAGTGAAGTTTTTAAGTTGGCATTATGAAGAACAATGAACTGACCAGAAATAATGATGGGAGGATGGCTGAGGAGGGCCAGTGGTCATGAACTTGTCTATCTTCCTTAAGAACTACTTCATGTCTTCCCACAGTTGTCCAGAGAAGGCAGTTGGTTGGACTCACTCAGGGTTGGGCTCTGCCAGGCAAGCAGATAGAAGGGGTTGAAGGATGTCCCAGATAAACTTTGTCTGCCCAGTTCTCAAGAGTTAATTATCAGCATCTCAACAAACATTGAATGTCAAAATGTAGCAACTTTTTTCTCTAACCTCTGGACATACTATATACATATACATATATATATATATATATATATATATATATATATATATACACATATATATATATATATACACACATATATATATATATATATATACACACACATATATATATATATATATATATATATATAAGGAGAGAGACAGAATCTCAAGCAGGCGCACGCTCAGTGCAGAGCCAAATGTGCGACTCAATCCCATGATGCTGGGATCATGATCTGAGACAAAATCAAAAGTTTAACGCTCACCATAATGAACCACCCAGGTGCCCAACCCCTGGGCATATTTTAAATGGTCTTTCCTAAAATACAAGCGAATGGAAACTAAAAGCAAAGATTTCCTGCTGAACTTTAAGATTACTTATTTCCAAGACACTTGAATTTTGGAGGAAAATGTTCTTTTTTTAAAAATATTTTTATTTATTGATATTTGAGAGAGAGAGAAAAAAATAATGAGTGGGGGAGGGGCAGAGAGCGAGGGAGACCAAGAATCCCACATAGGCTCTGAGCTGTCCTCATGCCCCAATGTGGGGCTCTACCTCATGAACCTTGAGATCATGACCTGAGCCGAAATCAAGAGTAGACACTCAGCCAGCTGAGCCACCAGGCGCCTCCTTCCCTGGCCAAGGAGAAAAATATTCTTGTATGCAATGCTGTGCAGTAATTCTAGCCTTTTTGTGACTTAGACTTTTTTTAAAAATCTGAAGATTTTACATCCATGTAAAAATTTACAAAAATTTACAAATGATTTCAGTGATGAGATCCAGATTAAGAACTCATCAGACACTTTAATGATATGAAGTGGTATTTTTGCCTCTAATATTATTGCCTTTTGAGCAGTATGCTGATTTTATTTGGGGGAATTCTCTCCCCTTTTGGGTACCTTTAGTGAAGAAGTAAAGTAAAGAAGTAAAGGAAACTAAGTCTATCCTCCTCTAACCCGGATGGAGTCACATGGTCCAAGCTAAACCAATAAGATTTTTTCTCCCTGGATGATCACTTATGAGCCAGTTTACAAAGATGACAGAAGAGGAAGCTGGTAGATGAAATGGCTGGAAAGCATTCATTTCTGATAATCAGTACAGGAAATTTATCCATATGAGATAGTTGAGTATTTCCTTTTGACTAAATCCCAGAGCCATCAGTACTTGCTCTAGTTCCTAGCTTTACTGAGTCTTATCATCTGGCCTTTCAAACTCTTTTGTGAACTGCCCACTATCTCTCCAACAAACTCTATTTTTTATGTTAATCAAATTTGCTTATTATTGCTTAACAACTTAAAAACCCTAAAAGAATCCAGCCTAGTTCAAAATTTTGTACCTCAGCAATGTAACTTTGACAGGGGACAGGGCCAAGATGATCAGTTTTCATTCAGAGGAATGATTTCTAATATAGTTGGTACATGTGGCAAGACCTTAGTCTTCTCCAGTTTGGCTTTTTTATAATAGCCATCTAGTATGTCTCAATCTGTGTATTCCTCTTATAAAGGTGCATGCACAGGGGTGCCAGCTGGTGAAGCATCCAACTCTTGATTTCGGCTCAGGTCATGATCTCAAGGTTCATGAGATCGAGACTTATGTCAGGGCATACTGACAGCTCAGAGCCTACTTGAGACTCTCTCTGTCCCTCTGTCTCTGCCCCTCACCCATTTGCACTCTCTCTCTCTCTCAAAATAAATAAATAAACTTAACAACAACAACAACAACGACAACAACAACAACAAAGATGCATGTACATTCCTTGGTGTTCTAGCCCCCAAACAACAGTTTTCTCCATTTTATTTCATATTGTGACCTGATATAAACATTTAAGGATTCAAATGCAAGATTTGGCAAGGATTCTGATAAGGTTCCAACTATGGAAAAAGTGGATTGGGACTTTATAGAAAAAGTGGACTTTTTTTTCCTACAAGCACAGGGTAAACTTTTGATACATTACCAGCCAATGATCAACTAAATAATTAATTGTTAGTGCTTCTTGAATTGGATTCTTCAAACTGGACTCAGAGTGGATATTAAACTTACTAGTTCTGAGTGTGATGGTACACAAGCCTGGAATGGCAAGATAGAAGATAAAGATGATGGAAGCATAGAAAAGATCTCTTTAATTTCATTAGTTGCCTTCTTTTATGCTTCCTGGCCTCACAGATGCTAAAGGATCATTAGAAGGTTGAAATGAGTTATGACTGTCTCATAAGTGAGCAACATATCTTGGGTTACCAGACTAGTAAGACTCTTGCAAACACAAAAAGAGACTAGAAAAGTAAGTAAAGAAGATCCTAGGCACATTCATATTTATAAAATATTTTTATCAAATTCGTTTGATCCTAATACCTAATTTGTCAGGTGTAACTCCTACAGGAAAAATTCAAAGTTAATATACCTTATATTAAAAAATGATTGCCCTTTGTCTTTTCCAAATTACAAAATCAAACATTTGCTGGATAACCCACTAACCTTTATGCCAAGCTTCCTATAAATAAACCACAGACCTGGTTGTCCCAATCTGTGCTATTGTGAAGACCAAGTAGACTTTTGATCTTTTAAATTTCCGAATGATACAGTTGAATATGTGACTTTTATCAGAAACCACCTTGATCTTTTTCCTTTTATAAGCACATGGGGCATAAATAATAAGAACTAATTCAAAAGACCCTACTTTTTAGATCTCCTGTTTCTAGATTTGGTTAAAATCATCTTATGTGTGCACTTCCTCTTTGCAATTTCCAAGTCTGCTCATTACCTTGCAAAAATTTTTATGTTGGTTGCTTTCTGAGGATGTGGAAGACTGTAGCTAAATTTCATCAGGAAACTCTCAATCTCGCCAAAAGATCAGTAACTTCTGAGAAATTCAGGACATGATGCATAGTTTCTTATATGTTTCTAGAATGGAAAGTAGCACCTTCTGATCTGTCCCTAATGTGTACTGAATGTTTCAATGATGCTTTTGGGGAGGATGGGAGAGAAGAGAAAGTTTGAAAAAAATGCCTGTTTTGAAATTCCTGGAATAAGAGAATTGGTGTTAAGTAGTAAAAATTATGAGTCAGAAAAAATCCTCCATTTCCTTATTTGACTAACAATTATTGAATACCTACCCTATACCCAGCAGTCCCTCTAGCAAGGAACTCAACAAGTAAGAAGTAAATGGACAATTAAAATACAATATAGTAAGTTGTGCTAGGGGAAAACGGTGCTCACTTATGGGCGCTCAGAGAAGAGACAGGACTCGGGTGATCATAGCTAGCGTATGAAAGATTCAATCAAGTAGTGCCCTTCTGAGTCCAACTTATGGGAAAATACAGGGAGCTGGCATTACAAAGCTAGAAATGTGGGGCTCAAGGGGAGCTCCCAGGGAGGGACCAATGGATGGACATTGAAGGCAAAGGAGCAGGTGAAGGCAGAGAGGATTAATAGCATTTCTCAAGTTTTACTATGCAGAAGAATCTGGGAAATTCATTGAAAAGGCAGTTTTTTGCCCCCCCCCATATATTCTGATGTAATAGATTTGGGGCAATGTCAGAAAAGCTGCATTTTTAAGAAATATCCCAAGTGATTCTCATTCAGGTGATGCCTTCTGACTTCACTTTGAAAAACATTTTGTGTTATCAGAAGTTCCCTGTCACAGCATGGTCCCCTCTGCTTGCCCACTTCCTCCAGATCTTCCCCATGGTCACATTTGCACATCTTCCCTAGCATGGAAGTGAACTGGCATTTCATAAATTTCTTCTGAAAAGATGCTTTCATTTAAAATAAATCCTCAGGGGCGCCTGGGTGGCTCAGTCGGTTAAGCGTCCAACTTCAGCTCAGGTCACGATCTCGCGGTCCGTGAGTTCGAGCCCCGCGTCAGGCTCTGGGCTGATGGCTCAGAGCCTGGAGCCTGCTTCCGATTCTGTGTCTCCCTCTCTCTCTGCCCCTCCCCTATTCATGCTCTGTCTCTCTCTGTCCCCAAAATAAATAAACGTTAAAAAAAATTTTTTTTTTAAAATAAAATAAATCCTGAAACATTTTGAAGACATGATGTGTTGGTGGACAAGGCTGCTCTGCCTTTGCCACCTTGTCCTGTCCTTGTGGAGCAGGCTGCATACATCAGTCTCTGTGGAGCCCAGATGTGAGCTACTCCCTGGGGAACATGGATGCTATCAGCAGGACAGCAGGAATGACCCTTGTTTCAGAGAGTCCATTTCTTAGCTCACATGTCCTTTTCCCCAAGTACCTTCTGTGACCCCTCCGGAGCATGTGGAAATCTCTGTGTAAGCAAAATAGGCTAGTGCCCTGGCTTTGATTGAAAATTGGACTAATGGAAGGCATAGTGTGAAGCGGTACCCCCTCCACAGCAAGGGGAGACCCTAAACTATGATTTATAGTAATGTCATTCTCTTCTGTAGTTTACAGACCTCTTTCCCTGAAAAGCAAGTTAAACATGTCCTATTAACACTGGCGATTTTAGCACTTCCTTCCTCATGCTGTAATAGTAACTTCTCTAAGGTTTCTTGTTAAGGAACAAGCAGAAGATCTTGACAGACTGCAGAATCTTGCTGCAGGCTTCCCAAAGACTGCCCACTAATTACTCTGGTTGAGTAAACTTGGTGAAGCCTAAGATTCAAACACATTTTAAAACATACTGCTTTTAAAATGTGTTTTGAATGAAACAGATCTGTATTTCAAGAGGCTTTATTTAAAAAAAAATTTTTTATGAGCCATTATAAACACACACATGTATGTAATGAGAATTATATAATAAACTCTTTTAGATCCGCTACCCAAATTCAAGACTACCAAGATTTTTCCATTTAGTTTGTTTCTTTTTTTTTTTTTTTTTTTTTTTGGTTTTTTTGCTGAAGTATTTGAAAACAAATTCCACATCCAGTGTTGTTTCATCCTGCCTTATGTTGAGCATATCTCTTTAAAAATGGACATTTTCATACCTAACTGCAGTGTCATTATCACCTTTAACAACAATAGTTCATTGATACCATCTAGAACATGGTCCATAATTAAGTTTTATGAAATGTCTCAAATGTCTTTTTCCAACTGGTTGGTTTAAATCAGGAGAATGAGATCCACTAATTAAGAGAACAATTCTAGAGTTGGGTTTATGAAAGTGGCCAATCTAATCATAAGATTTTATTTCTCTGAAATGAACAGAGATGTCATTGATTCATTTTTGTTACCCCCTTTCTCTTT
The DNA here is from genome assembly GCF_027475565.1 of Acinonyx jubatus. NCBI lineage: Eukaryota > Metazoa > Chordata > Mammalia > Carnivora > Felidae > Acinonyx > Acinonyx jubatus. The sequence continues at coordinate 74,862,642 of NC_069385.1, forward strand.
CCTACACAAATTTTGGGATCAAGAAAGGCAATTTCTTTTTCTCATGTCATCTTGTATTTCATGTCTGCAAGGCTTGATTTTAAAGACAGGATTAATATAAAGTTAAGCTACCTTCACAAAGACCCTCTGATCCTCACTTGCAGTTTTTATGATGAAGACGGAGGGAGCTGGGCTGGAAGTACAGGTTTTGCATCCTGTGAGGGAGCTTAGCAGTGATTTCCCCATACCTTCTCCCTGAACTACATTTCTGCAAGGTAGGGCAATAGGAACCTGATGTTCTCTTTGTTAGGGCACACTCTAGAAAACCCAGGATCTGCCATCCAATTCAGAAATTTCTAGCTAAGGTCAATGTCAGAGTGACACAGTGCAAAGATTTTGGGGTCAGTTATCCCTGCTTCAAATAGTAACTCTGTCCTCACTAACTATACTAGCAAATTACTCAGTGTCTTTGAACTTCAATGTCCATATCTGTAAAGTGGGTATTACAATGCCTATATTAGAGGGTAATTCGTGAAGATCACATGAGATAACATATGACCCACCTTGATGAAAATTGCATTATGGGCACTTACATGCCACTTCCTTCCTCTGTACTCCTTCCCTTTTAAACTGCTAAAGAAATAGGAAGTCTTTGACAACTTCTTAGAAAATGTGTTTTCTGGTCTGTAACCTACTTTGGAGTACTTTCTTGGAGGCGTTTCTCTCCACTCGTTCTTTCCCCTGGTAAAGTTACCCTAACTTGGCAAAACTGACATTTAAATGGGACGGCTGTTCCTGGTTTGAGGAGATAATAAATGTAGACGTGTGGATGGTTTAGAGACAATTTACATGCTGGTTTAGCAGACAAGCCTCCAGAGGCCTCTTTGTATCCACACTGGCCAACTGCAGCTTAATCTGACAAGGATAATGTGCAGAATGTAAATATTACCATTTGTTCCATGTCATCTCAGATCAGACACTAATTTGCAAATGTAATTTATCATGTCTAAAGAAAACCAAAATGACAGCTCTTACCAGTATTTGGTATTTTTGTGTTAACAATAGTTCATTTATGATTGTTATTGTTTCAGGCAGAAAATATGTCTCAATATGTTCTGCTGACAATGTGGGCTTTTATATCACAAGCCTCTTCCAGCCTTTTCCATCCTCTCCCTTGTTGCATACTATTACCCAGGCCGGTCTTTTGATTGTGTGCTCTTCTTTACCATACTTTTCATGCAGCTGAAGGAAATATTCTGATAATATTCTAAGTTCTCGGATCTATTTTGGAAATAGGCTGGATGGTTAATGTGAAGACGGAGAGCTGCCCTTGATCTAAAGTGCATTTTGTCTGGTTTCACTGAGGGCCTCCATCACAACGGAAATATCTAAAGTAGAATTATTGGAAAAACTGTCCAAAGCCACGTGACAGATGAATTTGGGCTGTCCAATTTATGACACCCAACTTCAAGGGCTTTCCAACCAGTAGGTTGATCAAGAGGCCACAATATCCAAATCGTGTAGTTTTTGTGGGCCACAGAATACTAAGTCTGTCCCCAAAGCAAAACCATCTCTCTGTACAAAAGAAGAGAGTTCGTTATGATTTTTGTATTAAGTGGGTTCCCATTAGTTGCCAATTTGTTTTTCCTTCCTCCCCCCACCCCTTCATGACTTCTCTAGGGTTGGCAGAAGACTCTATTTTGGCAAGTTGATAATCCCTTTTATCTTTGCACTGCAGTTCATTGCCCAGCAAGCTGTAGAAAGATCAATACATTCTTGCGTGACTGCTGGTGAGTTAGTCAGATGCCAGGAAAGAGGGAGGCCAGTGAATTGCCACTGACCCTGGTGCTCTGTGTTTTGGCGAGGAGGGCTGCCAATCCCTGTAAAACGTTCATGACATTTCAGAAGAACTACAGGATTTTTCTGCCTCACTTCTCACATGGAAACATAGAGAGATTCAAGTATCCCCAGATGGGAGGAATGGGTTTTTGTTTATCTTTAATTGAAAACAATGTTCCACCGTAGAATTTACACCAGGTCCTGTAATTCTCCCAATGGCTGGCGAATGGCACAGGAGATAAGAATAGCAAATGTCTGGGAGGGGCCCATGCCTTACAGATAACACTTCTGTCATCTTGATTGGAAAAGCTTGTACAGCTGCTTTGATTCAGTAAAGCTAATTTCTAAGATTTCCTTGACCTTTACTTAAACTGTTTCTCAGACAGACTATTTTTGTTATCGCCTGATGAGAAAGAAGGAGCTTATAAATTAATCGCTGTGTGAATAAATCATTAAAAAGTGCAAGATAACTGATGAAGAGTTCTGAGCTGAGAATTATCACCTGGTTGATGGCAACAACGTAAACATTGTTCAAGGAGCCAGAAGTTGGGTTTTGTATATTTTGGGCCAGTTCTTTAACTGCTGTGGGCTATGGCTGCTTTAGACGTGCATTTGGAAGACTCACTAGTATTAACACAACAAGTGTAGCTCCTGGGAGTCGCTGCATGAAAAGGCTTTAGCTTTGGAGTGGGCTGAATTTTATTCCTGAACATCAGAGGCTTTCCTTAGGGCACTGCAGCGGTTTTTGAAATGAAGTAGACATCACCACCACCACCAATGAACAAATATAAAAAACCTCCACAGAATTCCACAGGGCAAAGGATTCAGGAACTGTGGTAAGATGCAGATTACAGTGAAATACAGAAAGATTACAACTTTACATTTCTGCCAAACACAACTGAAATTCAGTCTCTATTAGCCTTAGATGGGTAGCTTAGTGTAATGGATAGAATACGAAATCCATTCAAGAGTTTTTGGGATGTGTGCAACTGATTATGTATTCAACTTCACTTCATTGTTAAGAAAAGCATGTTACAGGGGCGCCTGGGTGGCTCAATCGGTTCAATGTCCGACTTTGGCTCAGGTCATGATTGCGGTCTGTAGGTTCAAGCCCAGTGTCAGGCTCTGTGCTGACAGCTCAGAGCCTGGAGCCTGCTTCAGATTCTGCTTCTTCTTCATTCTCTCTGTCCCTCCCCCACTCGCATTCTGGGTCTGTCTCTCTCTCTCTCTCTCAAAAGTAAATAAACATTAAAAAAAGTATGTTACATAGTATTTCTGACTTGCTGTTAGACATATCTGACCCTCCATTATGTAAAATAAAACAAAACTCAAGCCTCCCAAGTATGAATTTTCCCTTACAATAAACTATACTATATTCCAATCATCAATCATTTTATAGATTCCAATTATTTTACATTTTAGACACTTCTTCCATAGCTTCTTAATTTCTACAACAAGTCAATATTGAGTATCTGTGCCTCAGTTTCCTTATCTGTAAAATGGAGAGAAAAATAATGTCTACCTTACAGAATTGACTTTTAAATGAACTAAAATTTGTATAGCACTTAGAATGATGTCCACAACATAGTAAGCACTATATATGTGAGTAATTCATCATTATTATTTATTTTTTGCCCAGCACTATTGCCAGGGTGGGGGGTGGGCTGCAGATAGTAAAAATCATAAATTATGAATACTTTTCTCTGTAGTCTAGCTGGGGAGGGATATCAGCAGATGTGAAGTGAGTAAGGATCAAGACATGAAACCAGGTGATTATTACAAGATGAGGGGCAACACATGGGAGTGAGGAATTATTCTTAGCTGGTGTGTTTGGGAGAGGCCCGTTGGAGGAAAGATGCAAGCCTATCTGAGTGATAGGCTGGGTTGAAAAGGCAAGGAGAGTGACATGCAGACCCAGTAGCACAGGATCAAAAGCTTTTGTCAAGGCTGAAAGTGGCATTTTTAGGGCCAAAGAGCAGCCTTCATTGAGTGGAGAGTGCCTCAGGGGTGGGAGTGTGCATCAGGCTGGGAAGTAAATGGGAGAGAAGATTCTTTGGGTAGGCATGTTGTGAGACCTTGCATGCCAGATTGAGGAATTTGGATTTGAGCCTAAAGGTAGTGAAGAGCTATTAGAGAATTTTGAGCAAGACAGGAACCAGATAATAGCAGTCCTTAATGAAAGCTCTTGTGTGGAATGAGACCCTGGAGGAAAACTATAAAGATGGACACAGGGGCGCCTGGGTGGCTTGGTTGGTTAACCGTCCGACTTCAGCTCAGGTCATGATCTCACAGTCTGTGAGTTCGAGCCCCGCGTCGGGCTCTGTGCTGACAGCTCAGAGCCTGGATCCTGTTTCAGATTCTGTGTCTTCCTCTCTCTCTCTGCCCCTCCCTATTCATGCTCTGTCTCTCTCTGTCTCAAAAATAAATAAACGTTAAAAAAAATTTTAAAGATGGACACATAAGTCAAGGCACAAAGGATTAGGATTTAGATTTTAGAAATGTTTTGGTATTAATAATGACCTATTTTGGGGGCACCTGGCTGCTTCAGTCTGTAGAGCATGTGACTCTTGATCTCCAGGTAGTCAGTTCAAGCCCCATGGTGGGTATAGAGCTTACTTAGGGGGAAAATAAAGGAATTAAAAATAATTACCTATTTTCTAAAAATTGCTTAGGCAGATGTCTTTGAGGCCACCCTGTAAGTTTGATAAATTATCACCCACATCTTAAAGGTAAAGAACTTCTGGTAGAGGGAGTTTAAATGGCAAAATCATCCTTAGCCATATTCATTGAATATTTATCAAGTGCCTGCCGTGTTCCAGGTTATCTGTAATAGTCTGTGATGAAATAGAATCAAGAATATTTACAAACTCCAAACTCCCAAGAAAAATTATGATGTGAGTGTAGACACCAGATATTGGGGAAATACTTGCAGAAAGAATGAATATACCACATTACTTATAATGCTTTGGAGCATATACCTTTAGGCTTCTATTTCAATAAGTAAAGCACACTGGGGCACCTGGGTGGCTCAGTCAGTTAAGTATCTGATATCAGGTCAGGTCATGATCTTACAGTTCGTGAGTTCAAGCCCCGTGTTGGGCTCTGTGCTGATAGCTCAGAGCCCGGAGCCTGCTTCAGATTCTGTGTCTCTCTCTCTCTCTGTCCTTCACCTGCTCACACTGTCTCTCTGTGTCTCTCAAAAAATGAATAAATGTTAAAAAAAAATTTTTTTTTAAGTAATCACACACTATTAGTTGTAACCAATTCAAGCCAACATAGGTCAAGTATACCTGAATAGCCACTTGGAAAGTGTATTAGTTTTCTATTGCTGTTGTAACAAATTACCACAGATTTTGTGGCTTTAAAAAATACACATGTATTACCTCATAGTTTAACTGATCAGAAGTCTAGTATAGATTTCATGGGGCTAAAAACTAGCTATTACCAAGACTGCATTCCTTTCTGGAGGTTCCAGGGAAGAATCTGTTGCCTTGCTCATTCAGATCTTTGGCAGAATTGAGTTCCTCTTATTGTAGGACTGAGGATCTGTAACCTGGATGTCAGCTGAGGGCCACATCTGGTTTCTAGAGGCTGGGTATTCCTTAGCTTGTGGCCACTTTTCTTCTTTTTCAAAGCTAGTGATGGTGGATTGAGTCCTTCTCACTTTGAATCTTTCCTGCCTCTTTTTCCATCAGTTGACTGTCTGGCTGATTAATTTTTTGAAATTTAAGGATTCGTGTGATTATGTTAGGCCCACTCCAATAATCAGGATAATGTCCTTACTTTAAGGTCATCTGATTAGTAACCTTAATCACATCTGCTAAGTCCCTTTTGACTATCACCTAACATATTCACAGGTTTGGGGATTAGGGTTGGAGCACACTTTGAGGGCCATTATTCTTCCTTCTACAGAGCAGAATGAAACATGACATTTAATAGTTAAGATTAGGAGTTAGATACTTCTTTCATTAAGGATTGCTGAAGGGATATTTCTTAACTTCGTCTCCTTATCCCTTTCATACACTACATCTTCTTTGATGTAAAAAAGACAGAAGTTCATACTGCAAAAAAATGCTACTTTACTTAAATATTGAGGCTTTATGGGCCAGGCAGAATACCCTTTGTGTGTGAGGAGGTTTTCAGGTTCAAGTGATATATTCGTTTATCTCAAATAATATCTTCTGCTAAATCCATGGCCTTATACTGGCTACTGTGGGGATATAGAAAGAAGAGCCTTTACTCTCAAGTTGACAATGTGGTAGACGTGACTAATTGGGCAAATAAATTACTACAGTATGAAGAAGCCTCTCCTCCTATGTGCTACCATACTGGAAGTACAAAGTACTGTGAAAAATAGAGGGTGGGGAAATTGTCTTTCATCTGAGAAACAGGAATTCATTCATGGCATTTTGGCATTGAAGAGTAGGTAACATTTCAACAGCAGAGAAGGAAATAGGGTTTTTGTTGAAGTAAGTTTGGCTAAATAAAGCTCAGAGCTGGGAGTCCACTGTGTACCTTTAAGTACTTGGAATTCCTTCAAACTGAAAAAAGCATAGGTAAAAAGGTTTACTGGGATAAAAAATGAAGTGTTATACAGATTGGAAAAAATACCACAGATGGTTGGATTTGTCAGAAATAAGACTTTGGACATTTTTCCTACAGAGAATAGGGAGGCACCAAATGCATTTGAGCAGAGGAAGGACAAGATCAGTAGCAGGCATCAGGAAGAGAACTGTGTCCATAACAAGCATAATGGAGAGGAAAAGAGCCTGGCAGTGGGGAGAGCTGCCAGCAAGCACTTAAAATGGGATAGGAGGGAGTTAATGAATGACTTCCTAGCTAAAGTGGAGACAGTACGAATTTACATTAAAAAGAAATGAGAGGGGGGCGCCTGGGTGGCTCAGTCGGTTAAGCGGCAGACTTCGGCTCAGGCTATGATCTCGCGGTCTGTGAGTTCGAGCCCCGCGTCAGGCTCTGTGCTGACAGCTCAGAGCCTGGAGCCTGTTTCGGATTCTGTGTCTCCCTCTCTCTGACCCTCCCCCATTCATGCTCTGTCTCTCTCTGTCTCAAAAATAAATAAACGTTAAAAAAATTAAAAAAAAAAAGAAAAGAAATGAGAGGGACATGGAGGACAGAGAATAAAAAGCAATATGGCAGCAATAAGAGGTGAACCATAGTGAGAGAAAGGTTAAGTCCAAGATAATTCTAAGGTTTAGAGCCTTGACAGGAGGCCCTAGGAGAATAGAAGTGCCATGAACAGAAAGAGGGAAGTCAGGAGGGGAAGAAGGTTGGGTGGAAAGGTGAAGATGGTGAGACTGGTTTTGACTGACAAAGCCTGATAGGCTTTCCTGGTAAGAAATTCAAGTGAAGTGCTCAGCGTAAGGGAAAGTCCCAGCAGAGATGGGATGAGGGCCAAGGAGAAGAATGTCTATTGTGAAGGGGTGAGAACAAATGGATAATCAAGGAAGCTGGAGGAGATTTATGGTGAGCACAATGGCTTAGATGGATTTAAAAACAAATCTTACCTAAGATGCTGGGAAGGCACCAAAGAGAAAAGTAGATGTTGTGGGCTAATATCTACCTCCATTCTGTATAGCTCCCTTGTTGTCGGCAGGCACCTTTGAGAAGGAGAAAGTCAACACGCAAGACAAATTTAAAGGATGATTCTTTTTTTAATTGTTATTGGGAAAGCATTCTAAGACTAGAACGTAACTTAATAAGAGAGGAAGAGCCCATGTAGAATACTGACAGTGTTATGGCAAATTGTTTAAAGCCTATTTAGGTGCGATGGGAGATTTTAACTTCTTATTTACCTTTTAAAACATCATTTTAAACTTCCAAAAAGGATAAGAACATGTTTCATTTAGATGAGAAATTCTTCTAGCAGTAGGAATCATACGTATGTGAATCTGCAATATATATCCTATTGAGAAATAACTTGAATCATACATAAGGTTTTTCTTAAATAAAAAATGCCCAGCCTTGAATATCAACTGACAAGGCTATAGATTTGCCCTCAGCATCACAGCTGAAAGGACAGGAAGAATATTTCCCTAATTACTACCAGGAGACCTGAGGTATCGCCTGAGTGACTGGGCTTCAGGAGATGCACTGGAGTTCGGCCGCAGAGAGATCTCCTGGAATTAGTGCAAAAGGAATGTGCTGGAAGCCCCCATCTACTGTTTATCTGGGAGAGCTCCACAGATAGTGAGCTTGACAGTGAAATTCTAACCTGAAAACTGATGAGATGCCAGCATTTCCCTGCCTTGCTGGGACTGTCGGGTATCTCTTCTTACTTCATTGGGGAGTGACTGGTATTTAAGCACAGATAACAGCAATCTTGGTGGTGGGGCTGAGTCAGGGAGGACATTCCAGAAAAGTAAATGGCTAAGAAAATAGTGCAGGACCTCACCCTGCCATCAAGAAGGTGGGAGGACAAGGCACCAAGTGGGGACGGCGGCACCATTTTCTGGAGGAGGAGCAAAAGCTCATAACCTTACGTTAAATAGGAGCAGTGAAGAGAAGAAGGAAATCAGTTTGGTCTCCATTCTAGAATCCCACTAAACTTTACCAAAAATCCCACTAAATTTTTCCAGTCGTTGGTGGGCTGCGGGGGCAGAGAGCCTAAACTACAGAAATCCTGTCTGAAAACAGTTGCCTCTTGAAAATCATATCTATATTCAATAATCTCAACAGGATAACCAAAAGGAAAAGTGATATATTGCCCTAAGCTTTCTCTGAACACTATCTGTATGCTTCGTTCACTTTTCACATGTGGCTGTGTTTCACTACCGTCTAAAGAAATATTCTCCACACTGACCAGTATTTTCTAAAGAAAAATCCACACTGACCAATCCTTAATTAGACCAAAACAATTAAATGCAAAAACTGCTTACATTTTCCCCTTGGGTTAGATTGAGCCCAAATTTGTGTGTGAGGGAACACGAAGGCAGAAGACACTGCAGGCTGTACTAAAAAACAGCATGTGCAGTATTTGGCGAATGTATTTTTAAATTCAGCTTCACTGGTCACCTTGGGGAGAATTTTAAAGAACTTGTACACTTGCTAGATCAGCATCAAGGGATGCAGTAATGCTGTGACAAAAAGACTAGAGGTTGGGTAAGACATGGCACATGGGCTCAAGGCGTTTCAAATTGACCCTGTGGGACCGCAGCCCAGCTTTTCAGAGATGGCTCAGAGACTGAACAGGTTTTAACTTTGTGTCGTCATAAATACCTTAAGGATGGAAAATCAACTTTAACACTGTTACATGCTCCGGAGTTTCACATTTATTTTTTTAATGTTTATTTATTTTTGAGAGAGAGAGACAGACAGACAGAGCATGCACAGGGAGGAGCAGACAGAGAGGGGGACACAGAATCCGAAGTAGGCTTTAGGCTCTGAGCTATCAGCACAGAACCCCATGCTGGGCTCGAACTCACAAACTGCGAGATCATGACCTGAGCCCAAGTCAGATGCTCAACTGACTGAGCTACCCAGATGCCCCAGGGTTTCACATTTATTATCTTTCTATTATCTTCCTGAATAATACTAACACTTTCCCTCTGATGACAACATAGTGTTCTTCGACAAAATGTACAACTGGTTTGGGATTCCCCAGAGTCTGCAGATCCCCTACTTTCAAACATCCTTTCCCTCCAGTGGGCTTGTTATGTTCCAGTTCTAGTGACTTGGGCATTTAGTCATAACTGCTTTCCTTCATCACTTTCCAGAGTTTCTCACCTTCGTTTGTTCTTTGGCTGCAAATGTCTGAATTTCACTGGCAGAGGACTTGGCAAATGTCAAACACCCATGTGTTACATAAGCATTGGATGGGTTCATGGTGCTTCATTCTCCAAAATGTCTCACAGATGCTGAAGGCATTTGTCTTTAACATGCAAGCCCACTTAAATTTAGATGCAGTGTGGTTTTCATGGAAGATTTATAATAAAGACAAAGAAGTGGAGTCAAATTCCTTATTTATAGCCAAGCAATTACCTTTTTATTATACTTATCAATTTTCTTATGTCAAACATGTTCAAATCCATAGTTTGTGCTGAATTTCCTGCAGCCTGTACCCATTTCTCAGAAAGGCTTGGTAAACATTTCTTTGTTTTCTAGGAAGCTCAAACCCAAGGCCAGACATGGTTTATCTACCAATGAGGCTGAGCACCTTGTTAGTTCTTTATTTCTCCCCACGTCACTATAACCCACCATCAGAGACATTTCTTAGACAATTACTCTATTTCTAGGACTAGATTTGATTACGAATGCTTGCACTCAGGGAAACACTGAAGATGGAACTTCGGTTTGCCCAGGTAACAGAAAGGATGTTAGAGATATCTAGGTACATGCTTGCAATGTTCACGATATATTTACCCCTATGAATCCCTATGTATTTATAATGTTTTCTTCTCAAAAATATGCAAAACAGATTTACATATATTTTCCTGCTTTACCAAAGAAAAGGAGAATTTTATTTAAGTGAGAAGAAAGGAGTAAGAAAATTCAAATTGTTAAAAGGGGAAAGAAAGCATGTTTCATTGTGGATTGGTGTGGACTGATAAATCGATTTAAAAATAATTATAACAATAATTCCTACTGTATATTAAACATTTACCCTCTGCAAAGTATCATGCTTAGGGATTTTGTGTGCATGTCACCCCTGGATTGTATGTGTTTTATGTCATTTAATTCTTACAATGATCATAAACTAGTTAGCAGTATATTTTCATTCTACATAAGAGGACACTGGAGTTTGAGAGAAGACATGACCTAGTAAACAACAGAACTGCCTTGGAACCAGGACTCATCCAACCCTAGAGCCTGCCCTCTCACACCCTAGTTTGGCTGCTTTGGAAGCAAATTACCTAGAAGACACAAAGCAGTAAGTATGAATAATTAAGGGTATGTGCTTTTTGGCCAAAATGAGTTTAGAAACTTACTCCTAGGTAGAGAATCTTATTAAAGACATTGTCAGGCCATTTCTTTCCTTTGCAACTGGGAAGATGTTTGAGAAATAAACATTTCTTTTTTATCCCACACTTGGATTCTTTTCTTCCAGTTTCAAAAGTGTAATTTCCTGTTTCTCTGAACTGGAGAACGGAATGGTAGTTGGCAGATTGATAGCTACGTGACGAGTGGAATAGTCAGTGGGATGGAGTGGCTGCTGTGCTTCAGGTGGCCCCTGCAGAGCTGTGACAATAGAGAGGAACCCCTGGTAAACTTCCTTCCCCGTGTGCAGGGGAGGCAACCTCTCTATCTTCTTCTGTTTTGCCTGGGAACAGCTGAAACTCCTTCCAGAAATGCAGAATCAGAGTGGTACCTTCTCTCTGACTTTGGCTTCCATAGAAGGGTCTCACTTTGTTTGAAATAGGTGTATTTCTGAAATGTTGAAAATAATTTGGGTTTATTGATTCACATTTAAAATGTAGTGTAGTGATGCACTGTTTCCATTCAGCTTCTTAGCAATTTAAATAATAAAATTGTAAGGAACTGAGTATCCATACATATTAAGATATTTAAATTAATTCAAGACGCTAGAATCAAGGAATGCCATGGTAATTGCTTTTAGGTGAACATTTGTTAGGTGAATAACCTCTGATTTTTTTAAAGCTCATTTTTCATTTAGCATGTTTTCTTAAAGCAGAATGCATCTGTATTAGACCACCAGACAACATAATAACTAATAAATATTCACCTACCAACTGTAAAGTTGGACATTTATTCATTCTCTCCAGTTCTCAGTTTCCTCATTGTAAAGAAGTAAGATACACAAGTCACAAGATTGTTGAGGGATTCTATATATCACAATGTGGTCAATACTGCTCTATGATGCAGGCTTGATAAGTGATAGTTCTTAATAGCAATCAGTTAGAAATCCAGAAAGTTCTGGCCTGAGAGTACAGAGCTCTTTGATTTTGGTCTCAATTCCAGCACCTACTAACTGCGACCTCTGTTACTTCTCTAAAATGAGAGTGACAGTTTACTTGTCTAAAATTTAAAGGACTGGACCAAAATACCGTCATATGTTCGAAGTCTCAAACTAACATCTACACACACACAAAAGATTTAACTCAGTCAAATGGTTTAATTTAGAAACTAGCAAAAATCAGTTGCTTGACTAAATCCAGTGCTTGTTCCTTAGTTGGTTTATATTGCCCTGTAGTTACCACCACCATTACAGAGAAATGGGATGAGCTGGTTTCACGCATGCTCTTCTGGATTATCCTCTTCTGTTTTTTGTCAGTGGCATTTTCCCCACGGCCTTTTTTCCTTTCAAATTCATCATATTTCTTTCTCTCTTTCTTACCTTTTTGGTTTTCTTTTTCACCAAGAAGACTAACTTAAAAAATGAGTCCAACATCTCAGCAAATTTTGGAGGTGTGATTAATTCTGTGTCCTCGCTCATTTATTAGAAGCCCCAGTTTCTCTCTCATCATCTTTTCCCTCCTGATAGATTTGCCCTCCTAATACTCTTTAACCCTTTGGGCTTACCTTATCTCTCTTGGTTCTTTGCTTCTCTTATCTCCATCCTGTTAGCCTTAACTGATGTAATTTGTTTTCCTTGGGTTTCCTCCTCCTTTGTAAAGATGTGAGCACTCACTCTGAATATTTCTCACCTATTGCATTAGTCTTTGTCAGCTGGATCCCAACCTAAAACACTTTTCATGAACATTCATAGCCAAGTCCAGGCTTTTCTCATAGTTCTGGATTTTCATTCCTCTTTGCAGAGTGTCATATTTTACTCAACAAAACAGCCTCCAGTGAATTTGTTTTAGATGCCGCTTCTCATTTTGTGATATGAAATTGGTCTTGGTATAAGGTTTTGGCTGAGCAGTTCATTTCAGCTTTGAGAAATATTCTCCCCTGTGACTTGGTCTGTATCCTACTGAGCTAGCTACAATTGGGATCCATTGTGTATATAGCTCCTGGTCTACCATTCAGTCTAGTTTTTAGCAGGTCACTATGTCTCTGTGGCTTTCAGTAAAATGCCAGATAGATATGTCACTATTTTCCAGATCTAGACACCTAAACATTGTTGAATATAAGAGTCGGGTTCTAAGAGAAAATCTGAGTTTTATTTATAAGATTGCATACGTAATCTCATTTCCTTGTTTTGGGTTAGAAATCATTTCAAGTCATTGTGAAATGGAGACCTTGGATCAGAAACTCAGACTATATGTATTTGTATGTGTCTTACATGAACAACATTTGCAAATATGGTTAGTTATATTTAACATACCCAGTTTAGTTGAAAAAAATTTTCCAAACCCATGGTCCATGGCTGAGATGAGGGGGAGGAGATAAATGGAATCTTGGCCGCAGGAGCATTTGGGAACTGCTGGGATAGATGGTCCCAGAGGTCTCTGCTGGTTCTTTGGTTTCATGAGTACATGGCTCATTTGGGGCATGCTGGAATTTATCTGCAGAGGAAGCTGTCAACTCTCAGGATCTTGACTCTGTAAGTTGAGTGGTGGGATGGAAGGCAGGAGGTTTTGCTCTAAGAAAGGGTCAGTTGTCATCCTTTCCTTTCACAACAGTCTTGACTTCACATAGGCTAGTACAGTCTTTGGGAATTTATTTAATACTCTGGAGTTAAATGTGAAGCAAATGTTAGTTCAAGCACATCTTTGACCTTGTCTTTTCTTTCAGTTTTCAAGCTACCAGGAAAACAACCCAGGGAGAAAGTTTTCTCTCTGTAGGTTCTGTTGATTGGGGTGACAAGAATTTGATAAGTTACAAGGTAACCACATGAGTTATAAGCTTGGAATTCAGTGCCATGTGGTTTCTCAGGAAATTTCAAAATTGTTAGGTAAAAACCTTTGACTCATCCATAGAACAAGGTGTCATAGGTCTTACCAAACTGCCTGAATGAATCTTCTCATCTTGGATTCAGAAAAGAAGACAGAGCAAAGATGATCATATTTCCCATTTTTAATTGTTAGGAAACTAGAATAAGTGATCAGGTAATAACTAACTTGTGACTTGTTTATAACATATATTTGCAACGTAAAGTTGAGATTCTAAATAATAATTATATGATATAGAAAATTGTTGTGTTAACATGAAAATGATAGACATATTTTCTATGACGTAATTTCCAAATATATCCCTGGTAATTAAAGGAAGTATATGTCAATGTTATAGTGAATAGAAGCAGAAGTTAAAGGTAAAAAGGAATGTATTCATGTAAATACCTATTGCCATAACATAGAGGTTAGGAGTAAGGAAAGCCCTGTAGAGAGAATGACTGGGTACAAATGCTTCATGACTTACTGATTGTATGACTTTGGAAAAGTTACTTATCATTCTGTGCCTGAGTTTTCTCATATGGTAAAATGGGGAATATATTAGCAATAGTGCCCACTTCATAGATTTGGTAAATTAAAATATAAATACATATAAAGCACTTAGAATAGTACCTGGCACAGAGTACACACTCAATAAATATAGCTGTGCTAAACCCAGGTACATTTTTAAGCAATCAGAGAAACTACAGATCAACTGATGAGATAGATAAAATGTTCTTGGGAATAACAAAAAAAAATAAATAACTATTTCGGTGGGCAACACCAGCCTCCCCCAGGCAGTCATCTTTGAAAATTATTGGTTGAACAACCAATGTTTTGTTATATTAACCAACACATTTGAGTTAATATATGGAGCGATTTTAATATTGAACCAAATTTGTGTGGAATCATTTAGCTCTTTGCTACAGCAAGCAACATATGAAATACCAACATTGGACATTTGTGTATGAAATACCAATAATTAGAGTAAAAGTAGAACTTAATGCTATGAACCAAAAATAAACCAGCCTAAGAAAATATATAGATACCAGAATTTTCATGTGCAGATATAATTTCCCTACAATGATTTTGTAGGCTGTGAATATAACTGTTTTAATTTAATCACACTGTATGTGATTATAATCATCTTCCTAGTTATTCATATAAATGGACTTACTGGTTACTATGGCTTAGTGCCGATTTGTCCTGCATGTTTCTATTGCTGTTTTGGACCCCTAAAAACAATGTGCCTCAAATCATGATGATCTCCACTTAAGGTCTAGGTGGGGAAAGGCTTCACTGAGGAAGTGACTAAGTTGAGCCCTGAAGGAGAATGAGAAGGTAGTAAGGTGAAGGGTGCAGAACAGGGATAGGGTGGAGGAGAGAAAAGCATTTCAGGAAAGGGAACAGCCTGTGTGAAGGTGCTGAAGTGAGAAGGGACCATTTAAAGTGGGGCCTTGAGAGCTATGTTAAGAATTTTAAATGGTTCTAGAAGCAATGTAAGCTATGATGAGTTCTAAGTGGAGCTAGTCATTATCAGGTTAATGATTTATAGAGGTCTCCTTGGCTACTGAAGACAGATTAGAGGCCAAGGTAAGAGATGAAGTAGGGAGAAAAGAAAAGAGGCTATTTCTGAAGGCCAAGAACAAGACTTCGGGGATCGATTGGATATGGAAAAAGAGAAAGGGAAGTGTCTGGTTGACCCAGCTGTATTCACAAGAGTCTGAGGGGGTGCTGTTGGCATTTACTGAGATGGAGAACATTGTTGAAGAAGATTTGGAGGGCTCCATATAAACATGCTGATGAGAGGCCCACGTGGAGCTGGAGAGCGGGCAGCTGAGTGTGGGTCTAAATCTCCACAAAGGTTGATAAATGGCCAAAGAGGATAAGATCTGAAATGTTTGCTGGAATTAGTTACTTAGAAAAGGCCCTGACCAGAGAAGTTTTACTGGAAATGGTGGTTTGACAAAATTGACAAGGTATGATAATTGAAGTTAATTATGACTTTATTATTTGCAAAAAGATTCAGGGTGAGACATGACTTTTAAAGAGTAAGAAAGGAAAAATTCTCCTCCTATAATTGCCCATGTTCAAAGACTGGGGCAAATGCTCATATTTCTTATCTTTTTACAACACATTTTAATTCCAACCAATTTGTTTTGCAGGTAATTCTAAACTTTAAAGTGAGGCTCTACAATGATTTAAACTGCATTCTAATGTTTTATGCCCTGTTACATTGCTGTTTAATTGCTGCTTTGCTGCTTATGTGGAAGTTATACCTTCCAGATTTGAGGGCCAGGTTATTGGCTTCCATCTATTTACTGGGGTTTCAAACTCAAATACAGGGCCAGGCATGTACCTAAGTGGCTTAAGCGAGCATATTCAGGGAAGTCGTGGGAACTGTGATGGTAGCCAGCACTTGCACGCTCATCTAAAGGGTCAACCAGTTCTGAACCCCAGCTGTTGCTGACAGCATGCTGAAGTGTGGGCCTCCCCCATATTGCCAGATCTCCCCGTTTTAAAAGAGCCAGATATTTGTATTTTTGCGTGAACTCTCCTGATTTTTAAAGTTTTTGCAACTAAATATATGTTTTTAAACCCTCACAGCCAAGAAAAAAAAACAAAAAAAACAAAGAAGGAACAAAATCCATGCCTGGTGGAGTGATCTGGCTTATGGGCGGTCCATTTGCTCACCTTATGTTCGTTGCTTTCCTATGGCATTTCATCTGTTGCTCTAAAGAGAGGTTATGCGTCAGTACAATCATCCCACACTCTGCTGGTGGGTAACATTCAGCGCCCCATCTCTTAAAATGTTCAACGTTTTTGATAACTGTGTAAAACAAACCTCATCACATTCCTTCATAATCAGGACTTTTCCTCTGTTGAAAACACCTCGGTGATGATGAAATCTACATGCCCTTACAATCCATCGCTCTTGGGACTGACTATCAAAATGAGGCCCGCCTGACTGCTCCAGCTCGACAGCACTCAGCAGTGTGGGGGTTCAGCCCAGCCTCCCAGAGTCCCTGGTTCCGGGAGCAAGAGCCCTCCTATGCTCCTGGGTTGCAGAGTGTTGAGGCACTTTCTTCCGAAAGCCCATAAAACAAATGGTGGGGTTTTTTCATAATGTTTTCAGGCTGAAAAGAAATTGCACAGCCCAACTCTTGCCTTAGGCCAATTTGGAAAAATTGCTTTCACCTTTTCCCCTCCTGTCCTTCTCTTCCCACCCACATGCTCTGGTTTTGGTTCCCTTCACGTTAGGAAAGTGGTGATAAAACTGTGTATCTTACAACCCACCAGCACTTGACTGGTACTCCAGAGGGTCACAGAGTAAATAGGTGTTTGATTAAATGTGTGTCTGAAAACCTTGGAAGCCTTTGAAAGATAGTGTCAGAGGGCTGGCCTTGTGCTTCTAAGGAAGCTTGTTGTAACAGGCGGTGTACTTTCTCCTTTCATCAACTTATGTTAATGGCTTGATAGGATTTCTGGAAGTTCATTTAGGGGAAGGATAGGAGTGAGGTTTTGAACAAAATCAAGGCTATTTTTCCTCCCTTTCTGAAAGGGATGTCTTTAGAACTTGCTAATTAGAGAGCGGAGCAACAAAGAGATGCCTGAGTCATTGTCTCCAAAGCTAGTAAAACTAAACTCTGAGGAAAAAATATTTTTTTGGAAATGCTCACAACTTAGTCACTCTGTTAAAATACAATTGACATAACCTCTTTTCCTTTCAGGCCTCTCCTGAAACAACAGTTAAATACATGAGTCAAGCTGAAGGCTCATTCTCCTCGGTTTGTTGGGCATAATGGGGTAATTGCCCAGACTGTCATTAAACTGTTTCCATTCTGATGATTGATTCTAAAAATCTCAAGGTGGCTCCAGAACTTCTTTGGACAAGTCTTTGAATCATTTGTCCACCCAAAGCACAATTTTGCCAGCGACAATGATTTACTTTTAAAAAGGGAAGCAATGATTTTCCTATTGAACAAAAATCTCAGCTTGGAATCAAAAGATCTGGGCTGGAAATCTGGCCCTACTCCTTATTAGCTGTGGGTTCTTAGGCTCCTTATCTAACCTTTATGAGTCTGTTTTCTTACTTATGTGATTACTCATATAATTCCTAACTGACAGCATTGTTGGGAGCATTAAATGAGGTGATAATTGGGAAAGGACCTAGTATAGGGCTTGGCCAAAAGCAGGTGTTCAATAAATGCATCTTCATTGATTCATTCATTTATATGCCAAACAAACAATATTCCTCAGTGTAAGTCAGCACTCTTTGATCTTAATGAATAACATAAGCTACAAAAAGAAAAAAAAAATAGGTGATTTTTTGTACTTCACTTTATTCCACTTGAATAGATTTCCATCAGTCTTATAAGGAGTGTCCTTTTTTTTTTAATTTTTTAATGTTTATTTTTGAGAGACAGAGAGACAGAACATGAGCGGGGGAGGGGCAGAGAGAGAGAGAGACACAGAATCCAAAGCAGGCTCCAGGCTCTGAGCTGTCAGCACAGAGCCCGACGCGGGGCTCAAACTCACAAACCACAAGATCACACCTGAGCCGAAGTCGGATGCTTAACCAACTGAGCCACCCAGGCACCCCAGGAGTGTCCTTTCCTAAGAGTTATCTTCCCTTTCTCCATGCTCCATGCTCCTGCCTTCCATTTGCTCTGTTTATTTTGTTTTTTCATCATAAAATTGCTGGTAAATGTCAAATTCGTTTCTATATTCCCTGGAGCTATATTCTCTTCAAGCATATACTCTCTTCCATTTTTAGGGAAGTCATTGCTTCAGTATGCCTTTTGGAGGGTCTTCCCACTCCTCTGACCAAGCCTGTCTTGGGAATGAGTGGTCCCATCGTCCATGGACCTGGCAGGGTGGGCAGCTGTCCAAGCCATACTCACAGAGCCTGGCATATTTTCTCTGAAAGAGTTTCAGGGATACTGATGACAAACTCTTCTTCTAGAGTGTATTTAAATGTTTCGTTTTCTGGAATGGCACAAATGGTTTCTTTTGTAAGTTAGATGGTTTTTCTAAACCTCAGCTGGTTGCAGAGCATTCAGTTTAACCCCTCTTAATTGTTTTGGTCATACTTAGTTGAATTTAAATATTTAGGATTCCCAGACTTGCTACAGATATTTTCTATCTCAATCTATTCCTATTTGCTACTTTGTGTTTCGTGCTCTAATTGATTTAAAGTCACCCATCTATGGCCCGGTTTTCTTCTCTATTCCCATGTCCCTATCTAAGTGGGGACATAGGCCAGGGTGCCTCTATTACCCATCTCAAGTGGTGACAGTACAGGGTATACTCTACTGCTTCTCGTCGTCACTCTGCACAGAATCATTTTGCTGGAGTTGAACTCAGAAATCAGATCTAGGTGACAATAGTGAGCTTTAGCAATGCTTATGGGTTTTTTATTTGGTTTTGTTTGTTTTTTGATCTTCAGCAATCTCTTAATTAGCATCTTTTCCTTTTATTTTTGTTACTTTGAAAATTCTTGGAGCCATTCACCCATGGATCTCAATTCTATATAACTTTTGACTAAGGAAAAGGATCTGAAAAGTGAATACAAAACAGGGACTATTTTAAAGTTAGGTTTTTTTTTTTTCAAAAGCAGAGGGAAAGAAGAAATATTTCTGATGTAAGATGAAATGTTAAGGACACATCACATGTCCAAGCACCATTCATGGAAGAAGGGAAGGAAGAATTAAACTACATATTTTTACCTCTGTCTCTACCCTGTAGAGACATTCTACATTATTTAGAGGATATTTTTATGTTTACTTTTGGAACATGGCAGAAATAATACAGTGTTAAAAAAGAACTTTGCTATCAATAACTACCTAACCTTTTGGTAACCACAGAAGTATATGAACATTTATTGAGGACCAATTATTTACAAGGCACTGAATTGTGGAGAATACAAAGATAAGGGGATTCTGTCTTAAAGCAACTTATGGTGGTTTCAGGAAGATGTAAAATGCAGTATATTAAACTCCCTTCCAAGGCAGTGGGTAACACACACCATCTGAATTCTATGAAGGTTGTACTCAGAGGGATATGTTGCCCCTGGCTGGAGAGGTTATTACAGACTTCTGGGAGGAAAGACACCTAAGAATGGGTAAGACTTTGGTAGGCAGAGATAGATAGTCCAGATAAAGTAATAGAATTGTCTGGGTAGAAGTAAATGACTGAATGAATAACAAAATGAAAATTCTTTTAATAGCTAAGAAAATAAATTTTATGTAAATGCCACAAGAGAATTTAGTGTTGCTGCTATAATATAAATTTTTAAATTTCAATGGAGTTCATACTTAACCATGATGAAAAGAGATCATACTACAAAATGCACAAATACAAACAAATGTCAGATGATGCAATCCAGATGATCAATCCAGGCTTCAACTGCTTGTGGTCTTTGGACAAGAAGAGTTCAAAATCAATGCAAACAACTCTGAAATTCAGCCAAATTCCTCTGAAAATTCTTGCTATCTCTAGGTTTTGGAGTTGAAGGAATTTTTGATTCTGGACATTTTATCACAAGATAATTTAGCTCATATTCATGACCCTTATTGGGTCAAAGTTAACAAACCCTCAGGGAGATATATCTGGTGAGAGAAGATCTGTGTCAACCCTGAAAATTTTCTTTTAAATGAGAAAACTCCTCTGCCAAGGTAGTCAGGAAACAATTCCATGGAATAATGCTGCTGCCTTGTGCCTAAAGATTGACTGGCATTGCAAAGGATAACATTCATCAGAATCATCACAGCCATTCATTGAAAGCTACCCAAGTGCCAGGCACTGTGCTAGCACTTTGCATGTGCTGTTGTGTTTACTTTTCCTGGTGATGCTAGGAAGCTTACTGCTATGCTCATTTTACATATTTGAAAAGAAAGGATGAGAAAGGTTAAGAAATCTACCCAGGGTCTGAGCAGATTCATACTCAGACTGAAACTCGCAAAGGTTGTGGGTTTTGTTTTTGTTTTGTTTTGTTTTCATTTGGGATTGTGACAATTCTAAATTGTTCATCATTTTAGAGAGGTATTCACACCTGCTAAAGTAAGTTCTTGTTGTTAAGCAAACACACAATAAATAAATAGAGCCAATAAATAAATAGAAAGCGCAACAATTTCATTTTCTCTATGTAGTGTTTCCTGAAATTATTTCATCAGGAGTTTCTTTCTTTGAGTAGGATACGGAGAGATCTTGGCCATACTAACAAAAACGTACTTGTTGTCTGATTGCTGAGGTTAGGACTTTTAGTACCATATTAAATAATAATGGTGAGAGTGGACATCCCTGTCTCATTCCTGACCATAGAGGAAAAGCTTTCAGTATTTTCCCATTGAGTATGATATTAGCTGTGTGTCTTTTGTATATGGCCTTGATGATATTGTATATGTTCCCTTCATCCCTACTTTGTTGAGGGTTTTTATCAAGAATGATTACTGTACTTTGTCAAATGCTTTTTATGCATCTATTGAGAGGGTCGTATGGTTCTTTTCTTTTATTAATGTATTGTATCACATTAATTGATTTGTGGATATTGAACCACCCTTGCAACCTGGGAACAAGTCTCACCTGATCATGGTGAATGATTCTTTTAATGTACTGTTGGATTTGATTTGCTAGTATTTTGTTGAGAAGTTTTGCATCCATGTTCATCAGGGATCTTGGCCTGTAGTTCTCTTTTTTAGTGGGGTCTTTGCTTTTGGCATCGAGGTAATGCTGGCCCCATAGAATGAGTTTGGAAGTTTTCCTTCCATTTCTATTTTTTGAACAGTTTGAGAAGAAAAGGTATTAAGTCTTTAAATAGTTGGTAGAATTCCCTTGGGAAGCTAGCTGGCCCTAGACTTTGTTTCTTGGGAGACTTTTGATTAATTATTGAATTTCTTTGTTGGTTATAGTTCTGTTCGTTTTCTACTTTTTCATGTTTCAGTTTTGGTAGTTTATATGTTTCTAGGAATTTAGCCATTTCTTCCAGATAAAGAAATTTGGTGTATAGATACACAATGCAGTATTACTCAGCCATAAAAAAGAGTGAAATC
Source organism: Acinonyx jubatus (assembly GCF_027475565.1). Classification (NCBI taxonomy): domain Eukaryota; kingdom Metazoa; phylum Chordata; class Mammalia; order Carnivora; family Felidae; genus Acinonyx; species Acinonyx jubatus. The sequence continues at coordinate 74,884,303 of NC_069385.1, forward strand.
TTGCCATTTGCAATGATGTGGATGATGGAGCTAGAGAGTATTATGCTAAGTGAAATAAGTCATTCAGAGAAAGACAAACACCATATGATTTCACTCTTGTGTGGAATTTAAGAAATGACAAATAAACATGGGCGTAGGGAGAGAGGCAAACCATAAAACAGATTCTTAACTATAGAGAACAAACTGAGGGTACCTGGAGGGGGAGTGGGGGTATGAGTTAAACAAGTGATGGGTATTAAGGAGAGCACTTGTGATGAGCACTGGGGTTGTATGAAAGTGATGAACCACTAAATTCTACACCTGAAACTAATATTTCACTGTATGGTAACTAACTGGAATTTAAATAAAAACTTGAAACTACAAAAAAGGAAGAGAAAAACCCATACTTGGGAAATACTATCATAAGACAAGAAGGGAGACAGTGCCTTAGGAGAGGAGTTAGCTTTCCTTCTCTGCTGGTGTTTTCAAGTAACACCTGAGAAAGCACACCTACCCCAGAGCTCTGCCAAATTCCTCAGGCAGGTTAGCAGACAGGCTAAATTTTATTGGCAGATATTTTAATTTGAGGAGATTTATTTTCTAAACACTTTCATTTACCATCCCAGAACTCTAAGATAAGGAAGAAGAAGAAAAAAGAGGGAGAAGGAGAAGGAGAGGAAGAGGAAAATGAGGAGGAGGAGGAAGAAAAATCATATTGGTTAGGGTTATCTGAGGATTTTTTAAATTCCTTGGTTTTGTCAATATATATTCTCATGAAGTTCTTTTCCACTTATAATGTCTCAGTTGTTAAGAAAGAAATTTGCAATAAAATGTTAATTTTCCTCTGATATTTCTCAACCCAAACTTGCCACCGGGGGGAAAAGCACAGTGTCCTACTTATATCATCATCAATCAAGTCACATACTGTTGATTGAGTGATCTGTTATTAAATTTAAACATAAGATGTTTAATGTAATTTATCAGACTGAAGAATCCTAGTTTCAGCTCAATGTTGATGATAGTATATAGGAGACAAATAAAGACAACATTGGCTTTTACTTGGCCGGAGCCTTAAAGCTTTTCTATAGTTAACAGTTTTTCTCTTCAGATTATGCATAATCATCTATAGCTGTTGATGTTTCCTTACATTTTAAGTAGTATGTATGCAAATACCATTCCTAAGTATTGGCTGCAGATGCAATGCATTTGATGCACTGGTGGGGAAAAGCAAACACTGCATGTGTCATTCTGCATTTCCCAGGAAGACAGCGTTGATACCCAGCAAATACCCTGCCTTCATTTTTGTGTTTGAACTTGTCATGACAGAAGTCATATTGCCACGTGAAATGCTTAAAAACTTCTCACTTTAACCAAATATTGAAATAAAACATATCTGCATTCAGAGGTCTCTAAATTAATAACAAAAATCATGTTTAAAAAAACATCTATAAGACTGGGAAGTCATTGGTAAATTAAATAGAAAATTACCCTAATAGCTGACAGAATTAGAGAAAAAGTACTACCTCTTCTAAGCCCTATAGAAATAGCACTTGGACATCCAAAGACAGAATTGAGGTATTCCTTGGTAAATGTATTTTTCTAAAAAAAAATCCAGAACAACAAGACATGCTTTCATGTCAATAATAAATTGTTTCATGTTTGTATGTGCATTGAACAGGTATGTTAGCTCGTTGGCCAAGATCAGGAAACTGGGTTATAAGTGAAGTATGTGTTGGATGAACAAACTAAAACCACCGAAAGGTATTTCCATGGACTTGAAAAATATTTTTGAGGGAAACATTAAAAAAATATAGCTCATTTGGACCAGATCTTTTTGATTTTCAGTTTCCTTTTTTTCCAAGTCCTGGAATAAATTCTTTGATGGAACATACCAGGTTTGCACAAGCTAATGAAAAAGCCACATATACTTTTCTTTCTTTCTTTCTTTTTTAATTTTGAGGCAAAACTCCTGGTTACGTTGTTCAAAGAAGACAAGAGCCTTGCAATTAGGCTCATTAATGTAAGTTAGGGTCTGGTTTCCTTTACTCCATGGCTTCTAGAGGAAGATCGAACTCTATCCTCATCTAGTAAAAATATCAGTTTATAATGAAAACATAACTCTTTGATGTATTTCTTTGTAGGATTTGCTTTCAGAAACTTTTGATGCTTTGCTCTATCTCTTCCTATTAGTGCTTTTATCTAACTCCAAAAAGTCACCCTCCAAAGCAGACACTCTGAAGTCCCACTGGGCTCCCATCAGTCCAGTAGAGAGGGCTGACATGACATATTAGTCTTAAATCCAAAACATATGTTTGGAAAATGCCTAGTTTCCTGGCAATAATTAAGAATGCTACTTGGCAGATTGGCAGCCACATAAAACAATCGTTAGTAAATCCTATATTTATTATGTTCCCATTTTATGGAAATGAAACCCATATTACAAATATGTATAGGAAACTGGACCCAAAATGATGCACAGGTAGAATCAATTATGATGAAGATGAAAAGAACATCGATGGTTTTTTCTAATTCAGTTTTCTTATACCAGAAAGATCTCTTCCAAAAGGAACCACATCAAAACATTTAAAATTTTCTTCCTATTAACTTTTAAAACCATCTTGGATAAATTGTCTCATCAGTACTCATTTGTCAGTGTGGCTCACTGAAGAGTTCTGGTGTACAATTAATTGAGATAAGATCTTATAGTCATGGGAGATTTTTCCTTTGTAAATGTTGGGGAAAAATTCCAGACACATAAAAATCCACTTCAACTTTTTTATGAATACATGCTTATATTATGTTATATTATATATATTATATTATATTTATTATATTATATTCATTATATTAATATACATATGTTATACACACACATAGACATACACATTTAGGGATGCTTTGCAGTAAGAACATACAAGTCTAACTACATTTTTTATTAAAATACTGAAGTAATTCTGAACCAAATGGAAAACATCCACTGCACCAAGCTTCCCACATGTAACTCTTACCTTTTCCCTCCGGACACACTGGACCTCCTTATAAATCTGGCAAATAAAGAGTTAATGGCTCAGGACTCTGTTTCATTGTTCTTTCTGTTCAGTGGGTATCTGTGTTATACTGGTTGCTATATGTCTTGAAAATAACTTCTGCATACAAGTATTGCCTCATGTGTGTGACCTATTCACACACAAAGTAAGGAGACTCTCTAATCTGAGGAGCAACACAGTCTTAGTGATGTGGAAACCACATGGTCAAGAAGGCTCTGAAACCAGCCAAGCAGCAGCGAGTGGACACACACCCAAATTATTTAGTTATTGATGAATACCCTACAAAATGCCTGAATGTTTCTCCAATTTTAGTATATATGCTGCCTAAGTGAGCACTGAACATTTCTCGCTTAAAGATTTAGATAAACGTATTATAGACTGTATCAAAAAGAAGCAGGTAGGTTCTATTTTAGAAGCTGTTGGAAAAGTGACTATGACCAGGAAGTGTATGTGGACCCAAAAATATAGTGGGCACACTTTTCCATGGTGCAACTTCCATCTATAAAAGTGAAAAGGCAAAAGTTTTCATTCTTCATTTGACTGGTTCCATGTGAAATAAGCCAGTCCATCTAAGCAATAACATTTACTTTGTTTTCTAAATTGCTGACTCTATGAAAGAAAATTCTCTTTGTTACAAAGTTTAAATTCCAAATAAAGCTCCAGGATGGGGAATTCAAAAGAGTCTCTAGAGAAAATGTTTTAAAATTAGAATCATCTTAGAAATATGTTAGGGACTAAATATGACATGAATTTTCTTCCTGTGATCTTTAACTTTCTGTATTTTTATCTTCTCATTTGGCAGTATTTTCAGTATAAAATTTAAAGCACTTTTAGCCATTTAAACACTAGTTTGTACGTTATTAAACAATACCAGTTTTACTTTTTCGTTCTACACATATTTATTGATTCTGCTTGGGGGTTTTACTTGACTTGGCAAGATATCCTTCCAACTCTAGACATAAGTGCACTTTGATAAGAAATGAATAATTAAATTTAACAATTAAATTGTGCTCAGAATTTTGTCACATCTTAAGTTTTCTTTAATTCAATTGAATTAAAGTGGTTTGGCATTTACTCGTGGTTTCTAAGCAACACTTTGTGAGTTCTAATCATGATTTAGAGGCTCAAAGGCACTTCATTGATAAGTATATTGATTATAGCAAATGATCATGGTGATGTAATCTTGCAGTTAAGCACAGAATCTCTGAAGGTAAAAGACAAACAAGCAAAACAAGTTAGGTTTACTCCTGACTTTGCCACTTACTAACACTATGATCATGTGCAAAGTATTTTAACCTCTCTATGCCTCAGTTTCCTTAGCTGTAAAATGGGTAATTAAAGGATTAAATAGAATGATGCATGTGTCTGACACAGATAAATAAATGGTAGTAGTGGTAATAGTAGGACATTATTATCATAAACCATGAAGACAGGTCTTCAGGAAGTTATGATAGCAAGTTTCTTATCAGATCAGATAGAAACTGAGTCTCATATCCAGAATACAGTCTCAACACTGGCAAGTTTTCATCAGCTCAAAAGAAATAATTAATTATGACTTTCTGTTTTAATCATCACCTCTTCACCCTGTTGGTGAGGGAGGGACTCCTGCCCTGGGATTATGGGGACAACCAGACACACAACACTTGGCACTGGACAGATGAGATCAACAGCAGTTTGTTACTCAGATGTACTCAGACCCCTGAGGAAGAGGACATCTTAGGTCAGGAAGGGTGGGCCCCATGAGGGATGCACTCGGGAACAGAGTGATAAGCCACGGGCTGTAGAAATTTCAAGAGGGTGAGGTACCATTTATTTTCCACTGGAGGAGGTGATTGACTTGTTTGAATAATGCCTCAAACTAGCAGAAATCTGCAGCCCACTACTCAGGTACTGTGCCTGGTCCCCTTGGTAAGGAGGGTGGTGTAGCTAGGAGACCTCATCCATAGGAACAGAGTGCAGAGGGGAACTGGCAATTAGGCCTGAGGATTGCACCAGATATTAAGGCAGCACATAATATTGGGCTTTAATATAGGCCTTATGTTACATGTCTTCTCCAGGATGTCTTTATTTGAAAAAAAAAAAAAAGCCTGAATGATACTCAATTTAATGCACTGAGTACTGCTAGGTACAGGAGTTTTAAGATCTGCTGAGATGATTCCTGTAGGCATTGCTAAATCTCACTTGTGGGAAGGAAGGTATCATCCATGGCTACATCACCATGCTTCAGAGTGAAATGGACACTTGGCTACTCTAGATATATTGGGACAGGGTAAGGTAGCCGGGTCAGATAATTCAGGTCTACAGATAAGCAAATACTCTACTTCTGCACTGATTAATTCAGATCACCCATCTACCAGGGTAATTATATGATGACATGACCAATATTGACATCATTTTGTGGTTTAGAGACCAGGCTGCCACGTAATACTGCTCTCCTATTAGTCCTTTTCTTTATCTAACCAGGATTCTGCTTCATGTGGCTACCCAACCAACTATTTCTAGATGGCAGAAGAACAAACAGCTAACTGCCTTGTCCATTTTGGTATCTCATTGTTCTAGAACGTGCTTTCCCATAGGGAATAGGCTCTGCTTCAGTGAGTCAAAGGTTAGGTGTCCTCATTATATTATTATTTAGGGATAAGTCCAAGAATAATCATAGGTTTCCTTGTGACCAGCACAGCATCAAAGCCACTTCTTTTATCAAAAATTTCCATTTTTAAAAGATGAAATGTTTTAAATTGCCAAGATGTCATTAGACATTGTTTTTCTTGTGTCATTATTGTTTCTCTTGGGTATATGAATATGGGGACATTTTGATTTTTGTCCCAGAACTCTTGAAAACACAGTGTTTAAATCTTAAGTACGGAAATTAAATTCTCCAGCCCTCAACAATTGGCCTTGAAACTTCTGTCAAGGGATGAACTCAGAGCAGCTTGATGGGTCTGGGCAAGTGTTTACAGTCAGCACCTCATAATTCAAAAGCCTAGATGTTATTCCCTATCTCTTCTTTTTTATTCCTCAGGAGATAGAGCTTTAGCGTTTTACATTTTCATTAGTATCTCCATCACAGATTTTGTAGGAGACATAAAAGAAGAAAAAAATTAAAACCATTACTTTCACTATCTTAGCAACTCTGATAAAATTTAAAAAGGGAAAATTTAAAATAAAGAATGACATCGGATTATTGTGAAACTCAGTTATACATACATTCTTGCCCTCCCTATACCATATATATCTGATAGAACTGGATTTATTAAATAGTGTCATTTATAAAGTGATGTGTGGCTATAGGAAGAGGGAAGAATGTATATAGCAATTTATTCAATTGGCTTATATCAACTGGTAGTAAAACAAATCAGAAGTGAAGTTTTAGCATTTACTATATACACAACATCACAATATTGGTGACAAGTTTAAATATGCATCATTTTACTTCACTTCAAAAATTTTAGGGGCATCTGTGTGGCTCTGTTGGTTAAGCATTTGACTCTTAATTTGGCTCAGGCCATGATCTCACAGTTTGTGAAATAGCACCCCACGTCATGCTATGCATGACACTGAGGAGATCTGCTTGGGATTCTCTCTCTCTCCCTCTTTCTCTGCCCCTCCCCTGCTCATGCACTGTCTTTCTCAAAAATAAATAAATAAACATTTAAAAAGTAGTTATTTGACTAGCTATCAACCTAATTAATTTCTTTGAATCTCAATTATAACCCAAATGACAGTCTGTGGGATACTATGAATTAATGAATAAACAACTCCAAAGAGCATATTTTAAGAGCTTAAATATTAAGAGCTAAACTAAATATTATTTTCCAGCCCATAAATGCAGTAAGATTTTTTTTAATATATGAAATTTATTGTCAAATTGTTTCCATACAACACCCAGTGCTCATCCCAAAAGATGCCCTCTTCAATACCCATCACCTACCTTCCCTTCCCTCCCAACCCCCATCAACCCTGTTTGTTCTCAGTTTTTAAGAGTCTCTTATGCTTTGGCTCTCTCCCACTCTAACCTCTTTTTTTTTTCCTTCCCCTCCCCCATGGGTTTCTGTTAAGTTTCTCGGGATCCACATAAGAGTGAAAACATATGGTATCTGTCTTTCTCTGTATGGCTTATTTCACTTAGCATCACACTCTCCAGTTCCATCCATGTTGCTACAAAGGGCCATATTTCATTATTTATCATTGCCATGTAGTACTCCATTATGTATATAAACCACAATTTCTTTATCCATTCATCAGTTGATGGACATTTTGGCTGTTTCCACAATTTGGCTATTGTTGAGAATGCTGCTATAGACATTGGGGTACAAGTGCCTCTATGCATCAGTACTCCTGTATCCCTTGGGTAAATTCCTAGCAGTGAATGCAGTAAGATTTTAGATAAATATTTAAGACAGGCCTCAACAAAAAATATTTTTAAATTCCAGAATTTACACACTGAAATGCAATCCTTCCTTCAATCTGAACTAACCAGAAAAAAAAGGAGTATTACAACAGAGGGGATTTAATGTAGAGCTTGCTTACATAGGTGATGGAGAATCTGATCATTTAAACAGGGAATGGTGAGGTAATCAAATTTTAGTAATAGCGGGAAGTCATTACCATTCACAGGCTGAAGACATATAGGAAGGAAGGGGTACTAATGAAGCTGATGGCAAGAGTCAGGAACTGGCATTATAGCCATTTCAGAGTCACCACCAGAGGCTGAAGAGAAGAGAAGAAAGATCCTGAATTATTCCTTCTGCTGTCTGATCTTGGGATATGCTTCTTATTGGCCAAATTCCTTTGAAAACCAGTTTATAAGCTGCTAGGAACATGGCTTGCAAGGACCACTAGTGCACCTCCCCTGCTCCATTCCCCCTTGCCTCTCAATCCTGAAATATAAAGCAGAGCAGGGGAAGCATAGCAAATGACATGACCAATATGATGGCATAAGAGCCTATGACTGCCATTGGCACAATTCCCATATTTTTCTATAGATTCTAAACAATCAAGAATGCTTTCATCAACATGTAAAAGTGCCTAAGCACGAGCTTCTTGTCATGAAAAGTATATGGGGCCAGCTATGCAAATCCTTCTGGAAATACTTGGAAAATGTTTTGGAAACCCAGATGTCTTAAAGAAGACACTGTGACAAAGTCATATCTTATGCTGGGTGTTTGATGCGGATGTATACATTATAATAATGTTATGCCATGCTGGTGGTTAGTAAAGAAAACTATTACATATATGCTGAGGAGCCTTTTGCTTTATAGAGTCAACTACTTTAATAAGAATAGTAAGTAAGATTTTTCTTTATTAAATATATATGTGTATTGACTCTGATCCATTGCTTCTGAAATGTAAGAAATTCACTGTTGTTGGTAATACTTATAGTTGTACTTTACAGATTATCTATTTATCATCTATCTATTGAGACTTTAGTATATTAAGATCCTTAAAAATCCTTTATCATTGGGCCTCAAATGATGGAAATGTTTCTTTAGGTTCATCATGCATCATTTGATGTCCTTCTACACAGCTTCTTCTCTTACCTGCAGAATGATATTGCTGTGATGTGGGAATTCCAAGCAAGTAATTTAAAATGTAAACTTGTGTGAAACTCATGACATATCTAGGACTTCAGGACAGGCTAGTCCACGGTATTCTGTGCTACTCCACAGTATTCTTTCCACCACTTAGGACACACTATACTGCTGCAAATCACACACACACACACACACACACACACACAGAAATGCTCTGCAATGAGAGAGAGTCATAAGATGCCACAAACAGAAGAATCATAACCCCAAAGGTTGTTTGGTTAATTTAAAAAGTTAGATAAAATTAGGAATCAAATTGGAGCCAAAGATTGTTTGGTTAATTTGAAAGATTAGATAAAATCAAGAATATAAATAGCTATGTGTTAAAAGTTTTATTTAACTTTAATATACACTCATTTGCTAATCTTTACATGGAGAGTTGGGGCCTTTGGGTTGAGCTGAATGGAGTTCCCATGGTTTTACTTGTAGATACTTTGCCAGCAATGCTTTATCTAGACTCCCAGTCTCCCAGTTTCAGCTTTTATTTATAGCTGAGTGAAATTTAAAGATAATTACAAATTGTCTAAGGGCAGAAGTATTCTAAATTTTTATAAGTTTTTCATTTCTTTAACAGTTATTTACACATATATAATTCAACAAGATTATTTTTGCAGTTTGCTTTTATTAGATCTTTCAAAGATTTAAATTAGCTTTCAGAGAATAAACATCTTTTCTATTTACATCCATGTTTCATTAACTTATTGATATTTAATTTACTTACAGACATGATAAAATATTAGGCATACTAATTTTAGTGATGAACACAGTAGACACTTGGTAAGCATACAGCTTAATTGGTGGGAAGGAACATGCATTAGCAAACTAGAGATTAGATAGAATTGGCCACAAATATTCAGTGAGCTCTATGGCTTGAGTAAGTATGGCTTAAAGAAAGAATGGAGAGTAGCAGTTAAACTAATGAGTTCCTTAAATAGAAATTATTAGTGATAGTTAATAAATAAAGCTTCTATATAGACATAAAAGAAGACATGGAAACCATAAGGCAAGAATGAATGCTATGAAAAATAATATTTCTAAAATATAAGCTTTATCATTTGAAATTAAAATTCACTGTAATTCAAGGCATTGGGAATTAGTGTATTAGAGCTATTAGAGATTAGACAAAACTAAAGAGAGAATTAGTGAATTGAGAAATAGACAATAGAAATTATTCAGAATGTAGGTAGAGTAAAAGAAATGCAAAATATGAAAAAGAAGATAAAAAGATTTGAGGGTACAATAGTAAGATCCAACATACACCTATTAAAGTTTCTGAAAGGAAAAAAATATATAAAAATAAGGAGTGAGAATATTCCAAGTTAGGAAAGAATGGATGTTTGCAAAATTGAGAGAAGGCAGGAGTCTTCAGTTTGATGTGGTATACCGAATCTTGAGCCAGATAAATACAAACACATTTACATCTATAATAATAAATCCAAATTTAAGGAATATGAAACATAAATATAAAAATATTAAAAACTTCCAAATTAAAAAATTAATTTGATACAAGGGAATACAGCTGGACTGACAGCTGTCTTCTCATGAGCAACACATAATGTGGAGGAAAACTAAGAGTCAGCCTAGGATTCTGTGACATGGTAAACCATTATTTAGGCAAAGAATGACGAAGATAACTTTAGACAGATTAAAAAGATGATTTATAGGACTTTGCTAAGATAATTAATAAAATATATACTTTTCTAAGAAGATAATTTTTAAGTCCCTTCCCCAACCTCCAAAAACTGTAAAGAGAGAAGAAGCAGCAATGAGCAAGGAACCTGAAAGGTATATGGGTAAATCTAAGTAAATAATAAGTATTATTAATAAGAAGGGTAAGAATAAAAAAAGGGGATTCAATGGGCAGAATAATGCCACCCCCCTCTTCACCATGTCCTAAACCTAGGAACCTATAAATCTATTATCTTACATAATAAAAGGGACTTTGCAGATACAATTAAAGTTAAAGTCCTTGAACTGAGGAGATTATCCTGCATTATTTAGGTAGACCTGACCTAATAATATGAGTCATTAAAAGCTGAGATCCTTTCCAAGGTGCCATGATGAAAAGAGATGCATCAGTGGTAGAAAATTACAGAGAGATGCAGTGTGAGAAGGACATAATTTGCCATAGCTGCTCTGATGACAGAGGAAGGAAGACAGGAGCCAAGGAATATGGGTGGCCTCTAGAAACTGGAAAATATAAGGAAGCATATTTACTCCTAGGGCCTCCAGAAAAGAATGAAGTCCTGCTAACACCTTTACTTTTGCCTACTGAGACTTGTGCTGAGCTTCTGATTTATAGAACTGGAAGGTAATAAAATTGCATCGTTTGAAGCTACTAAGTGTGTGATAATCAGTTACAGCAGCAATAGAAAATGAATCCAGGGGTAAACAGGTAAAACTAAAGGTGACAACAAGAGGAAACATAGGAAGGAACAGAAGATTTTGAATGTTCTAAATCCCTTATATTTGTGAAGATTATTAAGATACTGAGTTAGATTTTGTTGAGTGAAGTGGGCAAGTTAAAAATTTAAGTAACATACCTGATTAGATGCTCAGATTGGTCCTCCCATTGGGAGGAAAACCTAAAACTTTCATATTAAATAATTAAATATTGTTTTCTTAAAAGCATCAAAAAGCTGAAAGTATAATCAAGACTCATGAAGCCAAAAATCTAATCCCAGAGGTAAGGGGAATCTTGAAGCAGATTTTGCTTTGAGATGATCTCTCAAATATGGGTGACTTACACTTTTGTTTTTATTAATTCCTATGTGACATTTAATAGACATAGCCCAGGCCTTCTCAAGGTGGGGGCCTAGTAGGAGATCCTCTGCCCTTAAGGCTTGGACTTTAAAAGACTACCTTCATGGTAAAGTGGTGGACAAAAAATAAATCTCTCTGCCCTGCCACACTCAGGGAAAGTTGCTTCATTCCTGTACAAAGCAAGAGGTGGAAATAAAATTCACCTAGGATTTGTATTAATAATTTGTTCCTCATATGAATTTTCAACCCATATTCACATCACTTTGGTGATTAAAAAAACCCCAGCAACTTCTGGCTGTAAATTTAAGGTGGTCCCACACATTCAAGTAATAGTAATTGATGGAGCCATATAGAAGCAAAACAAAATCTTGCTCTGTAACATTGAATCTTAATCCTGGGTTTCAAAGATTGCTACAAATACTTCTGTAAACAAAATGAGAGGCTTCTGGTCAAAAATAATTAAGCAGAGAATTAGGTGAGGCATAATGGGCACAAATAGGCAGGAAAGATAGGCAATAGAAACAGAGCAGCAAAGATTTTAGATATTGGTATTTTCAGCCACAAATTACAAAATAACAAACCTTGAAATGAGGGAATAGAAAACTACCAAACATAACTAGGCAGCTTTGATGAATTGTAGCATAGTGAGGCCTAAAGAGCAACCAGAGAGCTTTCACTCAGAGGGTTCTGTAGCCAATACATGGAGGGTAGTATACATTCACTGGCTTATCCCAGAGTTTGTTAACTGCTATGAATCACAATGTAATCCACAAGGAGCTTGATTATCTTGATATTCCATAGAACTTCACACTGGTAACCAATATTGATGACATCAAAGTAATTGGATTTTCTAAGCAACAGGAACTATAAAGCATCTCACAATATATCTAACAAAGGATGTGCAAGATGTTTATTGAGAAAATAATAGAACATTATTGTAAGACTTAAGGACTTAAATAAACCGAGCTGTCTACCAGCAAGAATCTATATTACACATAACCTTTCCACATTATATCAATAGATTAATGCAATTCCTATCAAAATTGTAGAAGGGATTTTTGTGAAACTAAAAAGTTTACCTTAAAATTTATATGGAAGAATAAAAGACACAGAATAACCAATAAAAACTGAGAAAAAATTGGGTCAAGAATTACACTACCAGATAATAATTGAAACAGTGTGGTGTTGGCAAACAGGCCAATAGACTGAGAAAGAACTGAGAAACAGCCATACATTCATGGAATCTCATTTTGTAATCTATCTGGCATTACAAAGGAGTAAAAAAAAGATGGACTATTTAATAAACTATACAGGGACAACTAGCTATTGATAAAGGAAAATGTAAATTAGGTCTTAATTCCACAGCATATACAAATATTAATCTACATGGATAAAAGACATAAATGTGAAAAGCAAAACTTGAACATCTTTAGAGAAATACATGAGTACCTTTTATGACATTGAATCAGAAGACATTACTTAAATAAGACACAAAAAGTAGAAGAAAAAAAGAGATTGGTTTAAATGATTACATTAAAACAAAAATTCTATACACAAAACATACAATAAATGGAAAGATAAGTAATAGATTGGGAAAATATATTTTCAAGAACATAAAAGCAAAATATTAATGTCAAGGATATACAATTTTTAAGAGTCTCTCATGGTTTGGCTCCCTCCCTCTCTAACTTTTTTTTCCTTCCCCTCCCCCATGGTCTTCTGTTAAGTTTCTCAGGATCCACATAAGAGTGAAAACATATGGTATCTGTCTTTCCCTGTATGACTTATTTCACTTAGCATAACACTTTCCAGTTCCATACACGTTGCTACAAAAGGCCATATTTCATTCTTTCTCATTGCCAAGTAGTATTCCATTGTATATATAAACCACAATTTCTTTATCCGTTCATTGGTTGATGGACATTTAGGCTCTTTCCATAATTTGGCTATTGTTGAAAGTGCTGCTATAAACATTGGGGTACAAATGCCCCTATGCATCAGCACTTCTGTATCCCCTGGGTAAATTCCTAGCAGGGCTATTGCTGGGTCATAGGGTAGATCTATTTTTAATGTCTTGAGGAACCTCCACACTGTTTTCCAGAGTGGCTGCACCAGTTTGCATTCCCACTAACAGTGCAAGAGGGTTCCCGTTTCTCCATATCCTCGCCAGCATCTATAGTCTCCTGATTTGTTCATTTTAGCCATTCTGACTGGTGTGAGGTGATATCTCAGTGTGGTTTTGATTTGTATTTCCCTGATGAGGAGTGACATTGAGCATCTTTTCTTGTGCCTGTTGGCCATCTGGATGTCTTCTTTAGAGAAGTGTCTATTCATGTTTTCTGCCCATTTCTTCACTGTATTATTTGTTTTTCAGGTGTGGAGTTTGGTGAGTTCTTTATAGATTTTGGATACTAGCCCTTTGTCTGATATGTCATTTGCAAATGTCTTTTCCCATTCCATCGGTTGCCTTTTAGTTTCGTTGATTGTTTCCTTTGCAGTGCAGAAGCTTTATATCTTCATGAGGTCCCAATAGTTCATTTTTGCTTTTAATTCCCTTGCCTTTGGAGATGTGTCCAGTAAGAAATTGCTGTGGCTGAGGTCAGAAAGGTATTTTCCTGCTTTCTCCTCTAGGGTTTTGATGGTTTCATGTCTCACATTCAGGTCCTTTATCCATTTTGAGTTTGTTTTTGTGAATGGTGTAAGAAAGTGGTCTAGTTTCATCCTTCTGCAGGTTGCTGTCCAATTCTCCCAGCACCATTTGTTAAAGAGACTGTCTTTTTTTCCACTGGATGTTCTTTCCTGCTTTGTCAAAGATTAGTTGGCCATACATTTGTGGGTCCAATTCTGGAGTCTCTGTTCTATTCCATTTGTCTATGTGTCTGTTTTTGTGCCAATACCATGCTGTCTTGATGATGACAGCTTTGTAGTAGAGGCTAAAGTCTGGGATTGTGATGCCTCCTGCTTTGGTCTTCTTCTTCAATATTACTTTGGCTATTTGGGGTCTTTTGAGGTTCCATGCAAATTTTAGGATTGGTTGTTCTAGCTTCGAGAAGAATGCTGGTGCAATTTTGATTGGGATTGCATTGAATGTGTAGATTGCTTTGGGTAGTATTGACATTTTAATGGTATTTATTCTTCCAATCCATGAGCATGGGATGTTTTTCCATTTCTTTGTATCTGCTTCAATTTCCTTCATAAGCTTTCTATAGTTTTCAGTATACAGATCTTTTACATCTTTGGTTAGGTATGTTCCTAGGTATTTTATGCTTCTTGGTGCAATTGTGAATGGGATCAGTTTTTTTATTTGTCTTTCCGTTGCTTCATTAGTAGTGTATAAGAATGCAACTGATTTCTGTACATTAATTTTGTATCCTGAGACTTTGCTGAATTCATGTATCAGTTCTAGCAGACTTTTGGTGGAGTGTGTCGGGTTTTCCACGTATAATATCATGTCATCTGCAAAAAGTGAAAGCTTGACTTCATCTTTGCCAATTTTGATGCCTTTGATTTCCTTTTGTTGTCTGATTGCTGACGCTAGAACTTCCAGTACTATGTTAAACAATAGCAGTGAGAGTGAACATCCCTGTCGTGTTCCTGATCTCAGGGGAAAGCTCTCAGTTTTTCCCCATTGAGGATGATATTAGCTGTCCAGGACCAGATGGCTTCCCTGGGGAATTCTACCAGACATTTAAAGCAGAGATAATACCTATCCTTCTCAAGCTGTTCCAAAGAATATAAAGGGAAGGAAAACTTCCAGACTCATTCTATGAAGCCAGCATTACTTTGATTACCAAACCAGACAGAGACCCAGCAAAAAAAGAGAACTACAGGCCAATATTCCTGATGAACATGCATGCAAAAATTCTCAATAAGATACTAGCAAATTGAATTCAACAGCATATAAAAAGAATTATTCACCATGATCAAGTGGGATTCATTCCTGGGCTGCAGGGCTGGTTCAGCATTCATAAATCAATCAGTGTGATACATCACATTAATAAAAGAAAAGATAAGAACCATATGATCCTGTCAATCGATGCAGAAAAAGCATTTGATAAAATTCAACATTCTTTCTTAATGAAAACCCTCGAGAAAGTACGGATAGAAGGAATACACTTAAACATCATAAAAGCCATTTATGAAAAGCCTAATCAACTTTTTAAATAATAGCCAAACAAACCAATGGAAATTGGACAAATATATATTTCAGGACAATTCACACACACAAAAAATGCAAATGGCCAATAATGTAAGAATAGATGGTCATCTTCAGAAGTAATCAAGAAAATGCTAAATAAAATAAGGTATAACTTTATAGTTATAATATTGGCAAAAATTTTAAAGTCTGAGAACAAATGGTGAGGGAATAAAGAAATAAGAATTCTCCGGGTGATGTGTATATTGGCACAACTGTGAAGAATAATTTATGTCAGGAGGAATATGATATACACACCCTGAAGCCCAGCCATTTTTCTCCAAGGTATACATCGTAGGCAACTCCCTTTCTGTGTAAGGAGACACATTCAAGCCATTTACAATGTACATCTACTAGTATGAGTGTTCTTATGGACTCTTCAGAGATACTAATATAGAAGATTACCATCTTCATCATCATGATTATCATCCTAAATCTGGACTCTATTTGCAGAAATTCCCATAAGACTGAGTACAGTAAGTGAGACAAACATAACCTTTATCTAGGAGGGTATGAAAATTGGCAAGCGCTCACATGCGCGCGTACACACACACACACACACACACACACACACACACACACACAACCTATAAAAGGATTTGGCAAAGTCATAAACTTTTTATGTAATGAACTCTTAATTATCAGTGGTAATGGAATACAGACCTGGTACCATCCTGGAGAAGGCGATTGTTATAAGACCAATTTCAACCTTCTTGCCTTTCAATTTTTGTGAAGCTTTAATTTATTGAACACTCTATTGAGGTTATTACCCTAGCCAGTCTGAGGTGTAAGATTGGAAAAACCAAAAAGAGGTGAAGAATGTAAGATCATCATTTTCTTTGCCTAAGTTCTTAGCCACTTTAGGGTGACAGAGTAGGGAGGGAGCTATTGTTCCCACAATGTGGTCAGTTCACAATTCTGTAGTGAAAAAAACTACTCCAACTCACATTTGCTTTGCAGTGTCTATCAGGTTTTTCTTTCTGCAGACCTTCTGAGTGAAGAATTGGACTTTTTAGTAATAATATCACTGAATTGGGAGGGAAGGGGGATGTGCTGAACAATGATTACGAGGTCATGTGTATTAGTTATCAACCTATGAAATAAATAGTTCTTTCTAAGTGCTTTGCAGAGGGGGTTTATAGTCTCTGTAACATTGAATCAGGAAGGTTTCCCAAAAACTCCAAACTCAAACATTGGACACATTTGTACTGATGTGTAGTGTATCTGTGAACTATAGCTGTGTAAATGCAAATAGCCAGCAGCAGCATTATGCAGAGATTAAATCAGTGATTATCTTCAGCACATAATTTCAGGACTCCACAGAACTTCCATTCAGCCCCAAATTCTCCCATCACTGGATTGGCTGATTGCTGCGATTATACTAGTAAAGATTCATTTTTACGTGTAAGAGTTCCTTCACTGCCAAAATGTAAACATTCTCTAGGAAGTGAATGCATTAAACAGCAGTCATTTAAATCTTAATGAGAATGAGAATGCAAGGCCACCTCCGTATCTAGTTTTATAAATGATCAGTTTTAAGGTCTTTAAAACTCAAATATCATATGTATTCAATAATTTCATTATTTGAAAGAAATCTGGGAGAAAGTTCTTGTTAGGTTTTTATTTTGTGTATCCAGACCTCAGATAGTAATTTACATGTTTGAATCTGGTTTCCATACTGGAAATAACTAAATAAGAAATGAAAGTATACATTTATGTGGTTAATCCCAGGTTTGTGTGCACATTCTACATATGTTCATATGTTTAGAGCAATTAAAAATCATAGCAATTACACTTAGTAAAAAAATGTGACTTTTTTGCCTTTTAGTAAAAATTTAATTAAGTCGAATATATGACAGTCATCCTAGATAATCTTGTTTTCCCAATTAGTTTAAAATTAATCCCTTAAATTCTGAAAAGATGACATATTAAAAAGTCATTGTAAAAATATAATAAATGTTTACCTGAATTAATTTTAGTATTAAATTTAGTTTTCATCAAAATTCAATTTTATTTAAGCCTATATTGCCTGTTATTGAAATATTTTATAGGGAATAGAATACCTTAAACCTACTAAGTTTTGAAAACAGAAAGTAGTACAGGAAAAAAACCCAATCATGTATAATATCCTCATTTAAAACAATCATAGCTAATATTTTGCAGTGCTAATTCATGTTCTCTCAGTCTTTTCTCACAGGCATATGTGGTTTTAGCATAGTTGTAATCAAAATGTAAATTAAAACTCTATACTGATTTTGCACTGAACTTGATAAGAACAACTTTCCATGTTATGTGGGCTTTATATCTGTAATTTTAATTAACACTGAAATATTACAGTGAATTACTTAATTTCCCTGTGGTTGAATATATAATATTTAAATGCCAATTTTTGGTTTGTAAATGGTGCTGTTGTTAATCTTAATGAATGTAGCATTTCAAAAAAACCTCAGATAGATTCCAAGAAATAAAATTCTGAGTCAGAGAATGTAGCACTTTTTAAAATTCTTGATACAAACTGTCAATTTGCTTTATAGAAATTTATTTTTACCAATTTACCCAGATGCAATGATGCACTGGAATTATTGTTATCTTAACAGGGCTCACTAAATATAGTTTTATCTTTTTCTGGTCGCCATTATGATTATCAGTGATACATGTGGACACAAAGATTTAAAAGGTCATGAATCTCTGAAGAAAGTTTGGAACTTGATAAAGGTCTTGGTGATGGAAAGCGGCTTTTCTTTTTTTTTTCTTCCTTTCTTTTCCTTTTCTCAGGAAGGTTGAGTGAAGTCTTGCAGATGGATGACTTCTGGTCAATGTATTAAAGACATGTCTTGCTACAAAACTAATAAGTCAGAGCTGAAGCAAACTCCTTTTAGATTTTACTTTCATCTCTAGAAAGTCAAATTATTTCCTTCCTTGTTGCTATCAATGTGTTTTGATTTGCAGCATCATTAAACATATAACGTAGGTTTCTTAAGTAACTCTATTGGATGGCAGGCAGTGCTCTGACAGCTTGCACCCAGAAGCAGATCTGTTGATTGGCCTTGGTTTGGAGGTGGAGCCAGATCCTAACTGCATTTCTCAGTATGGTGCTATCGTTGTGTCATCACAGAACTTCTACTGCATGGTTCTGGTCTTTGGTAGGGCTAACACATGCCCTTAGGGGCATCTGATCACTAGTTGGGACTTTTCCGCCGGATCTTCAGACTTTCTGTAGTCTTTTGAACGCTGGATTCCTTTCTCTCTATTTTCTACCCTTTCCTGAAGAAATGCTTGCTGTGCCATTTTTGCTACTCCACAGCTGCCTTTAGCCACCTACTCCCCTGTCTTCCAGTCCCAGTCCCATCATCTATGAATGGCATACCCTTATACAAGTTACTTCACTTCTGGCTTAGGTTTCCCAATGTATAAAATAGAAATAGTATTATTTATAATATAGGGCTGTTTGTGAGTGCAGAAGGTGTGAACCTCAATCTCTAGGCTAATGAATGCAGAAAATCTAATTGTATTTGCTATAATGCACATTGTTTGTTGCCTCCAAGCCTCTTTGCATGGCCTGTGGTAAATTTTAACCCTGTTATCCTTGGACCCACTCACGTCAGCACTAGGAAAGCTTGCATGTTGCCTGGAAAATGAGGAAGGCAGTATGGACCACTAGTCTCCAAAGTCTCACGAGTATTACTGACATCTTCTATGTCAAAGACAACAATGTGCCTGCAGCACACTAGCATTCCACTCTTGTGACAACTTTAGGATGTGGTCATCTTTGGTGTGACCAGGGACCCAGTTCCTGTGGTCATCTTAGATGCAGTTCAGAGCTATTCCTCTGCTTCAGGAGCTTGTGCCCTAGAGAAGAGCCCTTGGTCTTTTTGCTTGGGAACCACAGATATCTCCCTCCTGCCCAATCTGAGACGTGTGTGTGTGTGTGTGTGTGTGTGTGTGTGTGTGTAGTACTTAATTGCTGTTTTGTCCGGAGGAAGGTTTTTACTCCTGACTCATTTTGAAATAACACCTAAAGGAATATTAAGAAAAGTGGGTTTCGCTTTTTAAAAACAAATCTATAGAATCCTGATGGCTGCCCCGGCTTTCTGCTCTTCCCTGAAGAAATGACACACAGAGCTTGCTAAATTTATGAGTGAGTGAAAGGAAACAGGGCAAATATAAAAAGAAAAAAATCCAATTGTCAATAATCTCAAAATATCATCTAGCCAAATGGGGATTTATTTATTTATTTTTATGTATTTATTTTTTTAAGAGTGCTCACGTGCTCACGTGCAGGGAAGGGGCAGAAGGAGAGGGAGAATCTTAAGTAGTCTCCATGCCCAGTACAGGGTGGAGGGGGATGTGGAACATGGGGCTCTATCTCAAGACTGTGAGATTATGACCTGAGCTGAAATCAAGAGTCCCACATTTAACCTACTGAGCCACCTGGTCCCCGTAGCTAAATGGGGATTTAATGAGATTCTTCCTTGTCTCCTGCCTTCTCTCTGTATTTTTAATTTTTTGCTTCTTTTATTTTCTGCTTATTAAAAGCAAAAACTGGTAGTGGGAGGGGCAGAGTGGTCTTTTATAACTCTCACAAGCCCATCATAATGCACCTTTTCTTATGACTAACGACCTGACAAATCATGATGTGACTGGACTTTGGCTCCTTATTGCTGTCACTTAATTAGTTACTGAAAATCCAGGACTGCTTCATAAGAAATACTTGCTCATTTTTCTGGCTACCTCTGGGTCTGGAATTGTTCTAGAAGCCTAAAGGTCCTGGGAATCTAGACACTGGGAAACTTGGCGTTTTCTGCGTTAAACCTCTACGTGTTTTCTCAGGATGAATTGACCAAAAGGTTCAATGTAGTACACCACTTTTACTCTGTGGGCACTTAACAAATACTTGTTGACTAATTGGCAACAATTCCTGGTCTACTTGTGGGAAAATGGGGAGGTAAAATAAATTAGTCAGGCCACCATGCTTCCTCAGTCACCCGAGGGAAGAGTTATTAGTGGCTACACACAGTAACTGAAAATAGACATCTGGTCAGGAAAACCTGAAGAAAGAGGGACTACTGGGGCCACTTTCAGTAAACACTTACACAAGATATTTCAGTAATATGTGAAGGGAGTGTTTGAGGTAAGTTTTCTTTGGAAATCATTAGAAAAAGCCCTTATTACCAACAGAGAGGTCATTGAAATGAGAATTACTAGTTTAAAATATGATGTCAGAGAACTTTTTCTTTTCCAACTCAGAACTCGTTCTGCACTAACAAATGGGAGGCTGCTCCATGAAGTAGCCAATATTGTTTTAAGGAATTCAAAGTAATAGTCAAAGAATAATAACCAATGCTTACTTGTTTTTTTGTTTGTTTTAATGCAGTTACACTTGAGTACAAATAAAACCAAAGCTCAATATAAGCTTACTATGAATTTCTCTTAGAGTCTAGACTTTCCATCACTTTGGAAGAATAAGAGAACATATGTTCCTTTATATGCATGCATACTTATGGTCTCTGGATAGAAGAAAGCCTTTTTCTAAGATGAGGATCTTGCCCTGATGCCTTTAGCCAATATTTGGGGTTCCAGCCAAAAATCTCAGGAAAGTTGACAGCCTGGTTTATCCCTGTAGGGTATTAGCCACCCTATAAAATTTTAGAAGTATTTATATCGGCTATACAAAAACACCTCTTCTATCTGAGGGAAAGGCAACCCTTTTCACTTAACTTAAAAAAAAATCAAAAGTCAAGCTGTAACACTATAAACCACCATGTATGAAAGATCACTTTAAAATCACCTATAAACGCTAGACCTTCTGATTTGCACGTGCATGTGTAGCTCATGAATAACATGCACTTTATTTCCATTTATTTTAGCTTGTACAACAACCAAAAGAGTTGTTCTGGGGTCACCAGCTGCCTTTTGCTCACTCCAGCTGATCAATAGTACTAAAAAAATGAGAAGGGACAGGAAGAATGGACAGGACGTCACTTGGAGGAGGAGAGAGCAGTGTGACTAAAATGTCTACATTTCTACAGTGCGAGGAAATGTTTTATGCCAATGCATGTTTTATGTCAATCAAGCATATAAAAGTTACTGTGGCTGCGTAAGGCCATAAAGATGCACTTTTAAACTCTTAAAAATAAGGTACCATAATTACATCTTATAGAACTGTGTGTCCCATGAGTCTCTTTGCTGTTTTTAAGATACCCATGGTGAATGAGGTAAAGGAAGGGGGAGGGAATGGGGAGAGAAACCCTTTGAGTTCTGTGTGCAGAAAAATGCACAAGCTGTCCAGATTTGCATGTAGGATCTCCCTCTCTTTCTTTCTGATTTATTAACTTTAATAACTGTGGGATCTCTCTCAACTTTGGTTTTGAGAACTGAAGTCATTACAGTTCAAGAATATTTTTTCCCCTAAAGTAATCTCTGGTGGTGTCAGTCATCTGGGAAAGTGAAACGGCTTTGTTTCTTTTTCTTTCTTTCTTTTAACCCTTAACTAACATCCTAGACATTTCTGCTTTGAAATTGAACTTTTGTGTATTCACCACAATGATACTTATTCAGCAGTAATACACTTAGACATCAGAAATGTTTGTAGCTGAAGTTACTAGTGTTATTGAATAGCTCTGAGGGTCTCATTTTGGATAAAGAGGCTCATGAGCAGGGGAGCTGAGCAGAGATGCTGCGAGGTGATGGGATCAGGCCGTCCTTCAGCTTCCATGCTTAAGGAGCCAGCTGATCTGGAGGTGGGACAGTGTCCTCTTTCTGACCCAGAAGCGATTCCATGCCTGCCTCTCTGTCTTGTAGTTCTTGACTCTCTGAACATCTTAAGTTTGTCCAAAGCTTTGCTGGGCAAGAACATGGAGCTAGACTCAGGAATGTATGAAGAAAGTATTGGCTTTACCTGTAACTAACTGTGTCTACTGGATACTTTCCCTGCATAGTTTCATTTTATCTTCCGTAAAACAAATTAGACTAAATGATTACAAAACAGCTCTGAATAAATCCTCAGGTTCCTATTGAAGACAAGTGTGTAAGAAGGCCCAGTGGTGGCTGGAGATGCAATTCTCTATGTGATTCCAAATGCATGTATCTCAGTGGAGCAGAGTTCTCACTCTGAGTATGTAGGAAATAGGCTTAACCAACACAATCCCCTATCCCATCAGAGAAGGTTTGCATATGGGACAAGGATGGTTTGATGCTATTGTCATCATTGAAAGGCCTTGGGAAGGGGGGGAGGCGCCTGGGTGGCTCAGTCGGTTAAGTGTCTGACTTTGGCTCAGGTCATGCTCTTGTGGTTCATGAATTCAAGCCGCATATAGGGCCATCTGGCTCTGCTGACAGCTCAGAGCCTGGAGCCTGCTTCAGATTCTGTGTCTCCTTCTCTCTCTGCCCCTTCCCAGCTCATGCTCTGTCTTTCTCTCTCTCAAAAATAAATGAACACTAAATAAAAATGAAAGGCCTTGGAAGTCATGATTCATCTAAGTCATGAGAAATTTCCACATGTCCATTGGATCTCACTTTTATAGTCCTATAGACAGAAAGTGAAACAAGAAGGGATTTAAAAAGTCCATTTAAATTTAAGAATTAAATAAACAACCTTCCCTGAGTTTATCATGGATGAAGACAACAAAGGTACAAGAACAACTTGAGTCACGTTGTGAAGTCCCTGCCATAAACCCATGGTGTAGCATTTCTGGTCATTCTACAACCTCAACTGGGTAAGAAGGGACTCCTCAAAATTTACTTGGTAAAACCTCATTGTTTTCTTAGTAGGCTGGAATCATTGAAGTTAAAGATGATTTGTAGTCAAGTATAAAAATGTTTAAAAGAATCAAATACACAGTATTAGCCTTTTTATGTTTAAAAGATGTGCATATTTAATAATTTATATACTTGAAATATGTAAGAGAATGTTACCTACCAGAGTAAACAGGTCGGTTTTAAAAATTTTCAATTTACAATGAATAATTGAGTAACTGCTTTGGACCTGTGATTTTAAGTGGAAATCTTACTAAGTTTATATAGTATATTATTTAAGAGAAAGTAATTCTCATCAGTTCTATAAATTTAAATCATTAATTATGTGAGTTATGTCAGTACTTGGGAAAGTTTTGCTTGCTAGGTCAGATAATTGAACTCTCCTTCAAAAAAGAAATCAAATATATTAAATGTATGAAATGCATTTAATATATTTAAAGAAATCTTATTACCAACTTTATAAATAACTTAAAGTATCTTAAAAGTGACTGCTGAACATTTACTGGACTTGTAAATAAAATAATAAGATTGCAAACTAAACTTAAAAACTTAAGGAAAAACTAGATTTTGGATTTGTAACTTCAGTAAACCAGATAATAATTTTAAAGCTAAAGAAAGGCTCATAAAAGTTTTTTTGAAGTGCACAAAACACATCCTGAAGCAAACTTCAGATTTAGCTATTAATATAGCTTAAACTGACTTGAAATGTCTTTCTTAGTTGTTCATATACTCTAAATTAAACAAATAATTACAATGTTATCTCTTTGTCTGATGTCCAGTAAGTCCAGGCTTAATCACAGAATAGAGAAAGTAAAGATTTTCCCGAAAGGCCAGTATATGTTTTGGAACTATTTTTCTAAAAGTCATTTAGGATTGACCCAACTATTTCACTCCAATAGAAACTCTTCCTTTGGAAACAAACAAAACATAAAAAAGGAAACATTTCACTACATATACAAAATTATGCATTTATTATTTCTTTCAATGATAGTATCTATATCATGCATGATTTATTCATTGGTTATTTTAAGCCAAAGAAAATTTTACTTGACTTTTCCCTATTTCTAATAATAAGCATGTATTAAATACTTACCGTGTGCCATATTATTAGCACATATTGTGGATCATGCATTTTCATGATTCCTGAACCAAATTAATGAACCCAATTCTACTTTTTGTTTGACTTACACCTAAACCCTTTTTATATATAATTATATCTTATCACTCATTGTAAAGCATCTTCTGTGTGCTTACTGGGTATTAAATCCAGTGAAATGCAATGTGAGAAAACAAGAAAAGTAGTTCTTATTCTTGAGAGGCTCCATTTCAGAAAACCTCAGAACTAAGTGCTCAGAACTAAAATGCTCCAGTTAGAGTCCCAAATTACCTGTTATTCTAGAATGTAGGTTGGCACAATAGAGCAAAAATACTTGATTCCTAGTCCCAACTTAGGATAATTTAGGCACATTAACTTGGGAACTTGGTCTTAAACAATTTAATTCACTAAATTATGCCTAGGAACATTCAAAATAAGCAGCAGAACAAAACTTAAAAATCTCCAACAGGAAAAGAATTTCTACATTTGTCATAAGAATTTCCACATCGCCAGAATCTATTTGCAATAAAAAGCTCCTGCAACTATCAAGAATGTGTTCACTCAGGCTATTTCACTCATATAAAAGCTATTTATGGTTTATACTACAAAATGTATTCTTTCCAGTATCATTAAAAAATTTTTTTAATATTTTATTTTTGAGAGAGAAATAGAGCATAAGCAGGGAGGGGCAGAGAGAGAGGGAGACACAGAATCTGAAGCAGGCTCCAGGATCTGAGCTGTCAGCACAGAGACTGATGCATGGCTCAAATTCATCAACTGTGAGATCCTGACCTGAGCCAAAGTCAGATGCTTAACCAACTGAGCCACCCAGGCACTCCTCCAGTATCATTTTAAAAATGAGAATCGTCCTGCATTTATGGCTATATGCTGGTAAACACAAAAATGCTATAGAATAAGAGGACAGTGTCCTCTGAAAATATAGTTATAAAAATTATGCGCTGGTTTTTATTCACCCCAGTTTGCAAATTAGTACATTTTTGCCCTGGTTAATGATTTTATGACAAACCTGATGACATCAGGTTGGTGATGTCAAGTTAAGATACCACAGTACATTCAAGTGTTGATTAATCTCTTTTTGCTCCAAACACATAGCAATGATAGGTGAACTTTGAAAAAGACAATAAAAAAATGCATAGTCAAGCTCTACAGTATCACTGTAGACCACACATGGAACAACGTCCAAACATAGAGTGGATAAGCGATATGTCTGCTGGGTTCCAAGCCTGGAAACAAGGAATAACAGCCAGGATTTCAACCAGTGTTGACTAAAAGGGACACAAACTACTCCAAGTAATAGGAAAACAGAGCTAGATTTGCATCTTTGAAATCTTTGGTGATGCAATGATTTCTCAAAGTTCTTGGGGATTGTTATACTAATTTGATTCAGTATTTTTTATCTTTTTGTTAGGGAGAAGCAGCTTTCGAGGCTTCTAGCTAATCCTTCCTCCCAGAGTAGCCATTTCTTTGCTTGTATAGGAACCAATATGAGCATTCCACGCATAGCTGGGTATGTCTCCTCCAGCTGGGAATTCAGGCACCCCCTTGGGGTGGGTTCAGGACCCTCTGGACAGACCTAGGTCAAAACTCCATTTGTTACTTCACTTTTATGACTGCTAGACCATTGTGTTATCTTGGACCCCTAAGAATTAGCAGCAGTTCAGACCCGGTATCTAATATTTACTGAAAGCCTGAAAATGTCTGTTATTCCAATGACAGGTCACCTGGGTAAATAGTTACAACTCGTTTTGAGAAAGGAGAGGAGGAGATTCATGATATCAACTTATGGGAATGTAGCTGAGTCCTTCTTTAAGCAGACTCTGCCTTCCCTTCATTCAAAAGTTTCCGGGTCTGTGAATTGGCTCAGGTCTGAGGATTGAATGAGATCATGGCTTTCTATTGTGGTGATACAGACTATTCACCAGACTTAGAGTCTTTACTACTTATTTATATTAAGTAATATTTGCATAGGCTGTCCACCTATCTCAGTCGTAGAGATATCATAACCAATTAACCGTTACCAATGCTCTGTCTGAATCAAACTATTCTGATTGTTACTTCAGCCCTACTACCCATTACAGTTACCATGCACACCATGTTTCTTGTGGTTAATTACTGCCGACCTCATTGAAGAAAGGATCCAATTATCCCCAAATAAGTCAGGGGGAACTTTTCCAATGTCAGTATCTGACACAGTCATCCACAGCTAGCCAAGAAGGGTCCCTATAGAGCCTATCAAAGATGCCAGGTCTCCTTTTTCTAATGTTATTTTTTCAAAGTCTTGGTGAAAGGAATGTCTGCTGAACCTACTAAGGAACATAATTAGGGATGGGTGACCAGGTTACACTTAATAAATCTCCAGCATTCTTGCCTACCTATGCTTATTGTTTTATTTTTCTATAGTTTATCATGGAAGCTGTAGGATTTCACCTTTTATTTATTTAACATAGGCCTTCATGGATTCTAGGTTTCAACTAACCAACCAAGAAATCTGTTAGAGACTAGGTCTGAAAGCAGTGAAAGGTGGTGGGAGGTCTTTAGAACAGTCAGCTTTCACCTGCGAGAAAATGACTCCAGTGAGTGTCTTTAATATTCTTTAGACAAGAAGAAGCTAGTGACTTCAGACAGTAGAGGAAAAGCTCTCCTAGTGAGAAGGAATGTTGGTGGTATTTGGTGATTCAAGTTACACAGTTTCACCAATATCTATCCAAATGTCCTAAAACCAATCCTCAGAGTTCCATTATGTGTGGATCAATACCCCAACTTTAACATGAGAGGCATAGCAATGTTGTAAATTCATCAGTATTGTATTGGTCCCTGGAGTATGTAAGGCCTTAGTTATTAGAAAGCTCAGTTATACAGCTATAAGAAATAAAGATTCTTTCACAGCAATTATTGAAGCTGACTAGTTTTCCAACCTGTGCTTTAAGTTATAAATTCAAATAACTAAACTTTTAAATATTTTATGTTCTATGGTACAGTCATAAATAGGCAGTTCACTGTCCTACATTTCATTTCATCTATAATATTCTATTAAAAATGCTAAATGGTTTCCCAAATTCTTAACTTTAATAACTTGACTCTGACATCTTCTGATGAAAGGTTTTTAATGTAAGAGTTTTATAATGCACACACAAAAAGTACACAAATCATGAAGGACCATCTTGACAAATTTTTACAAAATGACACACCTTTGTTATCAACACCCAGGTCAAGAAACAGGACATTATCAAAACAACACCAGAAGCCCTACATACACTGTTTTTATCAGTACAAATATGAAAATTATCCTCATTTTTAAATGTATAGATTAGTTTTATCTATTTTTTAAGTGTTTATTTATTTATTTTGAGAGAAAGAGCAAGAAGGGGAGGGGCAGAGAGAGAGAGGGAGATAGAGAATCCCAAGTAGGCTCCACACTGTCAGTGCAGAGCCTTATGCAGGGCTTGAACTCATGAACGATGAGATCATGACCTGAGCTTAAATCGAGAGTCAGATGCTCAACTGACTGAGCCACCCAGGCACCCCTAGTTTTAACTATTGTTAAATTCTGTATATAAATTAAATATACACATTTTAAGATTAGCTTATATCCCTAGAATAAACCCTAGTTTGATTTATTAAGTTTAATTTATGATTTTGTATCTATGTTCATCAGAAAGCCTGGTTTCTATTTTTCCTATATATTATTGTCCTCCTGAAGTTTTAGTATCGAGGTTATGCTGGTCCTATAAGATGAATTTGGAAATACTCATTTTCTTTTTATAGTATCTGTAAGAATTTGTATTATTTCTTCCTGAAATATCTGGAAGAATTCATTAGTGAGGCAATTTGATCCTGGCATTTTCTTTGTGAGATTTTTGTCAATAGATTCAATTAATTTAAAAGACATAGAGTGTATTAGTTTCCTGTGACTGCATCACAAATTACTGTGCACTTTATGGCTTAAGACAACAGAAATTTATTGTTTCACAATCTTGATCAATATATCTTCAATGTGATGAACAGAAAAAATATGCAGCCGAGAATCCTTTATCCAGCAAGTCTGCCATTTAGAATAGAAGGAGAGATAAAGGTCTTCCCAAACAAACAAAAACTGAAAGAATTCGTCACCACTAAACCAGCCCTACAAGAGATCCTAAGGGGGATCCTGTGAGACAAAGTACCAGAGACATCGCTACAAGCATGAAACCTACAGACATCACAACGACTCTAAACCCATATCTTTTTATAATAACACTGAATGTAAATGGACTAAATGCACCAACCAAAAGACATAGGGTATTAGAATGGATAAAAAAACAAGACCCATCTATTTGCTGTCTACAAGAGACTCATTTTAGACCTGAGGACACCTTCAAATTGAGAGTGAGGGGATGGAGAACTATTTATCATGCCACTGGAAGTCAAAAGAAATCTGGAGTAGCCATACTTATATCAGACAAACTAGACTTTAAATTAAAGGCTGTAACAAGAGATGAAGAAGGGCATTATATAATAATTACAGGGTCTATCCATCAGGAAGAGCTAACAATTATAAATGTCTATGTGCCGAATACCGGAGCCCCCAAATATATAAAACAATTACAAACACAAGCAACCTTATTGATAAGAATGTGGTAATTGCAGGGGACTTTAACACCCCACTTACAGAAATGGATAGATCATCTAGAAACATGGTCAATAAAGAAACAAGGGCCCTGAATGATACATTGGATCAGATGGACTTGACAGATATATTTAGAACTCTGCATCCCAAAGCAACAGAATATACTTTCTTCTAAAGTGAGTACTGAAAGATACGAATTTATTGCCATTATGATGCTTGTAGAGTTGGAGTTTCTGGTGGTGTTTCTGGCCCTTTCTAATCTTTGTTGCTTTTGATATATATATATATGTATGTATGACTTGAGCCAAAGTCTGACGCTTAACTGACTGAGCCTCCCAGGAGCCCCACAAACTCCTTTAATTTTTGTTTGTCTGGGAAACTTTTTGTGTCTTCTATTTTGAATGACAGATTTGCTGGATAAAGAATTCTTGGCTGCATATTTTTCTGATTCAGCACATTGAATATATCCTGCCACTCCTTTCTGGCCTGCCAAGTTTCTGTGTGTGGGTCTGCTGCAAACCTGATCTGGCTTCCCTTGTAGGTTGGGGACTTTTTTTCCCTTGCTGATTTCATGATTCTCTCCTTGCCTGAGTATTTTGTGAATTTGACTCTGATATGCCTTGTTGATGGTCGGGTTTTGTTGAATCTAATGGGGATCCTCTGTGCTTCCTGGATTTTGATGCCTGTGTCTTTCCCCAGGTTAGGAATGTTTTCTGCTGTGATTTTCTCACATAACCCTTCTACCCCTATTTCTCTCTCTTCCTCTTCTGGGACCCCTATGATTCTGATGTTGTTTCTTTTTAATGAGTCACTGATTTCTCTAATTCTTAAATAGTGCTCTTTTGCCTGAATCTCCCCCTTTTTTTCTGCTTCATTATTTTCTATCAGTTTGTCCTCTATATCACTAATTCTCTGTTCTGCCTCATCCATCCTTTTCAACGCTGCATCCGTCCGTGATTGCAGCTCAGTTATAGCATTTTTAATTTCATTCTATTTTTTACTTCTTTTATCTCTGCAGAAAAGAATTCTAATCTATTTTTGACTCCAGCTAGTATTCTTATTATCATGATTCTAAATTCTGGTTCAGACATCTTGCATGTGTCTGTGTTGGTTAAATCCCTGGCTGTCATTTCTCCATGCTCTTCCTTTTGGGGTGAATTCCTTCATTTTGTCATTTTGAAGAGAGAAAAGGAATTAATGAGGTAGAAAAATTAAAATTAAAAAAATTAAAATTAAAAAAATATTAAAATTAAAAAATTAAACACACACACACACAAATCAAATAAATGATGCTAGATCCTAGGTGTGTTTTGGTCTGGGTGTTGAAAGTGGTTTGACAGATTAAAGGAAAAAAAACTGAAATCGTTTGAGAATTTGAAAAAATGAATACACTGAAGTAGACTAAAATGAGATGATGGGAGTAAAATAGAATTTGAAAAAATTTCCACAAAAGTAAAGAATATACTAGAAAAAAATTAAAGAAAAATAGTTTTTTATAAAAATTAAAAATAAAAATGAATTTTTTCTCTTTCTGTATTCAAGAAAAAGAAAGGAAACAAAAGAGAAAAAGAAGAGAAAAAAGAAATCATTTGAAAATTTGAAAATTAATACACTGTAGTAGACTAAAATAAAATGATGGAAGTAAAATAGAATTTGAAAAAACTTACACAGAAGTAAAAAATATAGAAAAATAATTAAAGAAAAATATTTTTAATAGAAATTGAAAGTAAAAATGAAGTTTTTCTCTTTTTGCATTCAAGAAAAAAAACGAAAAAGAAAAAAGAAAAAGAAAAAAGAAAAAAGGAAATTGAAAATTTGAAAAGGTTACACAATGAAGAAGACTAAAGTAAAATGATGAAAGTAATATAGAATTTGAAAAATATTACACAAAAGTAAAAATATATAGTAAAAAATTTAAAGAAAAACATTTGTAATAAAAATTGAAAATAAAAATGAATTTTTTTCTCTTTCTGTATTGGAGAAAAAGAAAAGTTGTGTTAAAGAGAGAAGAAAAAGAAAGAAAATTGAATAGATGGACCTGCTACCAGATTGAGATAGGACTGAAATTACTTTGTTTTCTCCTAGAAGTTAGACAATGTAGCGCTTTATAGTCCATAAACTAAGTAGGCGGTGGTAGTTGTGTTCTTGAAGACTGAATTTGGCCCAGTGTGGCAGGGCTCAGTGTAACGGCTCCATTCTCCACTAGATGGTGCTGCTAGCCTACTGCGGTGGAGTGTTGTGGCGCTGGTAGGTGCGTATGCGCATGCGCGGGAGCAGTGAAAATGGCGCCACCCAGCTACCTAGTCTCTAGTATCTGAACTCTGTTCTCCCCGATCAGCACTTGCATCTGTCCTTTGTCTTGAGCTTTCATCCACTCCCCACTTCTTCACTGTCCATGACCAAGCTCCAGGCAGTACCTCTCTCCTGAGGTTTGTCTCAGATGCAGCTGTTTTCCCAGGCCCCTTACTTCTGAAGGACTGCGGCTTTGACCCATTCTGCCCCTCTGCAGGAGGGTCTCACCAAGCAATGGCTGAATGAGCAATAGCCGAATGTCGGCTGCACCCAGGAACTCTTGCTGGACATTGTTGCTGCTGGTGCCCCGAGACTGCAGCCAAGTGCCAGCACGCCCCAGAAAAAGTTCACGAGATAGTGTAGCAGCAGCTTCTCAGGGATTATGGAAAATCACAACACACATATGGCACCAGGCTTCACCTTAACCACCTTGCTCCAGTATGTCACCATTTTCTGGGGTCTTCTGGGACCACGTGGCTTCAACAGTCTCTACTAAATGTCCTTCCAGCTGTGGAACCGCTTTTCCTCCTGTGGCCTGAGAACTTCCTGGACCCCACTCTGTTCCTAGGAACTCGCCCTTCCCACCAGAGCACCACCAGGTATCGAGCTGTGGAGCTGCAGACTTTGCACTCCCCTTGCTTACAGTCTTGATGGAATTTAAACCCTCTCCTTTCTCCTTTCTCCTTACTCCCTTTTTAGTTTAGTCCCTGTGGCTGTTTCCAATTTTCCACTTTCTCTCCAGCTGCTTTTGGGGAGGGGTGCTTTTCCCATATACTCCCTGCCTCCAGTCTCCATCCTCTCTCTGCCTGCAAAAGCGGCTCCCTGCCCACCGTTGGCTTCTCTCTCCCCAAGTTCACCTCTCCCTGCTGCATACCTGCTGAATTCTGTGGTTCAGGCTGTGCAGATTGTTGTGTTAATCCTCCAATCATTTTTCTAGGTGTGTAGGATGGTTTAGTGTTGGTCTGGCTGTATTTCATGGATGCAAGACACACAAAAAAACTTCCATGCTGTTCTGCCATCTTGGCTCCTCCCCTTAATTTACTTTCATTGTTGAAGATACTTGTTCTGGATATAGAATTCTAGATTGGAGGGTTGTTTTCAGTATTTTAAAGGTGTCATTTCATTGCCTTCTATCTTCCTATATTTTTTGGAGGTCAGTTCTCATTTATTGTTTCTCCTTTGAAGGTAGTGTGGGGTTTTTTTTCTGGTTGCTTTTAAGAATCCTCTCATGGTCTTTGGTTTTTAGCAATCTTATTATGATGTATGTAATGTTATTCCATTTATATAATAATAATAATTATTATTATCATATATAATATGTATGTATATAAATTATATTATTATAATTATCATGTTATATTCCACTTCTTAAACCTATGAGTTGAGAAATTACATATGTTTGGGAAAACTCCTATTATATATATACATATACATATGTGTATATATACATACATATATATTTTCATCTTTTTCACATACATCTCTACTATTCTTTCTGTGTTTTTCATTATTTTTTCTCTGTGTGTTTTAGTTTGGGTATTTGTTTTATTAAGCTTTCTTCCAGTTTATTAATCCTTTCTTCTGCTGTGTCTAGTCCACTGCTAAGCCCATCTAATGATGTGTTAATTTAGGCATTATATTTTCAGACCTAGAATGTCTATTTGATGCTTTTGAAAATATGTCCATTTCTCTGGTTACTTTTATCTACCTATTCATTCTATCTATGTTTTATTCTATTTTCTGGAATATATTTATAATAGCTATTTTGAAGTCCTTATCAGATAACTTCAATATTTGAATCATCTTTGCTTTGATTTGGTTATTATTGTTTGTTTGTTTCTATTGTTTTTTGGTTATGAGGCCTCCTCCTCCCTTCCTTCTCCTTATTCCCCTCCTCTTCCACCTCTTTGGCAAGTCTCTTAATTTTATTTGAATTCCAGCAGAATATATGCAAAAGTGTAGATATCTCAGATAACTGGGTCACTCTTCTCTCTGGCAGGTCTATATGATTCTCATTATAAAACAGGGATGTGTAAGTCAGGGTTGGATTGCAGCTATAGTAGTAGTCAGTCTACCTTTGGTGTGCTCCTGGCCATTCCAAATTATCAACTAAGAGACTGAGATCCTAAATTCTAATCCTTAGCCTATAATAGTGTTGAAAGCTCTGTCTGCTTTAGAGATGGTTTACACTTTGACAAATGTCCCTAGGGGACCAATTGCTGTTAAGTTTGAGATCCCCCAATTTATTCTGGTTTCTCTGTGCATGTATTAAGGTAGTATTGCTCAGCTTTAAACCCATTGTTATATATTCTCCCTGTAACACTGGAGATTCTCCACATTTCTCTTTGCCAAATGGCAACCTGTTAAATGCTTCTAACAGAGCTAATAGAGGGTGCTATGAATCTAGGGAGGCAAATGCTATGAATGAATCTTGAGGATAATACTGGAGAAGAGACTTATTTATTCCTGTTTGCTTTATGTGAACTTCCTGTTTGCTTCTGTTTCCTGTCCATGGCTCCACGAACTCACTTCTTGACACCAAATGTCACAGTTCATTCAAGTCCAGTTTGTAGTTTTTCCAACACTTGAAAGAACTAGCCTCCTTGTGCTCTCTCAGAGACATCAGAGCTGGGGGGGGGGGTGGCGGGGGGGGTGTTGCAGACCAGTGGAAGCCCTCCTTTGAACTCAGAGACATTTGCACCAACTGAGCAGCACTTCTTTTCCAGAGGTTTGAACTTCAACATCTTGGGGTCCCTACTCTAAACTTTTCCAGTTTATGAATTCTAACCTCTTTTGTTCATTCACTCAAGTCTTGAGTGTGATATCTATCTCCTGCTACTGTTATCTCTATCATATATTAGTGTTCTTTTTTTTAAACCTTTTTAGATCTGCAATACATAGAGTAAATTAATAAAATAAATGGTATGGTTTCTGTTTCCTGATTCTACTATGAATGATACAGAACATTTATGTATTTGCAGACCAATATAATTGTGTACTTAGAGAGTCTTAAGGAATCTACAGAGAAGCTACTATAATCATAAAATGCATTTAACACAGTCATAGGATATGAGCTCAAAATATAACGATAATTTTATTTTTATATACTACCAATAAAAAAACAGGGGGGAGGAAGTAAAACAAAAAGGATTTACCCAAGTCTCAAAAAATTTGAAAGTTTATACACTGGAAGTTAAAAAACATTGCTGAGAGAAATTACAGACCTAGTAAATGAAGGGACACACTGTGGCAGTTTAAAAAAATGTCTACAAATTTTGTGATACCCCTCTCTTCACGAGGTGGGTTCTAATTCTTCTCCCCTTGATTGTGGGCTATACTTATAAAAATAAATCCATGAGGGCATGTAAGCCTTGGAAGAGTAGAAAGGGGGCTCATGAAGGGTTGGTAATGTTCTGTTTTTTAATATGGCAGCTAGGTATGAATTGTTCTGTTTTTGAAAAATCAGTACAATGTCAACTCATGTGCACTTTTCAGTATGTATACTATACTTTCTTAAAACATAGAAATAAATATATAAAATAAAAACCTATGGCAGATATAAGTGAAATAGAATATCTTGAAATAAGGATGCTCATTATCACTGCTTCTATTCAACATTGTACTAGAAGTTCTTTTTTTTAATGTTTTTTTAATGTTTATTTACTTTTGAGAGAGAGAAAGAGAGACAGATTGTGAGCAGGGGAGGGGCAGAGAGAGAGGGAGACACAGAATCTGAAGCAGACTCCAGACTCTGAGCTGTCAGCCCAGAGCCTGACGTGGGGCTTGAACTCGTGAATGGTGAGATCATGACCTGAGCTGAAGTCAGACACTTAACCGACCAAACTAACCAGGCACCCCTGTACTAGAAGTTCTTAGATGACACAGTTAAGCAAAGAAATAAAGAGTAGTTATTATCACTAAAAGGAAAGAATTAAAGCTGTCATTACATGTCCCCAATATGATTTCATATGTGGAAAATGCAAAATAATATCAGATAATGCATTAGCATGAAAAAATGTATTTAGAATTTTTATATACAACAAGTTATATAACAAAAATATTATATACCATTTATAATACACACATTTATTTATAAATGTTATGTAACAATGTCATTTAACAAAAATAAACCACATTGTTTATAATATCAAAACACCAAACATGTGAGAACAAATCTAATAAAAATGTGTAAAACCTCTATAAAGAAACTATAAATATAATTAAGAGATACTTTTAAAAGACCTTGATTTATGGAGGAATACACCATATATATGGATTTGAATACTAAATATTATAAAGATACTAATTTTCCTAATGTTGATTTTTAGATGCAAAACAATCCTAATCAAAATCTCAACAGGTCAGTGATGACTTAGATTTCTTCCTTTGAAAGTTAGCTATATGATTATGGTGTCCACTGGCATTAGCAAAAGTGATCTATACAGATTTTGAGTGGTTATACAGATATTGAGGAATTGGGCTTTCCTATTGTGCAAGTACCCATGGCCTCTGAGCTTAGGTCTACATAACGTTTCTCAGGTGGATGACTGGTCAGTGAATTTAGCAATTTAGTGTAATTTATGATCAGTGACTAATAGTTGCAAAATAATTTTATAAGAACCCATGCTAATTACTAAAATAGATAAATTAAATTCTATCATGGCTAGAATTAATTAATTCAAAAAGTCTGAAATATAGATGCTCCCACTAGCTTGGCTTTTACTTACCAGTGTATTATTTTTAGAATATGCAATATAAAAATTATATTTTGAGTTTGTGATAAAGGAGAAAGGATGAAAATTTTTGGATTTTCACTGTATTGTATTCAAAGAAACTTTTTGAAAAAGCCACCCTTGATGAGAATGAAAATGGCTCTGGGTCACTTTGAACACTATGATAATTATGAAAATACTAGTATGATTTTTTTGTTTGTTTTTGATTTACATTATCATCAAATGGAAATGCATTCAAATGCACCCCATCACTCTGAGGCTCAGAAGAGAAAAAACTCATCCCCTTCAAAGCAGTTAAAAAATCAATGCTCTCCTTCTCCTCCCCATCTCTAGAATATTGCTTTATTATTTCCTCTCTTCTGCTTTCACTCTACAAACAGGTTTGTTTCTCTTTCATTGAAAAACAAACAAAAAGTTTTCTATGAAACATTAACCCCCTCTTGCTAAAGCCCTATTCCTCTGTTTTCCTCTTCAGTCAAGCTTCTTCAAAAATAATATACTATGCAAGTTAATGTGTCTTTATATTCCAAGTGGCCATTAATCTTGTCTCTTGTATAATCCTATTGCTCCATAATTGTTGAATACGATAAACTACATTCAGTTCTTACTTGGTTTTTCTATCCTCTTCAGCCTTCATTTCACCACTTCATTCTCCTTGAAATTCTTCCTTCCCTAGGCATCTGCCACTCCATACTGCACCCCCTTCCAGCCTTTGTTCCATCTTGGTCTTCTTCACTAATTCTTCTTTCTTCACTTAAATATAAGTTTTCACCAAGATTTATCTTTACTATTTTTTCTTTTCTCATTCTGTATCTATTCCTGGATGATTACATCCATCCTCCTGAAAATTGTGTTTCTAACATAGACCTTAAAATCTAATTGCCTATTAAAATTTTTCACCTAAATGTCCCATGAATGAGTAGTCAAAATCAACATCTCCTGGAACAACTTTCTATTTTCCCATTTCCCCCACCTGCGTAACTATTTTACCTGATTTTCTGTAACCCCGTTGGTAATTTAACATCTGCGTAGTTTCACAAGCCTAAAACGCAAAGATATTTATAATCTTTACGTTCTTCATCCCTGGACATATCCAACTAGACATCAGGTCTTAGCTATCACATCTCTCAAATGTCTCTTAAAGGTAGCTCTTCCTGGTCACTTTCATTATCATTGTCTTAGTTCTGTATCTTTCCATCTGTTATATTGACTTCTGTGTTCATTCCTGACCTTCCTGTTTCCAATCTTCTCCCTCTGCAGCCTTTTCTTTATCTACTAGGTGAACTGTCTTATTAAAATGCAAATCTGACACTTCTCTGTTTTCAACTTTCCTAGGGTTCTCCACTCCCCAGGCCCAGGCTCAGCCTCCTTACACTGGTATTCACAGCCCTGGCTGATCCGGCCCAGGAACCGCTCTCCAGTTTTCTGTAGCAATAATGAACCAATGACCTCTTCTCTGAGCTATGTGGCTTATTTCTCTCTGCCTTCACAGATGCTATTTCTTTTTCCTCCTGTGCTTTCCCCATTTTGCCCAATCTGATAGATTCCTGTCTATACGTTATAACTGCTTCTGGGAAGTTCTGCCCTGACAGAAATTAGTAATTTCTTTGTTCTACTTGTGTACCATCTTCATATTTCTATTACTACACCTACGACAGTGGCTAGTGTCTGCCTCAGACACTACACTGTAAATTCCTTGAGAATAGGAGCCACGGCTTATATTTTTCTAGCATCTAGCACAGTGCCTGACACATAGTAGATGCTGTATTTGTTCAACTGAATTCACTCTATGTTGATCTCTAGCAAGAGCATGGATTCACAAATGAACAGCAGATCACATTGACTGATTAATTTAATAAAACCTCATTATCATGTGGTGTCTGCCCACTGCACTGGCCTCTGGGGATACAGAATAAATGAGAAATCATAGTCCTTACCTGCATGGGGCATAAAATCCCGGAATTATCAGTGTCTTCCTCTT
This sequence comes from Acinonyx jubatus, assembly GCF_027475565.1. NCBI lineage: Eukaryota > Metazoa > Chordata > Mammalia > Carnivora > Felidae > Acinonyx > Acinonyx jubatus. The sequence continues at coordinate 74,922,362 of NC_069385.1, forward strand.
TACCTTGCTGTGACAGTGGTTTCCTGATCTCCAGGTTGCTCTGCTTTCTCCTCTTCCCTGTTTCTTGTGGTTTGTTTGAATTTCACCCTAATCTAAATTCCTCACGAACACCTTCCATCACCTGCTCATTGATCCATGACCTGTTCTTTTGACTGAATTGCATTTTAAAGGTCCCTGGCTTAACTTTGCTGGGCCTAATGCTGACTGCCGTGAAATGACCCCTGTCCCAAGTGACTATCATTCATGTTTTTCCAAAAAAAATACAATGTACCTACAGTGTTAACACAAATAAGCCCATGTCATATTAGCAAATATGGTAAATCCAAGACCAGTAGACCAGAAATAACCTGCCTCTTGTTATCTTATGCGGTCATGTGCACCAAATTGGAATATTTCTTTCCTCAAAGGTGGGAACCAAGTCAGAGGCCATCTGTGTGGCCCTTGCTCACCAGTCCTGAGTGACCAATAATTAATTTAGGCCAAATGTAATTACTCCCTAGTTAACAGTAGTTTTTCTGCACTTTCCTCAGTTGGCTCTGGAGACACACAATTGAGTGTGATGTATGAGTCCTGGCACAGAATGAAATCTGATCCCTGTGGAAGGACACAGACAGGGGAGGCTGCTCTGTGCCTTGCTGATGAAAGTATGGGTTCAGCCCTCTTATCTGAAGCGCAGCACAGGGGTGTTTTCAAAAAGCCTGAGTCCAGCCTGCAAAAAAAGAACTGGGGGACACTTCACTTTCTTTGACTTTTTGAATCTTATCACCTCCCTTTGTGCTGTAGAACAATTTACACTGCTCTGAGGGAAAGGGACCAGTGTGTTTGTTGAAGAAAGGGAGGAATCTAGGGGAGGGAGGTTACTTATAGTGAACTGGACTTTTTTTTTTGTCAGAAAGTTATAAGATCAAGCCAAATGGAAATATTCCAATATATATAAATTTTCCTTTAAGGGATGAAAGATCATTCAGCTATTCTATAACCAAATCACTACATTCATGTATTATTTTATGAAATGAACAATGTCTTGGGTTTTTTTTTCCTGAAAACAAAACTTGAGAGTGTTTCACTAGCATTCATTCCCTGAACTGTAAGGGAAAGGAAAAGAGAAAGGAAGTGGGAAAATGAGAGAAGGAAGAAGAGGGGAAAGGAACAAACAAATTGAGAAAGGAAATAAGGAAAGATGCAGAGAGGGAAGAAGGGAGGGAGGGAAGGAGAAAAAAAAGTAATTTTTACTTCGTACTTACTATGTACCAAAGTTAGGCCAAATGGCATGCGTCTGCCTACCCCCCGCCCTCACCACACAGTTGTGCATTAGGATCATGGTCAGCCAGACCGATCCTTTCTCTCCTAGAGAATACTGGAGGCAGACTCTCAGACTTCTAAATAGTCCACATGGGCTCACCCTTACCCTCATCCTTGCCCACATTTGTGTTGGGAATGTCCCACAGAAATCTCAACAAAGGTAAAAATGACTGACTGGTATGAGGGCCTGGTTCTCTCTCTCTCTCTCTCTCTCTCTCTCTCTTTAGTAAAGGATTATAAGAAACGCAAATTTTCATTAAACCACCATAAACTGGTTAGAAGAATTCTTACATGGGACTTGGAATTTCTGCACACAATATAACTATTGAAAATTACCTTCTACCTGAAGTGAAAGTGTTTTAAAACACGTTTTGGAACTTATATCTTACTTGTGTTAATGCCCTTTAGTCCAACACCAGTACATTTGGAGTTGAATAAGCTGTGTTTATAGACTTGTTTCAGTGAGGGCAAATGCACACTGTGGAGATGGCAGGCATCTCAGTAAGAGGGTGTGAGAAATTACTAGAGGATTTGGGGGAGAGTTCATGGAGGCAGGGCTTTGCTCTGGATTGGATAATGCCAGGAAGTGGAGGGCAATCCTGCAGTTGAGTGTCTGAGTAAAACCTACTTAGTAGGAGGGAAGACTAGAGAGAGCAAAGCTATTGGTGAGAAAACAGCAATTACTCATTCAGTCCAGATAGGGGAACGTATTCATATTTATGTCTGTGTTCAGGTATGACCAAGGAGTGCTCTTATTTTTGTCCTGATAGACAGTGGATGCCTGGGCTGATGTTGGCGTTTTATGAAATTGCTTATGTTCAAAAGGAGAAGGGCACAGCCTAGCTGGCAGTGCCAGGCCAACTCCCGAGGTCAGGGACCTCTTTGCTCTTCCTCACATGGAAGCTAGAATTCACTGAAGTGAAGGCAAAATGATGGAATTTTGGTTTATAAATTTAGAAATTCAAATAAAAAGACACATTTATTTCCATTTCCCAAAAGACTCTAAAAGGAATCTACTTTTTTTTTTAAGTTTATTTATTTATTTTGGGAGAGACAGAGACAGTGCCAGCAGGGTAGGGGCAGAGAGAGAGGGAGAGAGAGAGAGAGAGAGAGAGAATACCAAGCAGGCTCTTCATTATCAGTGCAAAGCCTGATGTGGGGCCTGTGAGATCATGACCTGAGCCTAAAACTGAGTCAGACACTTAACAGACTGAGCCACCTAGGCCCCCCCAAAAGGAATCTACTTTTTAAGGTTAAGTGAATGTGAAATAAAGTGAAGATGCTGGTTATTTTGAGATGTATCTAATAAAAAAGACAAAAAGATATAATTATTATCTAGTTGTTTAGGACATTCTGTATATTCACTTTTTTATATTAATATTACATTTTTAACCTGTGGTGATATGTTGATAAGTTGGCATGTTTTATTATTTTTAAATTAAGTTATCAAAAAAGGCAGGTTTCTACATAAGTTTTTTTTTTTTTAAGTAGGCTTCACACCCAGTGTGGAGCCCAACGTGGGGCTTGAACTCATGACCCAGAGATCAAGACCTGAGCTGTGATCAAAAGTCAAAGGCTTAGCTGACAGAGCCAGCCAGGCACCCCTTTACATAAATATTTTTTATGTAAATATTGCATTCAGAATAATACATGAAGAAAAAAAAAGAATAAGACATGAAGTATATACTGGAAATACAAGAAAATATTATTTAGTATAAGAAATTTTAAATGAGATAAGGTTTGTTATTGTATCCCAGGATTTAGGACAGGTCTACCTAGTGAAGTCTGGGTCAAAACATGAAGAAAAAGTTGAGAACTTAGACAATCAGAGAATACTTGTCAATGATTCAAAAAAGCTAGTAACTAGAAAAATAGTTTTCCTTTGAACTTATCCTCAAAGTGCCTTACTTTTCAACTTCAATTTGCGAGTATAGATTTGGCCTTCATTTTGTAAATATAAAAAAAATGTTTGAAAGGTAGTTAGAGACTAGAATAGAGATAAGACACAAACCATGAAAGCAAAGCAAACTGAAAAACCCAAGTGAATACTGTGGACACTCCTAGACTAAACTGATCGAGTGAATGAGTTTGGAACATATTTGATATTACATTTAAAACTGACATGTTACTTCTTAAATGTTTAAATTTGGGTTTGAAGGAGTTCCTCAAAGATCTCTAAAATTACTTAAGCCTTCATGGATAGAACAAATTGTTATTCCTGAGATTTTGCTAATGGACAGTTAGAAAATATTTCCAAATGCTTTCTAAATAATTCAATTTTTGAACTTGGCAGAGTAACCCATCATTGTGGAGCAAGAAATTACTGTTTCTTATATATTGAAATCTTCCTTCATATGCCAATCATACAGTTTCTGTGCAGTAAATGTATTCATCTTTGGGGTCATTTTACTTCAAAAATGACATCAAACATGAACAATTTACCATGTAATACTATTTCCGCCAGAAGGCCATGGTCCTGTAAGAAAAGGCAATTTGCCCAAGTAGGTTTAGGAGAAACACTGACATTTAGTCTTTGAAAAAAAAATCATGAAAGGGAGGCTGACTGAAGTCAAGTTCAGCCACTTTTGGCACAAATCTCTAACGTGTTTCTTTCCCAGACTTGAGTTGAAAATAAATGGGACATTGTGGTAACCCTGGCAGAAAAGCTGTTTTCAAAATTTCTGCACACTTTACTGCTGGCAGGGAAGGTTGCACGTGCATTTATGTAATGGTGGCATCTAAATAAAGAAAGTTATATGGGTATGACACTGTATACCATCAGAACAATTTGGCCTTCATTTTAAAGGAAACTTTAAAGCCATAAACTGTTGCTCTTCTAGAAAATGGGAACACACAGACATCTCTCTTATCCCATATTTGAGAAAACACTGAAGTTACTGGCTTTAAGTGCCAACCTGGACTCAGATTGGCCAAATTTCCTCTGGAACCTTTCCTGGAGTCCAGGGATGGGTGCTTTCTAATCTTACCGAGACTAGAGAAACTTTCTGTCTTTATAACCTACAGCTATAGCTTTATGAGCATGATGATGGTAGGAAAGACCCTCAGGTGATGGAAAAGAAGTTTTACTTCAAGAATCATTAATGATGCCTTTTGAAAATCTGTGGTTATTTGAACAGATAAAAATTAAAGACTTACATTGTCCCATTACTCTTCTAACACTTTATGAATATTAAGTCACTTATTGTTCATAATAACTCTATAGTTCCTCATTTTGCATATGGGGAAACTGAGACACAGAGAAGGTATGTGTTTTGCCCAGAGTTACGCAGTTCGTAAGTGTTGGAGTCAGAATTCAAACCCAGGTATTCTGGCTCCAGAGCATGAGCCCATAACTATGCTGCCATCCAGACAGGTTTTACTATTTGTGTTATCAGTTCTGTATCAGCTGGCTGGCCTGCTCAGGAGCTGGAGGGCACCAGGCATAGCAGGGGCTTCCTTACATTCTAGTTAAATCAATAATAAATAACCTGTTGAGAATGAAAGGTTATAATTTATTAGGGGTTGCCTCCAATCCTCAGCAAATATTCCAGAAGGCCTTTGTGGTGTTCCCTTTCTTGCATGTTTCTTTGTATTTTTGGTAAAATCTAATACCAGTTTGGATAAGTGAGTCAGTGTGCCTGTAAAGATCTGTGCTCTGGATTCAAACAGCCAGATCTCTTTCTCCTTCCTTCCTTCCTTCCTTCCTTCCTTCCTTCCTTCCTTCTTCTTTCTTTCTTTCTTTCTTTCTTTCTTTCTTTCTTTCTTTCTTTCATGTTTACTTATCTTTGAGAGAGAAAAAGAGACAAAGCATGAGCAGGGGAAGGGCAGAGAGAGAGGGAGACAGAATCCGAAGCAGGCTTCAGGCTCTGAGCTGTCAGCACAGAGCCTGATGCAGGGCTTGAACTCATGAACTGTGAGATCATGACCTGAGCTAAAGTCAGACGCTTAACTGACTGAGCCACCCAGGGGCCCCCAAACAGCCAGATTTCATTTCCAGGTGAGAAAAACCAGATGTGATAGAACTGAGAAGCATAGATAGAAGTAGATAATTTGGAAGAGTGTATTTCCAACAATTTTGGTTGCTGGAAAAGATGGGATGATGCCCATACGTGGGAGGTAGAAATTAGACTGTTACAGTTCATTTATGTTCTAGATCCATACATGATAGATTAGATTATTATTTATGATTGACATTTGACTGAGGAGTTTTTCCAATTAAACTTGGAACAAGGTACTGTTTGAGTTCATGACTGATACACATTTTTGTTATTATTTTTTAAATCCCCAGATACTTAGGCTTAATGGAACTAATTTTTTAGAGTAAATGTTAAAAATTAGATTTTCATAACAAAAAAATTGAAGTCTATTTTATGCATTTAATTAATTTCAAGGAAATTAATTGAACAAGAGCTGATTATATTTTATTTTTAAAATATGCCTTTAAATATTGACTCTGAAAGTTAAGTCTCAAGCATCATAGGTAAACTAGATAATATTTTCAAAGTGTTATCATGTGAAAGCAAAGTTTCCTTTCACCTCATAGAATTTCTGTGTGAATCGTAGTGCAGAGGTAGTGCTATTTTGTGATCTAAAAATGGAGGGCAACATTGGTGGGAAACATTTCCCCTCTCTTCAGTGCACATAATGTTGTAGGCAGTGCAGTGGAAATGGATAAGTGGAGAGGTCATGGCTCAGAAGCCAACAGAAGAAAGTTCTAGAGCATCATGTGCCTGAGTGCATAGCTTCTTCCTCCAGAAAACAACAAATGGTCCCTTTAGTCCTTTCTTTAGTCAACAAACAGCCTTGATAATCCTTTGAAAGTAAATCTGATTGTATGATCCTTCCATATCAATGTTCTCATCAATATTTGGCTAATCTCTGAAATCCTTAAGAAGATCTCTGGGGCCCAACATGATCTGACTCTTCTCTACCTTTGTGTTTCATTGCTCATCAAGTCATCCCTGCACTTTACTTCAAACCTGTATGAGATCTCTCAGTTCCTTGATTCAAGGATGTTCTCTCTTGTCTCTGGGAACTTCACATCATTGCCTCTAACTTAAACATCCGTCTCCTACTTCTTTCTTGCCTGACTTTCACCTCTATGCATGACTCAAATTTATAATTCCAGCTCAGATTTCTCCTCAGAACTTATGCCTCATATATCCAACTGTTGCATCAAATTCTGCACTTGAATGCTTTAAAATTATCTCAGACTTAGTAAGCCCCATATTCAGCTCATGACCATTCCCTCTAAAGCTGGTCCTTTACAGTGTACAGATCTCAGAGAAAGTTCCCCTTTTCATTCAGTTGTGCAAGTCAGAAATTTAGGAGTCATCTCATGCCTTCTTTTCTCTTACTGCTTCTTCATAGCCAATCTGTTACCAATATATATGCCTTTACCCTCTAAATATTTCTTGAACCCATTTCCTGTATCCATCTATCCATCTTCAGTGTAGTCCAAGCCAGAACATTACTATGCATGTGAATGAACCACCTGGGAGCTTATAATAGTGCAGATTTTGATTCAGCAGTTCTGCATTTCTAACTGCCTCCTTGCTGATACCCAAGCTGTTTGTCTGCAGGCATCTCTTTGGAATAGAAAGGCTCTAGGCCACTGGCAGTTCTTTCCTATTAGGTGTAAATAACCCCTGCTGTTCACACTACAGCCAGAGTCATCTTCACCAAGTGTGGATCTTCAGAGTCTTCCTGTTGCTATTGGGACCCAGACCAAGAGCCATAACATGGCTTACAAAGCCTTCTGTCAGCGGCCCCTCTCTACCTCCCCAGCATCATCCTAGGCTAAGCCTACTCTTGCTTTCTGTCCTGTATCCGCTTTAGCATACTTTTGTCAAGTTTAACTATATGAAATGCCACTTTTGTAAGTCAAAAACTGTTGAACATCAATGATTTCTTACTGTTCAATCTAGCAGTTTTTGAATGAGCTGAGCTCTCTCCCTTCATACGACCTTTTCAAAAAGAAGACATTCTCTGTTCTGCCTCTCCACCCTGTCATTTCCCACTCATTCTTCAGAGCTCAGCAGAATGGTCCCTTCTTCAGGGAAGCCTTCCAGACCTACCTGACTAGGGCAAATCTCCCTCTAAGTGCATATTATACCATATCCTTCTCCTTCTTTGCAGAGCACAGTTTCAATTTTAGATGATTATGTGATTATTGTCTCTTTCCTTCACTCAAATGCAAGTTCCAAGAGGTCAGGGATCACTTCTGTTTTGCTCATTGTTATATCCCTAACCTCCAATTCAGTGTCAGCACAGAGCTAGCACTTAAATGTTGGCTTAGTTACTGAAATAAGGCAGAGGCAATGCAAGTATAGTCTACAGATCTTTTCCTTTGAACTCTAGGGTAGGCTTGTTGGGAAGAAACTAATGTTCCAGGGAGAGCTATCAGCAGATCCAAGGAATGTGTTTCTTTCTTTAACTGTGACTCTTTCATACAGGCTTCTCGTATCCAAGTTGGTTTATCCCTGCAAAAGTAAATGAATTCAAACTAAATATAATGATCATCTACAGAAAGCATGGCCATTTTTGCATAATGCTTTATAGTTGATAAAGCCCTTTCATACAACCTCATCTCTCATCTTCTACTGCCAGATCTGGGTTCTTTCCATGACCAGTGCCCCCTGAAGTCAGGATAAAATTCATGTTCTTCCTGAGCCCTGCTTCCTAAGCAGGAGTAGAGCAATGTTGCGCTGATGCTGGCAGCAGGCTGAAATTAGGTCATAAGAATTAAAAATCTGTTTGGGATTCTGTGGTTGATGGCTCATATATCTCATAACCATTTTATTTTTAGATCATCCTAGATTTTCCACATTCCAAACTGTTAAGGACAAAGATTTCTTAAACATGATAATGTCTGGACCAAATCATGCATGTTTTGTATGGCTTATATGATCCTTTTTCTTTTGTAATTATATTTTGCATTGTTCACGTTGGAAATGACTATTTCATAGGGGACTAATGACAGCCATGTTCCCAGACATTTTCCAAATGTTTTGCAGTCACAAATGGGTGGATCTGCCAATTCTGTGAGTCAGCTCACAGTCACTAATGATGGGCTTTGAGACCACAAGGAGATTCAGTGGGAAGACATCATTCACTACCCCACATCAGAGCAGCATTGTGGACCTTCAGTACTTAGATAAAATGGAAGCTTTTGAATTTTCTCTACTAAAGACACAAAGAGGCACTCAGATTTTCTGATCCTATAAAAATGTAAATAATATGATCGTTAAAATCCACCTATATTCATACTTACTCAAAATACATTTCCAAATGAGAGCCTCTTTCTAATATGGGAGAATAATCCACCAAACTGTCTCAGCTGGTTCACCCACTGTTCAAAGCCAATGTCAGGAAAGAGAGTCACTTCCACATTGGAGAAATTCTGGATCTTCAAGAAGCTGAATTAAGAAGGCATCTCCTATAATGTCTGGAGATGAAATGGATAAATCTCAGATTCTTGGGGTAAAGTTTAAGCAGTGAGAACCTTATAAGGATAAATATGTCACTTTAGTCAAAAGTGGAACACTCAGTGGAAACACTGAGGGAAGGTCAGGAAATCTTTGAAGTCTATTTCCCTATCATTACTTTTTTGCTCAAGGATTGTGTGACCCCAGGAGCCATAGCTCTCTGAACTGTCTTCAGTAGAGCTGACAGTCTGATGAAACCTTTCCTAGGTAGGTTCTCATTACTGTTTATTTATTCCACTCCTCTTCTCCTGAGAGCCACATCTTTTGTTCCAGAAACCTCTGGCTGCTCAACTGAGCACAGATGAGGAATGCCATCCAACTGAACCCAAGGCAAATGTACAAAAAGAAATTAGAAAATAGACTTTCTAATTTCTAGAAATATAGCTGTTTTGAGCTTTGGGGAGGCAATCACTCTGGATAGTTAAATGAGAATTTTTTACATCTCACTCTGGACATCTGTGGCCAAGTAAATGCTGCTCAACCTACAGTCTAGTCCTTAGCATAATTTCAATGACCTAGAAATTCTTACTCCTGCTACAAAAAGTATGGTTCTTTGAAATGATAAATACATTTCAATTTATAGTTAGCTTCATCAAAGGGCTGCTTTTATACCTTGGTTATGGGGTCTAATGACAGGATTACTGGAAACATCTCCAGTGAACTTTAAAATCCATCCTATAGGGTATCGCCAGATTGCTTATCCCCAGATTTTGTATTCATCATGTAGATCGCTGCTCAAAAGGTTTTAATGGAACTTTCCTTATATAGAATACAATCAATACTCTTTTTCTTATAGAATAAAATCCATACTCTTCCCTCTGATATTATAAGTTCCCCACCATCCAAGTCTGTGCTGACTTTCCAATATGATGACCCAGCACTTCTCAGTGCAAATTCTTTATCTACCTAAAAATCAGTCTATTCACTGTTATCATTTACTTATTCATTCATACAACAATAATTAAGCACCTACTATAGTCCAGCCATTATATTCCAGGCACTGAGGATTATTTCTCTGAACAACATAGATGAAGTTCATGATCTTAAGGAGTTTATACTGTAGTGGAGACAGACAGACAAGAGCCACTGTAATAAATTTTTAGTGGGGCAGGTGGTGATAAGAGCTATGAAGACAAATAAAGCACTGAGGGAGATGCATGCCTGGGAGGTATTTTACACAGAGTGGGATGAGGGGTCATGGAAGTCACTGATGAGGTGACACTTGAGCAGAGACTAGAGGGAAGCTAGGTTGCCGGCCATAGGTGAAGAGGGAATAGCATGTGTTAAGGCCTTGCAGTGGGGATGTGCTTGGTATATTTAAGAAGAGCAAGAAGGCCAATGTGGCTGGGGTAAAGTCAACAAGGAGGAAGTGATAGGAGTTGAGTGAGGAAATAATTGGAGGTTGAGCTCAGGTAGAACCAAGTAAGCTGTAGTAAGGACTTTGGCTTTTCTGATGACAGAAATAAAAAGCCATGAGAGGATTTGAACAAAAAAGGAACATGACCTAATGTTCTTAGAAGAACACTCTGGTTTAGTGTGAGAGTAGCCTATAAGAAGGTCAAGAGTAGGGGCGCCTGGGTGGCTCAGTTGGTTAAGCATCTGACTGGTTTCGGCTCAGGTCACCATCTCACGGATTCATGAGTTTGAGCCCCTTATTGGGCTCCAGGCTGACAGTGTGGAGCCTGCTTTGTGATCCTCTGTCTCCCTCTCTCTGTCCCTCCCCCACTCATGCTGTCTCTCTCTCAAAATAAATAAACTTAAAAAAAAAAAAAGATCAAGAGTAAAGTTAAAGAGACCAGTTAGGAGGTTATTACAATCATCCCAGTGAGAGGTAATGACAGTTTGGCCTGGGATAGTGGCAATAGGGATAATGAGAAGGGGTCAGATCCTGGATATATTTTGAAAGAGAAGTGAGAAGGATTGCTGTGATGGGTTAGATGCAGGCTAAGAGAGAAAAAGAAAAGTCAGGTGTGGCTGTAAGATTTTTTACTGGAACAACTAAAAGAATAGAATTTTCATTAAATAATTTAGGGAGCAGATTTTAGAGGCAAGAGCTGGGAAATCAGAAGTTCAATTTGGGGCATATCTTGTATTGCTTAACATGCTCTTACACACAAATGAAGATGTTGAATAAGCAATTGACTATCTAAGCCAGGAGAGTGCACTGGGTGAGAGATAAAAATTGGGAAACTATCACTATCCAAATGATATTTAAATCAGTGCAGCTGAATGGCACCCCAGAGAGTCTGAGGGTGTGTAAAGTAGAGAAGAGAAGTAGTCTGAAGATTAAGACCTAGGAAGTCAGGAAGAGAAATAGGGAGCAGCCAAGGAGGTAGAGAAGGAGAAAACAGTGAGGCTAGAGGACACCTGCCTCCATCACTCCTTCCTTGCTTTAGCTCGTGTCAGTCTCTGACCGGAAATGTCTAGAAATATCCTCCTTAGTCCCCTCCTTTTAGTCACATCTTACCCTTCATCACAATCTGTCACTTAATTCTCTGTTGTGTGTGCTTCTCTTGTCTTGTGTTTTATTTGACAATTTAACTCCTGTGTTTATGTTTCAGTTCTTTCTAGATGAATTATTGTTTTCTTAATCAACCAGTACACCTTTCCATCCTCGGTGCTGTCCTTTGCTTTAATTTTATTAGGTGGTTCCTCTCAGAGTGTGTCTTAGGCAGCTCAGTCCTTCTATCACTTCCTAGCTAGTCCACATCCCATGAAAATCATTGGTAGCACCAGCCTAACAACAAATGACAAAAGAAACTAGGGGGTGTTTGGGATCTGGGATCCAGTGCTGAGATGTGGAGTTTGTGGTCATTATTCTATGACACAAACTCGGTAGAACTAAGGGTAACCAATCAAAACAAATCAATAGATACATGCATTAAGTGAATTATAGCACAAGGAAATAGAATTGTATGGAAAGTAATGTCTGCCCTCAAAGAGTTCACTCTCCAAAACAAGCAAATAGGTCAGGAAAAAAGTGACAATTTAAATAACAAAAACAAAAAAAAGAAAGAAAAATTTAGGAGGGCAGTAGATAAGACTTAAAATTTTAAAATTAGAATGATGAGTTTCAAGATATTGTTTGTAAATGGCATAAAGCTACAGATATTGTTCATTAGTATCATACTAACATTAAAGCGTTTGGTAACAAGAAGAACAGAGCATGACATCTTGTCTAGCAAAATAAAAGATAACCCCCGAGCCATGTCTGGCCTAGCACAAGGCCAACTCAGAGTCAGCAAGAGGCAAACACATGTGGGATGCATTGAAAACAGACTCTGAAGGCCACTCTATGAAAATAAGGAGAGTGAGGATGCCCCTCAGCTGACCAGGCACAGCTTTCTGAAGGCAAAGGGCAGTCTGTAGACTGCTTCCTTTCTCTCCCTAGTCATGCCATTGTTAGGGAGTTTAATTTGGATTTGAACTAATAACCAAGAGAAAACTATTTTAGACACTTGATCTCTGGTACATGAAGCTGGTACACAACATTAAAATGACATTTTCCCCACGATTGGCACTTCAGAGGGAAGAATGATTTTGAATCTGTGGTCAGGATCGCTACAAGTCATAGCACATGTGCTCCCAGAAGATGGGATGAATGATGTCTTTTTGTTAACCAATGGCTCTGGCATTGCTGTATGAAGAGGGGCTGATAGGAAGCAAGATGTCATTCAGACCAGCCAGAGTGCACAGGTTCACAGGCTCTCTGTTATGGAATGAGTAAGTCACGGGAATAAAAAACAGAGCATAAAGAATACAGTCAATGATACTGTGATAGCAGTGTAATGGGACAGGTGGTAGCTACACTTGTGGTGAACTTAACAGAATGTATTAACTTGTCAAATCACCAAGTTGTACACATGACACTAATGTAACATTGTATGCCAACTATACTCAAACAAACAAATGAATACTCTAAGAAGAAAATAAATTCAGCAGTGATGGACCATTGGATTGAGCCTTTAAGTAACAAAAGACAGGACTTGTTTGTTGGGCTTAAAGCTAGTGACTTAAATGCCCTCTTTTATCAGCATTCAACTTACAGTTATTGAACTTTTTTTTCTTTTTAATAAAGAGCTTTTAAAAATCAAATAATGTTGCTCTGAGGAGCTAATATTGTCTCATGGTTAATCCAGCTTTACTAAGTCACAAAGCAGGTAGAGATAAATAGAGAAATTAAGGCAAAATTTCCACTCAACAATGGTTGTGCTGGTTGAAATATTAGTAAAAAATCCTTCGTGTGGGAAAATTACAAAAGATAGTAGACTATAATTACCAACCAATATTCCAGCAAAACCAGATTGTAGACAATATTATCAAAACTTTAAGGTTTATAGCTATCTTCTGGAGTAAAAACTATTTACATTTGTTGCTGTGACCTCTATTACATAGAATTATAACCTGATTCTGAAAAACATAGAGGTTACTTTTTATTTTATTTAAATGTATTAAATTGTTTGTATCTTTCCTTTGTTCATGTGGTTCATTGTATTCTGGAACTATCTGTTGTTTATTTTCAGGGAAGCAAAGTCTCTTTTGGAATGGAAATTAAATGTAAATACAGTCATCAACTTCAAGATGCTTTTCAGTTAATGAAAAATAAAAACTCAGCCTTAAAAGTGTTATCATTCTAATTTTTTAAATCTTCCTTTCTCTTGTTTGTGAGAGCTAGATACCAGATAAATCACTTTCCTTGCTAGTAATGAATGCCTTATTTCAGTTTCTTTTCTTGAAACTTTTTTATTTAAATAAGTCTTTGTCTTACAAGAGCATGTCATCAGTCAAATAATGCTATCACTTCTGAAAATATTTTCATTTTCTGACATGTACCAAGGTGCCATAAAGTAGTGTTGACAACTCCTTCTTTAGCATTCCACAAATCTTTCGGAGATATATCATCGGAAAACCACACGGTCTATATCCGGGGTTTGACAAAACTGAAACATGGCCTGCCAACCATAGATAAGGTTTTGAAATGTTAGTCACTGAAAAGGTGATAACAGAAACAAGGATCAAATGCATGTACACCTTCACCTTTGGACGCCTGCGGTTTTGAGCCATGCCACTTTGGTAAAAGATATTGCCGTTTGGCCTCTTGGCAAAGCCAGTGGATGTGCCGAATGTGATCAGACGCACCATGGACCTGGTGCTGGATGTGCTGCCGGGAAGGTGCTGGAATTAAGAGATGCTGTGAAACAATAACACAGCATCTCTAGCAAATTGGAGGACTAGAGACTCGGGGTTGGAGCAGCTTGCCATGGAGCTCAAAAGATCAAAGCAACATGCCATCTTGTGGCTGACAATAGTGCCTCAAATGGAAACTAGGGAACATTTCAGGCAAGTGGAATCTTTCCTCCTCCTCTTCCTCCTTCACTTTCTCCTCCTCTTTCTTTCTTCTTCTTTTTCTTTTAATCCTCAAGTGTTCTGGGATTTCAGGCTGTTCTCAATTTTATATGGAACATTTCAATAGATAGGAGGAGACAAAAACTCATTACACTGGACCTAGACATGAAATATTAAACCAAAGCATTTTTTTTAAGGACGCTTTTTAAAAATATAATCAGAGTGACCACAAATGCTACCTTTAAGACAGAATTTATAATCATTTACTTCTTAATGGTTCCTCCCCCATGCCATCCATTTTCAAACAAAGCTGAGTTTATGGCCATCATGCAAGATTACATTCCCGTGCAGTTGCAGTATTTCTTCTATAATGATTTATTTAAAAGGGCTTCACCATGATAGCTCTCCAACTTTGTTCCTTCCTGTATATCACTGTTCAGGGTCAAAAGCTGGGAAAAGGGCTGGTCCCTAAGGCCTAACATATTTCACCAGTGGAGACTCTGGCTTTTCACTTCTCTTTCTCTCCTCATCACTTTATGCTTAAAGAAGAACAGATGTGGAAACGTTTAGAAAAAGACTAATTGAATTTCACATAACACAATTTAGCATTGTTTGAGGAAGTACCTAAATCAACAGCACATTTTCCAAAGGCCCAGCCTCGCCTAATTAGAACACCAAACGTGTGACTAATTGGCCACACTTCCACCAAAGGCTCTGCTGCAGATGAGCGGTCGCCCACTCCCCTCGGCCCAGCTGAGGCTGGAGGTTTGGCTGCGAGGGAAGGCTGTTGCTCCAAAATGAGTTGGGCCGCGCATAATGGGAAAACTCCGTGATCGCCGGAGAACAAATCCAGGCGAAGCAGGAGAGAAACTGGAATGTTTACACGGTGGCAGCACCCAGGGAATTACCAGGAGATTATCAGTACATAAATTAAGACATACTTGGGGCTCCATAATTGGGACAGTTAATAGCCTGCCCTTTATCATTTTGGCTTTGTGGTCTTAGAACTTGACATCTAATTAAAATATAATCTGATATCATCGGTGAAGGCTCCATTTAAACCAATGCTTTACCACTGGCAGATCTGGTTTTTGCATGCAACAGGAGATTTTCCTCCTTCCTCCCTTTATTTCCTAATGGTGTGCAGGGGAGTGTGTGGGAAAGAAAGGATATAATTAGAGCAAAGGGAGAGGATGATTCTGGGCTCAGTTATATTGTAAAACCTGGAGAATTCTGCTTTAGGGAATCTCTTCCCTGCTTTCTCCTCCTAGGCATAAAACCCACAGAACTAGAAGTGACTTTAAGAGTCATTTAGTGCAACTTTTGCATTTTTATAGATGAGGATTCTGAGGCCAAGAGAGGTGAAGTAATTTGCCCAGGGCCACAGGTCTCTTTGGTGGCAAACTGAGGACGAGGAGTCCAGCCTTCTGACATCCACTGCTAGTACCATTTATACTTCCTCTTTCATGTTCTAGCTGATGTTGAAAGACTAATGTTAATGCAGGGTGTCACAGTTACCTGTTGATGGGGGTATTTGTTCAGTGCCAATCATTTAAACTACAGAATAACCTATGAGGTGTTAATTCCCTAGAGAAACTTCTACAATATTCTAGTCTGTTAGTGTAGATCCTGGCTTCTGTGTGGTTGGCCATATAAAAGTCTGAATATTTACTTTAATTAAATTGTCATTTTCTGTCCGATGAGAAATGATATTGAATTTCTTCTTGTTTAACAGGAATGCTTTTGGAAAGAACAGTCTGTTTCTCTAGACTCAGGCGAAATGAAATGCCACTAATACTGATTTGGGGTC
Organism: Acinonyx jubatus; assembly: GCF_027475565.1. NCBI lineage: Eukaryota > Metazoa > Chordata > Mammalia > Carnivora > Felidae > Acinonyx > Acinonyx jubatus. Next base: position 74,938,307 of record NC_069385.1, read on the forward strand.
TGTCCAACTTATGTTTTACATTCATTAAAAAGAGAAAACAATTTGGCTTTAAGGTACAAAGCATATTCAGAGAAATCAGTGTTCCACTGAGGTTCGCTCTTTAGCAACGTGTGTTACGTTGGAGGAATGTTTAAGTTTTCTCATTGCCACCCAGATTGTGAATTTTATACTTCTTCATGATTGGCTGATGAAAGGTCAAGGGATAGAAAGGTCAGAGGATAAGATTTTTCACAAAAAACTTGTGATTATTAAAAAAGACACAAATATTTCTTTGATCATCTACTACTTAGAATGATCCTTGCTCCTGTGTTTCTCCATGAATAAAGACAGAGTTGAATATGCTTATTCAGAAGTGAGCTTCAACTTCCACATGCCAATGAAAACAAAGCCATAGAACTTCTGTTTCTTAAGTTTTAGAAAACTGGACATGAAGTTAATAGAAGAAATCAAGATCAGATGTTAACAAAACATTTCATGCATTAACAATGTTGGAAGTTCCTTATTGATAAATAGCTTAGTTTAGATTTAAAAAATACTGTCCTGGAATTTTTTTTTTCTTGATGAGCATGTGTAAACAGTGACTGATCGTGACACCGATGGGTTACCAAGAGACTGACAAGATAATAAAATCAAGTGAAGGTATACTGGCTTTCTAATAAAATGGGATTGTCTGTGGAATAGTTGAATCAGCGGTGTGATGTAGCCAAGGAGGTTAACAAGTGAATTTATCTTTTCTGAGGAATCAGCCTTGGGAAAGTTCCTGCGACTCCATTTGCTTCAGACTCAAGCACAAATGAACAAATGGACTGTGGCATGATTGTGTGTCAGCATGGTGGTTTTTGGCCATTTCTCTTCTTCCCCTGCATTCACCACAGCCAAATGGACTGTTGGGTGGTCAGAATTTGTCACAAAGATAGACAGCCACTGGGAAAGAGTGCTGATGGGTCTTCTGGGCTGTGATCCAACGCTTTGCTTCATGTAGAGGAGCACTCCGTGTCACCATAGGTAACATGGTGCTATAAATTTTCTTTTTCTTTTTTTTTAATTGTCTCATTGAGATAACCAGAGGACATCTGAAAGTTGGGAAAGTAGTTTGACCTTTTAAAATAAACCATTTAAATGCAGGCATTTTAAAAATATATTTCCCCAACAGACAGAAGTGATCAGTGACTATCTTTCATGTCGATGAAGTGGGTTGACTTTAAAATAATTTGGAGGCAATAAAGATGCTATCTTTTATATTTAGTAAATAGTCCAAAATTACATTTTAAAGAAATAAAGTAAGGCCTCCAAATTAATCATTGAGAAGTATATTCCTCAAATATCATCGTATAAACCCTTCACATTTTGAATGAATTATCTTGTTTGTATAATGAGTTGAAGTAGCAATAATGGACCAAACGTATAGATATAGTAAAACACTTTTCTATACAGAGTAAGCCCAAAGAGCACCAAATGGTCAGATAAAAATCTAGATGTTCTATCTGTAAGGTGCATAACACCTGGACTCCTTTTTCTTCAAGTCCATTTTCTGCCCTCACTTTTCTTACCCTTACCTATTGCATCTTGTACCTTTTCTTATAATTCTCTATTTCTTTTAAGGAGTGCAGCCCTCTTTGTTGGAGTAACGAGACAAAGGCATCTCCTGGGTGTAGAAACACATTTCTCCATGCTTCCTTGTCTTCAGGCACATCAAAAATATATGTCTTCTGAAAGTTTTATATCAAAGCAAAGTATTTTTAATTAAAGCTTGGGTCTCCTTTGGACTATGAAGACTAGACCAGACCAAGACTGCCACATCATTTTTCTCCTCATTATCACCTCGTTAAGATCCCAGAACATGCCTCAGAGGCAGGGGGTTGCTTAACAAGGTGATAATGAGGAGAAAATGTCTCCAGCCCATTTAGGGCACAGCCCATGCCCAGTCAGATGATGGCAGACCAGGTTGGACTGAAGCAGAACACACTTTAGTGGCTAAAATGTTGTTCTCTGTATGGGTTGGGCTATTTTAAGGTATATTGTGTTTTCTTTCCATTGCCACTGGCTTAGGTCAAGATGGAAAAAAAAAATGGAGCCTTGGGCCCGAGCTTTGAGGTAGAGACTACTAGCTGCTTCCTAATATTAGGAACTCATCTGTTTATCTTTGGACACATGAGCCTTAGAAATATGAACCTTGATACATAACCAGGCATTGCCATCCAGCTAAAAGACTGTCTTCCTGAGTCTTCCATGAATCTAGAAGTATCATGTGACTATGTTCTGGCCAATGATATTTAAATGGAAATATTTCTACCTCCTCCTAGAAGTGTATTTTTTTTTAAGTTTATTTATTTATTTTGAGAGTGAGAGTGCTAGAGCATGCAAGTGGGGGAGGGGCAGAGAGAGAGGGAGAGAATCCCAAGCAGGCTTGGAGCTGTCAGTGCAGAGCTGGACATGGAGTTCAATCTCACCAACCAAGCAGTCATGACCTGAGCCACAATCAAGAGTCAAATGCTTAACTTATTGAGCTACCTAGGCACCTCAATCTCCTCCTACAAGTGTCTTAGTTAGAGGGACTTGTCTTTCCTTCACCTCTTTCCACTTCTATTTTGGCTAGAAAGTAGATGTGATAACTGGAGCTCAGGCATCCATCTTGGACAATGAGGTAGTAAAGCATAAAGACAGAAGGAACCTGAGCTTTGATAACAGGGTAGGCACTGTACCAGCCTAGACAGCCTCTGTGTGGATTCTTTTACCTTAGAGAGAAACATTTTTATCTCGTTTAAGGCAGTAATTTTTATTGTTGGCAATACTAATATATGAGCTGAATCTATTTCTATGGATATTAAAAAAAGATTAACTGTGTTTTTGTGGTGCTATATTTATATCAAATCCAAAGTGCATGGCCTTTTAGCCTCAATTTTTAACTGTCACTCAAGTGAGAACAGCTGGCAGCAATGGTTTGCTGAAACCAGCTTATATACTAGCTCACATGAGCCAATTTTTACATATTAAGAACTTTGAAAGTCAGTAGTTGTTAAAACACAGCCATCATTAAAATTTTAACTATATAAAATTATAATTTAATTAATTATGTTAAAATCAAAGATAATAAATACTTGAAAATCACTATTTCCTAATGGCTTTTACTATTTCTTATGCTCTTGAGTTTATATTGGACCTGTATGTTAGAAATACTGCATAATGGGGTGTTACTGTTCTTCCAGCTTCCTGTTTAGCCACATGACATAGGTAGCTTCAAATCAGCCATATTGGGAACATTTCACCATGGAAATTGGAAAATGCTAAAAATCAGGTCTTGATGTCTGTGTTGTTGGTTGTCTAGGCTTAAGAAAGTGATGAAGAAAATGTTAATAATGCAAGTTAAACTTGAAAGTGCGTTGTGTCTAGTGTTGAAGTTGAAAGGTTTTAATTTAATGAGTATTTCTTATGTGGTGATGAGAAATAGTTTCTGTCAGATTTGGTGAAGATAATTTTATTGGGTAAAGAGCAGATTAGGATGCAATTCCATCTGTCAAACCACAGTTGGATTGCAACTATTGATTGGCCACACATAAGAATTTGGCAAAAATTAATGAAAGCATTCTGTGAGAATTAATTGGCTATATGGAACTTACAGGAAGGATCATTGCATATTTTATTATTTTTTAAATTATATACTATGCATACTTTATATCAGCAAAATTTATAATAAACACATATATACCCTTATATGCATACATTTTTTTCAAAGAGCCAACTTGTAAAAATTAGCCGTCCAAGAACCACCAACTATTTATTTTTTCACTTCCCGTACCCTACACATTCAACTAATTACCAAATCCCCTAAATTGTAATTCAGAGATGTCACTTGAATCTATATACAGTAAAACCTGGGATTGCAAGTAACTTGTTCTGCGAGTGTTCTGCAAGAGGAGTAAACATTTCTTTTTTTCTTTTTAATTTTTTTTTAACGTTTATTTATTTTTGGGACAGAGAGAGACAGAGCATGAATGGGGGAGGGGCAGAGAGAGAGGGAGACACAGAATCGGAAACAGGCTCCAGGCTCTGAGCCATCAGCCCAGAGCCCGACGCGGGGCTCGAACTCACGCACCGCGAGATCATGACCTGAGCTGAAGTCGGACGCTTAACCGACTGAGCCACCCAGGCGCCCCAAGGAGCAAACATTTCTAATAAATTTTAACTTGATAAATAAGAGATGTCTTGCAGTATGAGTAGTAGGTGATGCCAAATGTCACATGATCACAACAGAGCCAATGGTCCTTGAAATTCACTTTGATATAAAAATGCTTCGGATTACAAGCCTGTTTCCAGAACGAATTATACTCACAAACCAAGGTTTTACTCTATTTTTATCCACTCCATGTATAATGCTGTAGGTTGGGTCTTCATTGTTTTTCTGGCTGCTTCCACTTTTGTCTCCCTTCAGTTCATGTTTGCCATGAGTGTCCTTTGACAGAGCAGATGTACTAATGCTGTTTCCCTGCTTCAAGTCATTCAGTGGCTCTCAGCAGCTTAGAGGATAACACCTCATCTTCTCTGCATGGTTCAAACTCCTGGCACATCCCTTCCTTCTGAACTCCTTGCTATTCTCTTTCTTTATTCCACCAACAAGCCTCATACATAGACTTAGCACACTGTTTTGCAATCTTTTGTTTGTAGGTCTCTCTTCATGTAATAACAATGATAGTTTAGCTTATCTTGTATCTCAAAAACTTAGTACAAATGTCTGGCATATGTTAGGCACTGAAAAAAATATTTGTTAGTTAAATAAAACAAAACTCCATCCTAACTGTCAAACAGTTCTTCAAAACACCTTTCCCATTTACACTCCTTCGGCAGTGTATGAGGGTTCTAACATCTCCACGTGCTTGTCAACACTTGTTATTGCTTGTCCCTTTAGTTATAGCCATTTTAGTGGTCTAAAGTGATATCTCATTGTGGTTTTGAATTGCATTTTCCTAGTGTCTAATGAAATTGACCATCTCTTCATATGCTTGTTAGCCATTTGTATATCTTCTCTAAAGAAAAGGAAGAAGCCCAATTTCATTCTTTTGTATGTGGATATCCAATGGACAGCACCGTTCATTGAGGATATTCCCCACTGAATTGTGTTGACACTTTTTTACAAAATCAATTGACCATAAAATGTAAGGGTTGTTTTTGGACTCTAAAATCTCTGTTATTGATCTATATGTCTATTCTTATGCCAGCACCAACCCATCTTTATTTATTACTGTGGCTTTTGAAACTGGGAAGGAAGTCTCCCAACTTAGTCTTCTTTTTCAAGATTGTTTTGACTATTCTGGGTCCCTTGCATTTCCGTAAGAATTTTAGAATCATGTTGTCAACTTATGCAAGAAAGTTATCTGAGATTTTGATAAGGATTGTGTGAACCTGTAGATCAATTGGAAAGTGTTGTTATCTTAACAATATTAAATCTTCTGATCCATGAAGGTCAAATGTATTTCTATTTATTTAAATCATCTTTAATTTTTCAACAATGTTTTATAGTTTTCGGCGTAAAAATATAATGCTTATTTTGTTAAATTTATTTCTAAACATTTTATTCTTTTTGACACTATGGTAAATGGAACTGTTTTCTTAATAATTTCATTTTTGGATTATTCATTGGTAGTGTATAGAAATACAACTGATTTTTCCATATTGATCTTACATCCTACAACCTTGCTAAATTTGCTTATTAAGGGTTGTTCACCAGATTTCTTAGGATTTTCTGTATACAACATCATATCATCATGTAATCTGAGAACAGATATAGTTTTACATTGACCTTTTCAATCTAGATGCCTTTTGTTTCTTTTTCTTGCCTAATTTCCCTGGCTAAACCCTCAGTATAAACCTTAAAAGAAGTAGTGAGAGAAGATAGCTTTGTTTTGTTCCCCATCTGATGGGAAAGTATTCGATCTTTCACCAGTAAGGATGTTGTAAATGTGGGCATTTCTTAGATGCCTTTTTGAGTTTGAGGATGTTCCTTTTTGCACCTTATCTGTTTAGTGTTTTTTAATCACGAAACGGTGTTGGATTTTGTCAAATGCTGTTTTCTGTATCTGTTGGGATTATTTATTGTTTTTGTCCTTTGTTCTATCATTATGGTATATTACATTAATTGATTTTAATATGTTGAACTAATCTTGCATTCATGGGACATGTGGCTGGAATCAGTTTGTGAATATTTTGTTGAAGATTTTTGGATCTATATTCATAAGGGATATTGTCTTTTCTTATGATATCTTTGTCTGGTTTGGGGGATGAGAGTAGTACTAGCCTCAGAGAATGTATGGGGAATTGTTTCCTCCTTTTCTATTTTTTGAGAGAGTTTGTGAAGGATTGTATTAATTTTTCCTTGTATGTTTTTTAGAATTCATCATTGTTTTTTAGCTTCATCATTGAAGCCATCTGCACCTGGGCTTTCCTTTGTTGAGAAGTTTAAATTATTTATTCAATCTCTCCACTGTTATAGACATACTCAGATTTCTGTTTCTTCTTCAGCAATTTGCATTTTTCTAAAAAGTTGTCAATTTAATCTAGGCTACCTAATTTGTTGGTATCCCAAAGTAATTCCTTTTATTTCTGTGTTTAAGCCCTTTATGTTCTTGTTGATATTCTTTCTGCCTGGTGGTTCTACCCATTATTGGAACTGAGAAACTGAGATGTTGATTTTTTTTTAATGTTTATTGTCTTTTTGAGAGAGAGAGAGAGAGAAAAAAGCACGAGTGGGGGAGGGGCAGAGAGTAAGAGAGGGAGACACAGACTCTGAAGCAGGCTCCAGGCTCTGAGCTGTCAGCACAGAGCCTGACACAAGTCTCAAACTCATGGACCGTGAGATCATGACCTGAGCTGAAGTTGGACGTTTAACCGACTGAGCCACCCAGGCACCCTGAAGTGTTGATGTTTCTAACAATTATTCAGGAATTATGCTTCTCCCTTAAACTCTGACAGTTTTTGCCTCATGTAGTTTGTTTTTGTTGTTGTTGTTAGTGTATATAATTTATCATTTTTGCATCTACCTAATGGAGTGACCCCTTTGTTATTATTAAATGTCCCTCTATATATCTAGTAATATTTTTTTCTTTTAAAGACTATTTTTTTCAGAAATCAATATAGACACTCCAGCCTTTTTATCATTGTTTGCATACTACATCTATTTTCATTTTTTAACATTCAACCTATTTATGTCTTTGAATCTAAAGTATAGAAAAAATACAGTAGAATCTTTCTCTTTTCAGCTTTACTAATGTATAATTGGCAAAACAGATGAAAATAAGGGAAGTGAAGCAAAAATAATATAAAAACAGAGATGGGGACAAACCATTAGAGACTCTAAAATACAGAGAACAAACCGAGATTTGTTGGGTGTTGGCAGGATGTTGGGTGGGGGAGGGGCTAAAGGGGTGAGGGGCAATAAGGAGGACACTTGTTGGGATGAGCACTGGGTGTTATATGTAAGTGATGAATCACTAAATTCTATTCCTGAAATTATTGTTACACTATATGTTAACTAATTTGGATTTAAATTTTTAAAAATTAAAAAAAATACTATGCTTTAAATATTACTTCAATTATGTCATTTAGTATAATCAAGCCTATTGGCATTCTCATTTTAGGAAAATAATTTTAATATATTTTATGATTATTTGATAATTCTTTATAATTCTTTAATGTCTAAGTGGTATACATAGTTGTGTGATATATATATATATATATATGTATGTATATGATAATTTGTTATACATATACGTTGTGAAAAGATTCCCCTATCAAGTTAATTAACACACCCATCACCTCACATATTTATCTATTTACTTTTTTTTTGGTGAAATGTTTAATTTTCATCCTCTGAGCAAATTTAAATTATATAATACAGTGTTATCAACTGTAGTCACTATAATTAGATCTTCAGAACTTATTCATCTTAAAACCGAAAGTTTGTACCATTTTATTAATCTCTACCTACTTTCTCCATTCCTCATCCCCTGCAAACCACTTTTCTAATCTGTTTCTATGAGTTTGACTTAAAAAAAAAAAGATTCTAAGTAAATGTGATACTATGTAGTATTTGTCTTTCTCTGTCTGGTTTATTTCACTTAGACTAATACCCTCCAGATTCATTCATGTTGTCACAGCTGACAGGATTTTCCCTTTTTTTTTTTAAGTCTGAATAACATTCTGTTGTGTGTGTATATATATACATATATGTATATGTATACATGTATATGTATATATATATATATATATACACACACACCACATTTCTTCCTCTTTTTCTTTTTTCTTCCTTCCTTCCTTCCTTCCTTCCTTCCTTCCTTCCTTCCTTCCTTCTTCTTTTTCTCATTAGATTACTGGTTTATTACAAAGGATACTGAAAGGAATAAAATACTAGATGAGTGAATACACAGGGTAAGGTCCCAAACAAAAGAAAGGTAAACAAATAGGCCTCTTTCACAGAAAGCCTGGGTGCTTCTCTGCTGTGCTGTGGGGTGGTAGCCTTCTCCATCTGTTAGAGTCTTTAGGACTTGGAAGTATAAACCTGACTGGCCACTAAAGCCAGGCTATCTAGGGGTGTCCCCTAGGTGGCAGCTTCAGAAATCAGGGTGCTAGATAAGTGTACAAGCTCCTTTCTGGAAGACACCAGTGACTTAGTGTGAGGCAGAGGGAGAGTGCAAAGATGATGTCCGCTGGCCTCTGTCTTTGGGGAGTATTTAAGTAAGCCTTTAGCTATGTGTTAAATTAGATGCTTGCCCCTCAGGCTGATGCCTTAAGATAACCAAATAGGCTTATCTCAGGAAAGGTCTGGGTTCTTTTCTGTTGGCTGCCTCTACACTGGGCCCTGGTATGGGTAAGTCTAGGTGAGCGCAACATTTAAGGACTGTTTCTCAGTTTGCTGTAGCCTAACGTGTCTCATGGACTCGAGCCCCATTGGCTTTCGTTGTTTTGGGGGTTAGTCTCTTGAGTGCAGGTCTTAAAAGTTAGGATTCCAGGAGTACAATTCAAACCCTTCATTCCTCAAGGAAAAGCTGTGGGTTGTGAATTCCTTCCTGAATCTGGGTTGTCCTGTAGGGAGTGTGGTTTTAGATGAGTTGTGTCTCAGCCTCTCCTAACCACTTTGATGTTTTTTGTTTTTTGTTTTGCCCTCTTATTTGCTCAATGTGCAGGATTCACTCAGCTAGTTTTCAGAGTTTTGTTTTGTTTTCAGAAGAAATCGTTCTATCGTAGCTGTAGATTTGGTGTGTCCACAAAAGGAAGTGAGTTTAGGATCTTCCTACCTTGCTATCTTGAACCAGAACCCTAATGTTATTTTTTTATAGGACTGGATTTACTTATGCCATGCTGCCTTTGATTTTCGATATGTTTCAATCTCCCCCTCCCCCTCTATTTCCCCCTACATTCTTTTGTATTATTGGGTATTTTCAAGTATAACATTTATTTCCTTTAGTGAACTTTCAATTTTATTCTTGAGTTATTTTATTAATTCTTGTTCTGTGGCTTACAACATATAATTTATCAGAATGTGTTTCAGATATAAATTGCCTTAGTTCCAGTGAAATATAAAAACTTTACTCCCATATAGCTACATTCCCTCCTTCCTCTACTTTGTGTGCTATTATTGTTTTATCGATTATATTTACATATATTATAGATTCAGCAGTACATTTATATAATTTTTATTTTATATAATCTTATGTCTCTTAAAGCACCTGAGAGAAAAAAAAGAACACATACACATTCACTGTTTGCTGTATTATCTTTCTTATTTACTTGTCCTGGTTCTCTTTGTTTCTTCCTGTGGATTAGAGTTACCATCCGATACCATTCCTTTATTCCGATATAACTTTTGCCCATTTTCCTCCTTTCTGTTGTAATTGCCAAATATATTGTATGTGTTATAGGACCAGGGATAAAATTATATACATATTGTTTTATATAATTATGTTTTATTTATTTATTTTTAATTTGTTTTAATGTTTATTTTTGACAGAGAGAGAGAGAGAGAGAGACAGAGCATGAGTGGGGGAGGGGCAGAGAGAGAGAGGGAGACACAGAATCTGAAACAGGCTCCAGGCTCTGTCAGCACAGAGCCCGACGCGGAGATCGAACTCACAGACTAAGAGATCATGACCTGAGCCGAAGTCGGATGCTCAACCGACTGAGCCACCCAGGTGCCCCTATATAATTATGTTTTAAATCAGTTAAGACAAGAAGAAAAGAAATATACAATTATTCTTTCACAATTATCTACATAATTATTTCTACTGATACTTCTGGTTTTTTTTCATGTGAACTCAAAGTTCTGTCTTTTATCACTTGCTTTCAGCTTGAAGAACTTCACTTAGTCTTTCTTGTAAAGAAGGTCTGCTAGCAATAAATTCTCTCAGTTTTGTTTATCTTGGGAAATTTTTATTTCACCTTATTCTTTTTTCAAATAGTTTATTTTTTTTTGTTTTGAGTGGGGGGATCAGAGAATCCCCAGAAGCTCAATGCTGTTAGCATACAGCTTGCAGCCTGTAGCAGGTCTCAATCTCCTGAACCAAACCGTGAGCTCATGACCTGAGCCAAAATCACGAGTCAGACGCTTAACTGACTAGCCACCTAGGTGCCCCTCACCTTATTCTTTTAAAAAGTAGTTTGCTTTATATAAGATTCTTATTTGGCATTCTTTTTCTTTCAGCACTTTGAATATGACATTCCACTTCATTCTGGTTTGCATTGTTTTTATTGAAAAATCAACTGTTATTCTTACTGATTTCTCCCACTTGTGATGCATCCTTTTTTCTCTTTTTCTCTTTGACTTTAAACGTTTTGTACTATGATGTGTTTAGATGTACAACTCCTTGCTTTTATCCTGTTTGGAGTTCATTGATCTTTTTTGTTATGTAGATTAATGGGAGCTTTTCAGCCATTATTTTTTAAAATAATTTTTGTGACCCTTTCTCTCTCTCCTTTATTCGGCATTCCTATCACCTAATGGTGTTGCATGTTTTTCTGAGGGTCTCTTCATTTTCATTCATTCTTTTTTTCTATTTTACTTTCATCTCTATTGACTTATCTTCAAGTTTGCTAATTTATTTTTTCTTGCCCGCTCAAATATGCAGTTGAGTCCCACCAGTAAATTACTCATTTTGATTATTACTTTTCATCTCCAAATTTTCATTTCATTATTTTTATAATTTCTGTTTTTATTGCTATTCTCTATTTTATAACACATTAAAATCATACCTTACTTTTATTCTTCAATCATGATTTTATTTATTTCTTTAAATATTGATAATAGCTGTTTTGGAGTTTTTTATTTACTAAATCTATCACCTGGACCTCTTCAAAGATAGTTTCTATTGCCTTTTTTTTTTAATGTTTATTTATTTTTGAGAGAGAGAGAGACAGACAGACAGACAGAGTGTGAGCGGGGTAAGGCAGAGAGAGAGGGAAACAAAGAATCTGAAGCAGGCTCCAAGCTCTGAGCTGTCAGCACAGAGCCCGATGCAGGGCTTGAACCCACGGACTGTGAGATCATGACCAGAGCTGAAGTTGGACTCTCAACCAGTTGAGCCACCCAGGCACCCTTCTATTGCCTGTTTGTTATTTTTCCTGTTTATGTGTCATGGTTTTCTGTTTTGCATATCTAGTAATTGTTATTAAAAGCTGGGCATTTTAGATAATTTATGACAGCAACTCTGGATACTAACCATCTCCCTCCCCTTGTAGGGTCATTGTTGTTTGCTTGGTCATTGCTGTAGACTAAATATTTGTGTCCCTCAAAAATTCATATGTTGAAACCTAATACCCAATGTAATAGTATTTGGAGGTGGTGCCTTTGGGAGGTGATCAGATCATGAGGATGCCCTGTCATGAATGAGATTAATGCCTTTATAAAAGAGTCACTTGTAAAAGCTCCTTCACCCCTTCTCCATTTGAGGACACAGCAAGAAGGTGACCATCTATGAACCAGAAGGTGGGTTCTCAACAGATAATTAATCTTCCAGGACTTTGTTCTTGGACTTCTCAGCCTCCAGAGATGTGATACATAAATTTCTGTTGAGTATAAATCACCTGCTTATTAGCAGTGCAGCTAAACTAAGTCATTTTGGTCATTTGTTTAGTGACTTGGTGAAACTAATCTGTGAAGTCTATTTCTCCTGCAGTATGCAACCTATTATTTCTCTGCTCATATTGACTAATGGTGGTTGCCCCTGGAATAAGCCACTTATTGTTCAAATGTCATACTTAAGCCCCTCAGCCAATTAGGTTTTTTACCATTTATCGTTATATATGTGTGTGTGGCTTGGAGATTTCTATTACAGTTTAAGGAGTTTACATTTTTGTTCTCTGTATAGCCAGAAGTTAGTAGTTTAGGTTTTTTTCAGTCTTTATCATTTCTAAAAGTATGGAATTTTGGTCATACACATAGTGTTCCAGATTTCCAGGGATAACTATGATTTTTATTTTAATCCTGTCTTTGTAGTAGTTGTCACTGGGTCAGAGTTGCTTATTGTTCAGTCAGTTGTTGGTCAGAAGTTGTGTTTAAGCTCCTGTCCCAGTGAGGCTTTGGCCCTGTGTGCATGGGCCTGTGTAAGGCTTGGAGAATGCTTTCAAATATCTATCTGCTATTGTTGCTCCTGTAAGGGTGTAGCCCAGCATATGCACTCAGTTTTCCTGATCCTCATAGCTGGTTGTGAACTCAGGAGAGTTCTTTTGTACCTTTTCCTGGTCCTCTCTCTTAAGTTTCTAGCTGTGCTGCCATTTTGCCTATATCAAGGAGCAACCAGCCTCTTCTTAATTGCTCACACAAAAATATCTGTTGCTTTTAACAACATCCTTAAGCATGGAATTCTCCATGCTCTATTCCAAATGAATCTCATTCCCTCAGGCAGAACTGTAAAGCTCTTTGTCCTTATGGCCTTCGTTTCTTCTTGGGCAGCACTCCCATATTACTTCACTGCACTTGCTTGCTGTGTATAAAATAGAGCTTCCGTCCCAAGAGTGAATCTTGAGGGTGTCTGATTCTTGATTTCAGCTCAAGTGATGATTTCACAGTTTGTGAGATTCAGCCCTGCATAGGGCTCTGTGCTAACAGTGCAGAGCCTACTTGGTATTCTCTCTCTCTCTCTCTCTCTCTCTCTCTCTCTCTCCTCTCTGTCCCTCCCTGGCTCCCTTTCTCTCAAAGTAAATAAATAAACAATAAAAAAGTTTTTTTTTTAAAAATAGTGAACATTGGCTGACGGAGAAGACACTCCATCCTTTTAGCTGCACTTACCTGATATAAGTAAAGCTTCTGCAACATGGGTTTGGGGTGGGGAGTGAGGAGCACCAGCAGCCTATCCTGTCCAAAGAGAAACCTAACCCAAACTGGAAGTGAGAAGGAGGAGTGTTTTTGGCAATAGCTGTCTGGAGTAGAGTGCCTGGGATAGAGCTTTAGTAACAAGGAAGGGGAAGGGGAAGAAGTGGATCAAGGACCAAAATTGAGAAATTTAGTAGGACTTCTTGATATATGCCCTTAGGACAATTTCCAGAGACTTTAAATGATTAAAAAAAATAATTATCACCAGCTAATCTATGTTTTGCCAGTAAAAGTATCTTCTGAATTCTGACAGTAAGTTAGTTGCTAGGCTTGCAGAATTGTTCTGTGTGCTGTGATTCACAGACTTAACCAGAGAGCTAGAGAACTAGAACTGGGAGACCCTTGCTTCTGAGAACAGAAAGGCTGTGATTGAATAAGGTTAACAAAGGAAAGTTTTCAGAGAGAGAAGAGTGGATGCAGAACCTTTGGAAACAGCTTCAACCAGAGGGCAGGAATAAGTAGAGGAATCCTAAAATGAGAAAAAAAAGGAGAATTAGGAGAATGTAGAGAGTCTGGAGAATATAGACACACTGAAGCCCAAGGAATAAAAATTATTGAGAGAGTGCTCATGTGGGGGAAAAGGAGTGATGAGTAAAGATCACTAGGACCTTTTGAAGGAGTATTTTTTATAGAGGGGTGGTGGTGGGAGCCAAATTGGTAGGAGTCAGTAGGAGATATGGAAGCAGGGCTGGTGGAAAGGAATAGCCACTTAAAATGGGGATTGAGGATATATTCTCTTGTTTCATAAGGATTTTATTTGTATGTTTTTTTAAGATGAGGATGTGCCTTTAGACGGAGGAAAATAAGGATAATTAGGGATGGGAGAGATAAAATAACGTGCTAAGTGATGGAGAAAGACCACAAAGCTGGCACAAGAGATAGGATTATTGCCATAGGTGGAAGGGTTAGTCTACATAGAGTTTTAAAGAGAAGGTGAATGATGTAAGTGAAAACACTCTATTAATACATAGCTGTTTGGGGTAGAGAGAAGTTGGAACGTATCACATAATCTCAGGCCTCCCTGAAAGTGTGAGACAAATCCATCTGCAAAGACAGTCAGGAAAGTGAGTATCCAATTTAATGAGGCAGTGAGAGCTTAGAAGAATGTGTAAAGCAAATGTGAGAAATGTGATAAGGAGCCAAACAGATAGTATGGAGAGTGCTGAGTTGAGGTTTCCTGCTCTTTTCTCCTTTTCTCCTTTAGTTTTCCTGGAAATACTTAATATTCAGGAGAAGAGAAGAAAGCAAAGAAAGAAGGTAAGGCAAAGGAAGGTATTTGCACAGGAAGTGGATAATTCAGGCCTAGGCCAATCGATAGGAATAGGAAGCAAAGGGTACAGGGAATCAAGAATGAAGGTGGCAGCATCATTGAAATGACAACCTGCAGGGTTCTGTCTGGATTTGGAGGCTGGCGGGGAAAAATACCATCTAGCCATTTTAAATAATGGCTCAGTAGAGTTGTTTTCAACAGAGGTTAGCAAATTATGGTCCTAGGCCAAATCCTGTCTACCAACTGTTTTTATAAATAAAGTTTTATTGGGACATTACAATGCCCATGCATTTATGTACTGTGTATGGGTGCATTTGCACTATAAAGAACAGTTGAGTAATCCAGACAGAGACCATTGGGTCTGCAAAGCTTAAAATATTTACTACCTAGTTCTTTATAAAAAATGTATGCTGGCCCCTGGTTTATAACACATAAAAGTATACATAACATATTGGTAGATGAAAAAAGCAGGGTATAAAGCAATATTTATCACATGATCCAATTTTCTGAAAAGAAAAAAATTTATAACTATGCTTAGAAAAATGACGTAAAAGATACAATGTAAACAATTGTTTCTCTGGGTGGTAGGATTACCAGAGACTCTTTTTTTTCTTCTCTTCCTCCTACTTATTCTTTTTTGTAAACTCCATCATTTCTACGATATGGGAGGATAATGGCCTGAGGAAGGATAATTTTATTAAATGTTAACTTTAGTTGATTATATCAGGGTGCTAAATAACATAAGGCTGTAATTTCCTCTAGAAGGATCCAAATAAGCTTGCCCAAAAGATAAAATCTGTGTCATTGACTGTACCTTTACCCCAATCATGCATCCTTCAAAACTGTGATTTTGATTGATAATAACTTGATAACAACAGGTAGTGGATACGCTATGCGCACCTTTGAAATGACAAATCAAGGTCATCAAACTATCTTCATTAATGTTATGATTACTAAGAAGGAATTAGTATTCAGATAGGAAGTTTCAGGCATGTACATTTAGGGAGAGTAATCTTAGAAGAGAAATATGTGTATAAAGTAAGGTGAATCAAGTTATTTCAGATAAAAAGTAGAATTTGAAATCTAGATCAACTGTCTTCAACAAATGGTATTCTATCAAGGACTTTGAAAAGATGTGGCTGATTTTGATGGCTATTTCTTTCCCCGGGACATGCCAAGCACTCTGTCAACACCCCCACAACACCCCACAGAGTCAAAAGTCCATTAGGTACCATCAGTTTTAGTTAGATGATATGTTCCCAGTTTTGTGTGTTTAATTTGTTTGTTTTCATGTTTATAGAGTGCCATTGTCCTAGATACTCTACAGAATTTGGAGACAAATTAAGATGCCTAAACTGTATTGGTGAATATTTATTGCATCACTAAATCTATAGTTGGGAATCAAGTTGGCCTAAGCTAGGATGAAGAAATTGAAGTCAGACATCAATGAGAAGAGAAGAGATCAAAGACAAAGGAAGGGGAGGGAAGGGACGAGTCAGAAAAGTCCAGAAGCTGAGGGTGATGTGTGGTGTGGGACTGAGTGAAGAAGAGGCAGAAGAAGTAAAGATCAAGATAAGCTTTGAACAAGCATAGGCTCACAGAGACTCTTATCTCTTATCCCAAAGTTGTTTCATGTCACAAATGGGACATCTGGTAGTGGAGGCTTCTAATAGCTGGGCCTGTTCCATTCCTTTTCCACTTCCCAGAAGCTATTGATTTAGCAGTTTTAGCATGTCAGACTGTAATCTCACTCAAGAATATTTTTGACCATCTTTACAGTGTTTATTAAATCTACATAACTACTTCTAAAAGTTGTTATGGTGAGAGAAACCTATATGGTTTAAGATCTTGGCCCTAGTGCCTTCGTTTGCAATGAAGTAATTAACGAATCTGAAGGAATTAAGAATGTTCATTTGGGAAAAAGGATAAATAACAAACAAATAAGCATTTGGATCAGGGAAAAGGGGATAGAAGAGGAATTTAAGGTTAATTACTCTGATAGCACCAGACTGGCCACCAATGGATATCTGGGGGAAAAATATAACTTATGTAGTTACCAAACCAACTTCCTTAAGGACTTCTCTCTTCTGTTCACAATGGCCAGGGCCTATAGGACGGATGAAAAATGACCAACTATCCTATATTTTGCAATGAAGTAGGGCTTGAAAAGAGACCCAAACCAGATTTGTTTCCTGTCTGAGATAAGGTGGAGTTCAAAGATATTCCTAGTGAACAGACCTAGATTCCTGCCTAATAAAAAATAGATTTTTGCTCCAAAGTGATCTAATCTTGACTAAGGTTTAGTCATGAATTTATTGATTTACTCAACACATAGTTTATTGGTTTACTTTCTGTGAGCCAGCACTGACCTAGCTGCTAGGATGCAGGAGTCAACGAAACAGGCAGGGTTTCCTCTCCCTTGTGGCTTGTGGGTCAACCAGAGGGAGTTAAATAGGGAACATGTAACACAGAGTTTCCACTCTGATGCTGATCATTCCCTGACGTGCTGTTGAAGGGCTAGCTACTAGACAGTTTCCCTCAGGAAGAGAAAACCATGTGGTTTACCTAGCTAAGTGCATCTTAGAATAAGTATTTAACTGCATGTTAGGACAAGTCTAATTCAACTAATGATGTCGATCAAAAAGTGGACTGAGAAGAGAACAAGTCCTGTCTCTCTCTGGCCCCAGTTATTGTCACTATACTTCCCTATGTGAAAGAATCAATTTTAACTCCTCTGTCTGGCTTCCAGGATTCTTCGTGATTCTGCCCACTGCCTACGTCACTAATCTCATTTCCTACCACCGATTACTTGCCTCCTATGCCTGATGACTGAACAGTGTTACTGCATATATTCTTCACTCTGCCTGTAATACACCCCCAGTATTGTTCATTAATACGCATAAATTAGGACTCTTTCCCTGTGCTACCTTCTCTATGATTTTTCCTGACCTTTTTACTCATTTACTTCGCCCCTTTATATATACCACAGTGGTCCTTTAATTACTTATCATTTTATATTGTAATTATTCACCTCCCCAGGCAAGATTGAGAGCTCTTGAGGGAAGAAGGTTAGATAATATTTGTGTATTTCCCAAAGGCCTAGACCAATGCTTAGAGTTTAATAAGCATTTAATAATTATTTATTGAATGAACAAATGAGTGGGTAAATGAATAAAAAAAGGAAATTCTGGGCAGGAGTGTATTTTAAATGACAAAAAAAGTTGGCAAATAATTCAATGAGGATTAGGCAGTGAATTAATCTTACTGTAAATGTATATTGTGTTGAATAGCAAGCAAACTTACAAAGACAGCAAAGAAATGACCCCTGACCTCATGGAATATTCAATCTACAGTATTTAAGGAGACAAAACTAATAAAAAGAGTAAATGCCACAAATAAGTAAAGCATAAACTCACAAACCCAACCCAATCCCTATAGACAGACCTGCAGTCTGGAAGAGTGATTTTAAAGATAGTCAGCACTTTTCATGAAGTAAATGAATCTTATGAAGAATTTTAAAAAGTTGTTTCTGTTGAGTCAAGATGAGAGAGTATTTTAGTCTTTTCAAATGGTGTTGGGAAAACCAAACAGCAACATGCAAAATAATGAAACTGGGCCACTTTCTTACACCATACACAGAGTAATCTCAAAATGGATTAAACAAAAACCTAAATGTGAGAACTGAAACCATAAAATTCTTAGAAGAAAACATAGGCAGTGATTTTTTTGACATTATCCATAGAAGTATTTTCTTAGGTATTTTTCCTTTGGCAAGGGAACAGTATCAAAATTGAACTTAGGGCTGTACCAAAATAAAAAGCTTTTTCACAGTGAAGGAAACCATCAACAAAACAGAAAGACCATCCACCAAATGAGAGACGATATTTACAAAGGATATATCCAATAAGGTGTTAATATCCAAACTATATACAGAACTTATACAACTCAACTCCAAAAAACAAAAACAAAAATAACCCAATTAAAAAATAGGCAGAAGACATGAATAGACATTTTTCCAAATAATACACACTGATGGCCAACAGACATATGAAAAGATGCTCAATATCACTTAGCATCAGGGAAATGCAAATCAAAATCACAGTGAGATATCACCTCACACCTGTCAGAGTAGCAAAAATCAAAAACAAAGAAACAACAAGTGCTGGTGAGGATGTGTAGAAAATGAACCCTCATACATTTTTTTGTAGGAATGCAAGGTGGTGCAGCCACTGTGGAAAACAGTATGGAAGTTTCTCAAAAAATTAAAAATGGATTCACCATATGATCCAGGAATTCCACTACTGGGTCTTTATCCAAAGAAAATGAAAACATTAATTTGAAAAGATATATGCATCTCTAAGTCTATTGCTACCTTATTTATAATAGCCAAGATGTAGAAGCAATGCAAGTGTCCACCAATAGATGAATGCATAAAAAAATATCTCACACACACACACACACACACACACACACACACACACACTGCAATATTACCAAGCCATAAAAAAATAATGCAATCTTGCCTTTTGCGACAACATGGATGGATCTAGAAGGTATAATGCTAAGTGAAATAAGTCAGAGAAAGACAAATAGCATGTGATTTCATTCATATGTGGAATTTAAAAAGCAAAACAGGGGCGCCTGGGTGGCTCAGTCGGTTAAGCCGCCGACTTCAGCTCAGGTCATGATCTCGCAGTCCATGAGTTCGAGCCCCGTGTCAGGCTCTGTGCTGACAGCTCAGAGCCTGGAGCCCGTTTCAGATTCTGTGTCTCCCTCTCTCTCTGCCCCTCCCCTGTTCATGCACTGTCTCTCTCTGTCTCAAAAATAAATAAACGTTAAAAAAATTAAAAAAAAAATAAAAAGCAAAACAAGTGAAGAAAGAAAAATGGGACAAACAAAAATAACAGAAACAGGGAGAGCAAACTGGTGGTTGTCAAAGTGGAGGCAGTTCAGGGTTCCTGGTGAAGTAAGTGAAGGGGATTAAGAGTATATTTATTGTGATGAGCACTAAGCAATGTATAGAATTGTTGGATCATTATATTGTACACTTGGAACTAATACAACACTATATTAATTATACTTGAATTTTAAAAATAAATTATTTTTTAAAAGATGGTAGAATATTTTATTTAATTTTAAAGTTTTTTTATTTATTTTGAGAGACACAGAGAGTGCACCGGAAGGGCAGAGAGAGAGGGAGAGGGAAAGAATCCTAACCAGGCTCCACACTGTCAGCACAGAGCCTGATGAGGGGCTTGAACCCACGGAATCTGAGATCATGACCTGAGCCAAAACCAGGAATTGGGCACTTAACCAACTGAGCCACTCAGGTGCCCCAAATATGGTAGAATATTTTAGAGGTAAAATAAATAGCTTAAGTAAAAGGTGGCAGTGAATGAAATAAGTCTGCACTGGAGCTGGCCTGTTATTTTGCAATCCCCTTTTGGAATACTGATCTCTTGGTAAAGAATGATTCTAGGAGCTGTTGCAGTGACTTTAGTGGCTTTCAGGGTCACTTGGTTTAGCTGTGGAATGAACTTATCTGGCTGCAAAGTGTCTCAAAGGCAATGTTGGAATGAATCTCCTTTGTTTCTAGAAGTCAATCAGATTCTCAAGTCAAAGTTAAGTTATACTTGTGGGTTGAGCCAGAACAGTGTGGTGGCGAAGTGTATGGTGGGAGCCTGGCCACCTTCATACTTGTTAATAGCACAAGTGCCTAACCATCCCAATGTGGGACGGCCTTTAATAGAAAGCCCTTCTCAGATCTGCAAAGATCTGGCAAAATATGAATTCAGTCTTTTTGTTGTAGCTTAATAGATTTGTTAATAACACCCATTTATTTTAAAAGGAAATTAGTGATTTTTAAATGTGATTTTTAAAAACTTTTTAATGTTTATTTTTTAGAGAGAGAGAGAGAGAGAGAGCATGAGAAGGGGAGGGGCTGAGAGAGAGGGAGACACAGAATCTGAAATAGGCTCCAGGCTCTGAGTTGTCAGGCTCTGAGCTGTCAGCACACAACCCGACACGGAGCCCAAACTCATAACCATGAGATCATGACCTGAGCTGGAAGTCAGATGCTTAACCAACTGAGCCACCCAGATGCCCCGGAAAGTAGTGATTTTTAATGAGAGGTTCCCCACAAGAATTTTTAGTGAATAGGGAAAGGAAATATTGACTCAGTGCCTTCTATGTACAAAGAATATTTGAGCTCAAAACCATCCTGGAATGTAGTATCATTACACCCACTTTACAGATGGGGAGACTGCTACTCAGATAAGTGATTTCTCAAAGGCACATGTGCTAAGATTTGAATCTTGGATGACCTGACTCTAAAGCTCAGCCTCTTTCCACTTCATCTCCATTACACCTGCTGCTTACAGGAAACACATGTGGGCACAGGTGCATGCATGCACTTAACACACACACACTTTTAGATGTAGCAATTGCACAATTCTCAAAACTAAGAAAAATTATTTTCTCTTTATAGCCCTAAAATTTAATAAGAGGAAAGAACTTTTAAACATATCTGTCTAGATACTTGTATATGTTCAAAGATAAGTGCCTGAGAATTTGGAACTAGGCAAGGGAGCAAAATGCTTTAGTCTTCCACCTAGTGGAAGGTCAGCACAAAACAAGATGAAGAGAACCAATTCCATACACATGCACAACAGAGTTGCCTACATGGTGAGATTTAAGGAGTAAAGAGGGTTCCATCTGCCTTTAAGTCTTTTTCACTCTTGCCTGTTAAATTATATAAGTTCATATCTTTTAAAATGCCCCAGGGTAAGACATTCTTCCTCGGAGATCTATGTTAAAGTACACAGACTTTTTTTATCAGAGTTATTTCAAATAGGACGCCAGACAAGTGTATTTGATTGGAGATTGGAGAAGGTGAGAGATTGAAGTTCTAATGCAGAACCACAATGATGGGAGAGGCCAATTATGCCACATGATTGGGCCCCAGGCCCCTAGCAATAGAAAGGTGATGACAAGCTTGAGTATAATAAAACTTAACGCAAAATTGTTATCTGGGACTTCCATTTTAATGAGACAAAGATCGTAGGAGTTACAGAGAGCAGGTATATATTAGCATCAGAGTTCATCCTAAACAGAGAAGGCCATCCTGTAAGGTAGTGAGCTCCCTGACACTGGAGATGTTTAGGGAGATTGGAAATACCCATAGACAGAATGTTGTAGAGACTAGACTGCACAGTCTTTGAAGTCCTTTCCAATTATAAAAATCTGTGACGGTTCTATGAATAATTTTGCTAGGTTTCAGAGATTCTTTGGCACCATTAATTTATTCATTCAACAAACACTGATTTCATTATTAAGTATATTTCATGGCTGGGCACTGTTGAAGCTGAGTACATAACCCCAAAGTTCCTAATGACCTGGGTAAGAGGATAAAACTGACAAGATGCTAGGATCTGTAGGAAAAATAATAATCTAAGAATGTAAAAATAATCTATGCCACTAATGTTCCTCTGTACTCGATATCCCAGTGCCAGACCACAGGGTTTCACATTCTGAGATATTTTACCCTAGCTTTGGTAGACTGGCATGGTAGAGTTTTAAATCACACTTCCTTTTTCAAAAGCTGTAAACCACTGTATCAAAATAAACACTAGTCCAAAAGCTATGGGGGGAAAATGTGTTTACCTGAGCCTGGTTGCAGCCAAATGCAGAGGTATCCTTCCATCTTTTGGAGAAGGAGCCACTGACGTCCATGCCCACCTGCTGGCATTCTGGCCTTAAACAAGCAGGACTCCCTGGCCTTGGCCATCCCTTTCTGTCTTGTTTCTCTAGGCCTAACATCTGCCAAATTGAACTCTTCATTTGCTCCTGCCTAGAAGAATGTTTTGAAGTTTTGTAAAAATGATACTTGCTCATATATATATGTCTACAGTATAGAATTATAGTCAACAGTTTGTAGCGAAGAGTTTTGTTTTATATATAAAAGTGACCACTTTTTAAATAAGTTCATATATTCAATACCTGAAAGAGTGGTAAACAAACTGAATCTCTCATTTATAAAATACAGACTGGGAAAACCGACCCAATCTGATTCAAGGTCAGAAAACCTTGAATAGGGATAAAAAAGCACATATGATGCTAATCCTGTGGATATATCTTGGTGAATAAAACTCTGAAGGCTGTAGGTCCTGATTTACAGTGAACATCATATAAATGTTAGCACAGGCTAGGGTATGTACTGCAGTAACAAATTCACCCTGAAACCTCAGTGACTTAACACAACCCAAGTTTGTTTTGGCTTTTTTCTCCTCACTCACACTCCGGGTTCATTGTAAGTCAGTGGGGAGCTCTGTTCCCTCTAGCCATTCCGAAACATGGAAAACATGATACAAGAGGTAGTTTAGAAAGATTGAGCAGGACCAAGGGGAAAAAAGGAAAAAAGAGATAGATATCAAAATTAGAACAGTTAACCCAAAAACATAAATGTTAATTATATCATTTAAAAAAGTTTAGCTCAAATGAGTTCAAAATATTATCAGAGAATAATTGAAAGTAAGGGTGATAGAGGCACCTGGGTGGCTCAGTCGGTTAAGCATCTGACTTCAGCTCAGGTCATGAATTCGAGCCCCACGTCAGGCTCTGTGCTGACCGCTCAGAGCCTAGAGCCTGCTTCAGATTCTGTGTCTCCCTCTCTGCTCCTCCCCTGCTCGAGCTCTCTGTCTCTCTGTCTCTCTCTCTAAAAAATAAATAAACATTGGGGCGCTTGGATGGCTCAGTTGGTTGGGCATCCGACTTCAGCTCAGGTCATGATCTCATGGTCTGTGAGTTTGAGCCCTATGTCGGGCTGTGTGCTGACAGCTGAGCCTGGAGCCTGTGTCTCCCTCTCTCTCTGCCTCTCCCGCACTCATGCTCTGTCTCTGTCTCTCTCAAAAATAAATAAACATTTTACAAAATAAATAAACAAACATTAAACAATTTAAAATTTAAACAACTTAAAAATTTAAAAATAAAATGAAACATTAAAAAATTAAAAAATTTTTTTAAATAAAGTAGGGGTGATAATCAAAGCATATAGCCATGGTGTATGGGTATAAACACTTCCCTTGTAGGTGTAACATAGGCACTATAAACACCTGGTCAGTCTGGCCATAGGTACCTGCTGGATATCTGCTCTCCCTAAAGGGAGAAGAAGCCTGGGAATGGAAATGATTGCAAAGCAGGTAGAGCCCAGTACTAGCCCAACAGAGTCAGCATTCCCTTGGATTGAATAAACACCGGAGCCGGAAGATTAGTTTGTGTTCACTACAATTCAGAGAGAGTGGATTAATCCAGTGTATTATAGTGCTGCCCTTACATCACTGGATTTCCTCATCTCACACTGCCCACAGCCCCTCTCCTTTCCCTTTCCCTGTCCCAATGATTTGTTTTCCCTAATTGTGTATCCCCCTATCCTTTGTCGAGTGCTTTGATAAATGTAGACACTTCCTCTTTATTTTCTTCACATTCTGTGGCTCTTGTGAGTCATTTCTGACGGCACTGAATCATTTTCATCACTGCTCAGCCTCCTCCTGTTTGAAGTCCTTGTCTGGATATATGCTTATTCATCACCACTCTCTCTGCGACCCACATGTGTCCGGCACACTGTTTACATTGGGCTTTAATCTGTTGTTAGTGGCCAACTCCAGTGTCCCCCTCCTTCCTCAAGGGGCCCATCCCTGTTCCTCCCGCCTGTACAGCTCCCAGTGGGAGAGCATAGAGAGCAAGAGCTCTGGCCCTTAACCTTGGCGTATGGACTCTTGCCCAAATCTTCATTCCAGACCTTCCCCTTTTGCTTGTCCTTTATAGCAGCTTCTTCTCGGTATTGTCTATACAGCCAAAGAGGCAGAAATGGGGTCCCCTCCAAGGCTGGCTCACAGGCCATCCTGACAGTGCACTGCAATGAGGGCTCATGAGTTCCTGCTCTCCACCTACCCTCTAACATACGTTTCCCTCCTGCTACAAATGCCAGTGTTTTTTGTTTTGTTTTATTATGTTTTGCTTAAATGAACTTCAAAGTGCAAATTCTCTAGTTCCCACTGGTCAATGGAATGCACTGATTTGTGACCCCAAACACTAGGATTTTGCACGAACGCATTGATATTTAGTAATTGGTAATAGATCCTGACATTTCAACAGGCTACAGTGGGTTATCCTCTGTTCTTCTTTTTCTTCCCCTAGCCTGGTTGCTCTGGAATTGATTTATGAAACTAGTTTGCTTTTTACTTATTTTATTCCTCATTATTCATATTTAATGTTACCCACACTTGACCTTGTGACTCTAATTCCTTAAACTGAATAACGTACACACATTGACTTTGTTCTTCTTGACAAGTCTTATCATTTTTTATCTTTGCCATCCCTCTTTCAGCCTTTTAAAGATCTAGGGCTCTCTGAATCTCTTATCTGTTTACATTCTTCTTCATTATTTAGTATTAATGTCCTTCTTTCAGCCATTATTCCCTAGGTTGTTATTTTCCCTCATTTCCTGATTTGGTTCTTTCTGTCACAGAGCCAGAACTCTCACTACCACACTGTAGAGGTTGACGATAGCTTCACCAGTCAAATCAATTCAGATGTTACAAAGAAAAACCATGTACTCAGGAATTCAGCAACAGCTCAATCAGTTCTTGCATGAGACTTCTAGTGTCTTTTGGAAACACCAGTTGTGAGGTATTGCTAAAAGCATATGTTTAATCAGAGCAGGAAGATCACTTGTTAGTTAAAACATAACATATACATTTTGTCCCTGAGTAATTCTTAGACCATGGTACACCATAGAACACTGAGATGGCCATTATTTGTTCAGCAGTGTCCCATAGGAAGAGTATGCCATAATTTGGGAATATTTTTCACAAAGATATGAACTGGCAATTAACCATTAATGCCCACCCTATGATCTATGTACATGTGATATTCCTTTTCTTCACTTCTTATGAAGCGCTAGAATAATGGTAACAGCAAATCAAGTAAGACATTGGGGGTACTGCATATGTTTCTATTCTAACATAGCTGGTGTGATTAGCTCAGTTACTTAGACTTTATTTTTCTGTTAGAGCCAAATGTGAGTCAATTAGTTTCACATGATCCCCCTGGCTGGGAAGAGAGTTACAAGTGTCTCCCAGCTGCACATTATAAAGGAAAGTAAGGTGAACCCACTACATTGTCCTAAACCAAACCATTACCTGACTAGAAAAATTATGTTAAACTTTTGAGATATGGGCAGTGAATTTGGCCCATGCTTTTAAGGTGAAAACATACTTCTTTATTCCTATAATATCATGACTTTTTATCCTAGTAAGTCACATATTAGGTTCAGTACAGACTGCTCAAAGACATTTAGTTCTCATTGTAGCTTAAGGTTTTGTTAATACTAGTACGTGGACTAATACTGTGTTTCTATTGGCTGGTAAACCACCACTGTGATGCAAAAAAAAAAAAAAAAAATCACAGAGGCATCTGAGAATTAGCGGTATGTGCGGAAAAAGGAGTTAGGAACCCTTCGGTGCTTTTTTGGTATTGAACAGCTGTCGTGCATGTTACACTTGACAGTATTGCTTTCTGTCCCAGAGTCCCTAAAAGCTATTCTTGTCACAAAAGCCAGGACAGTGTCAGCAAGCAATCTTTGTTTGTATGGTCCTCAGTTTTTCTCCCTTCATCTCTTTGTTCCTTTAACAAGAAAGGATAAGGAAGAAACAAATGGCCACAAAATTTAACAATTTTATTTTTTGAACTATTACCTACATTCTGCTGTAAATCATAATGATTGACCAGAGCCATTTGCATCATGAAGCAGGTCAACTCTTTCAAGTTACAAATACACATTAATCATCCACAGCAAGAGCCCTACTGCCTGGGAAGGATGTGGCCCACTGTTTAGTTAGGGTTAAGGTAACGTGCTGCGAAAAATTAACTCCAAGTGGAATGAATGTAAGACTACAGAAGTTTATTTCTTTTCTACATTACAGTCCGTAGAATAGATAGCTAGGTGCCTCTTGTCCTCAAGGTCATCCAGTGATTCAGGTCCCTTCTATTTGGCTAATTTGCAAATTCCTGGGATTTTACCCTGTCCTCATGGTTGAAGTAGGTCATTACCCCAATCCCAGCCTGTGGCAAGGGGAGAAGACAAGGAGTACAAGCAGCTTTCTCTCTAAGGATGTGACTCAGAAGTTACATACACCACTTGTGCTCTCATTTAAATGGCAATAACAGTCCCCTGGTCACACCTGGTTATAAGGGGGACCTACAGAGGAGTTCTCTGGTTGAGTGGCTATAAGTGCCCCTAGAACTGGGGCAGGGGGTGAGGGTGGTGGGTGGCAAGGATAATGCCTTGGACAGGCAGGACAATGAGTGGTCTCTGACGCACTTATTCTGAGCAGAATGCTGTTATCATAGGTGTACATGTTCAGAGTGATGCAAGTATGTGTGAAAGATGCATTTGCTCATGTGCTCTGAGGTTTTCCACACACTCACTAGTAACAAGTACAGTACATTCGTATTGCATTGTATCCTCAATACATTTAATAAAGGAGAAATCGAACATGAAAGGGAATTTCATGTGATCTATTTAGGGTCATCAAGTAATTGTAGAAAAGCATCTTGATATCCCAAAACCTGTTCTACTTAGTAAGTCAAATCTTCTGCTTTTCTATTATTTGTTAGAACTGCTAGTCTTGGAACTTTACTTACATCTTTTTTCACCTCACTCCCTCCCAGCCCCCGCTTGAAGTTGTTGAAATACTCTTTGAATCAACTTTTTCTGTTTTTGTTTTATTTCCTGTTGAAAATTAGGGTTATTCATTCCACTGATTTTAGTAAAGAAAACAGACAAAAGCAATGAGTTTCAGGGTTTACTGCCATTGACTGGAACCTGCTTTAACTGGTGTGTTTTATTTAATCCTTTCACCACCCTGTGAAAAAGGTATCCTCATACAGATGAGGGAGTTGAGACTTAGCACAGTAAGTCACTTGCCAAAGTCGCCTTGCCAGCGTGCCTTACCTTTCAGCCTGGGCTCTAAATCACAACGTTGTACTACAGGAGCATTAAGTCCATTACTCAAGTAATGGAGACATAAAGCTAAATTCCGCTCACATGGATCTATCAGTGCCA
The DNA here is from genome assembly GCF_027475565.1 of Acinonyx jubatus. Lineage (NCBI taxonomy): Eukaryota > Metazoa > Chordata > Mammalia > Carnivora > Felidae > Acinonyx > Acinonyx jubatus. The sequence goes on from NC_069385.1 coordinate 74,966,057, forward strand.
CATGGGCAACGCACAATCTGCAATATTCAGGCTGGCCTGAATTCAAACTTTTAAAATCACCGTATTTTGAAAAAGATGTCAAAATAGACATTTACATTTCTCAGCTTTTGTTTACTCATCAAAAATCACAGTATCCTTCGGGACAAGAGTAAAATTAGTGAGTTAGAACATTCCTTTTTAACAGTTTCATAAAAATGAATACTTTTGGTCCTTTCTCTATGGCCAAGTGCAGAGGCACCATCCCAGCCTGTTTTTTTTTTTTTTTTTACTGGAAACTGACCATAAAAATACAGCCCTCCATCTCTCAGCAGTGATAGATAAGAAGTACTGAAACAGCATTAATAATTAATGGGCAGACAAGATGAAACTCCAGTTGCTCAGACTGCTGTCTCCACATAATCTGTATTTTATACAAAAGGAGAAAGAACTCAATGGAATTTTAGCTGTGACCGGATAAAAACTGCCAGCAAAATGTGATAAGGAAAGTCTAATGTGTATATTAATCATGTTTATAGCTCCTCATTTGTTGATATATTAGCCTAAACTCCCTTTAAAAATACATTTTTGATCACCAGTAGATTCATTTAATGCAACCAAACTTCAAATAGGGTCCAATTAAAGTTTCCAATTTTTATTAATCAAAAATAATTAATCTAGCCCATAAATCATGAAACAAATGGGTTAAGAATTTTAGTGCAAGATGAGAAGCATTAAGAAAGAAAATCTAGAAAAGTTTGATGCATGATGTAAATATGCCACTATATGTTTATAGCTTAAGTTAACATTTGGCACTTTTATTATCCAAATTGTTTTTCTAGATACAATGAACGTATAATGTGACTCAAAGTGAGACACAGTTTACCCTTGAATGGTGTAGACTTCAAACACGATGCATTTTTATTTTCTCTGGATCAGTTATAACAAAACAGATTACAGAGTTGGGGTGGAACACGGAGTGTTTCTAGAAATGTCTGCATGTTTAATAGTTTAAAAACCTAAGAAAATAAGGCTCAGTTAAATTTAGAAGAAAAGGAGTTGCTATGTACAAGTAGGTAAACTTTTTGATATTGAAAAAAAATATTTAGAAACTAAAACTTGGGGGAAACTTGTTTAGTTCTACATGTTCAATAATTATTGAAATGTACACCTGTCTATAGTCTTATCCCAAATTTGTCACAAACATCAAGATTTAATGGGAGATGATGGATGAGAGAGGGCGGGGGAAGATATATTAAATCCAGGAATGTGTTATTTAGCCACATTATCAAGGATGTTGGAGAGGCAGAAAACTTTCCCAGGTACACCCAGATGTATGCTCACTATTAGAGTGGTTTGTTGCAAATGTATTTAAACATGGAGTCTTAAAATTTAGCCATCAGTCTAAATATTGTTTTGGTAGTCATGCTAGTGAATGAAAGTTCATAAGTCTTGATACTAGAAGAAGTTAGAATATACCCTAGAGAAGTTAGGCTATGGAAACACAGGGGGGAAAAGTCCTAAAAATAACAGAACAAAGGTAGTAGGGTAATAACTCATGAAAGCCATAGGTTTTATTTGCTATAAGAAATATAGTTTTATCAATGGAATATGTTAACTCATGCAGTCAGGGCATGGCTTAGAAATAATTTAGTCCATGTCTTATGAGGGCCAAGCAAAATTGCATGGATGAAAATAACTGCCCAATTACAAATTCACCTCCAGCCATGGCTCACTCTGTGTCATAACCTGGGCCACTGGACTTTACAGGATGCAGGAGAGAAGAAGTAGGGGAGTCTGAGTTCAAGTCAATTCATCCCCACTATTGGAAAAATAAGTCACAGCTCTTTCTACCAGTGACCAGTCAGTATCATCACTATTCCCATAAAAAAGATAAAACATTATTAGTGAATTTAGCAAAATGCTACAGGCTGATATATTCTTAGAACCTTAGCTGCCAGGTCATCAAAAGCTTTCACGTTTTGAAGAAAGCACAAGATACGGAGATGGATGACCTAGGTAAACAAACTCTTCACCCCCCGTGAATGTATGTATTCACTTGTGATATGGAGACAATAATACCTGATCTGCTCGGCTCACAGGAATCATATGAAGATTTTTTCCTTAGTGAAAAAAGGTGTGAGAAGGGGCCTATGGAACTATAAAAACCACACAGATGTGAACTGTAATTAATAAGCTGTGAGGTTTCTCACCTTTCTGTAAGGATTCCTTAAAAGGGGGGATTAAAGCAGGGACCCTGCATCTCCAGACTTAGTTCATCTTCTCTAGAAATTCTGCCATTAGCCTTTCACCAGCATTTCCCCAAAGCAGCCTGAAAAATCCTAGTTCTATGGAAAATTAGCGTTATTCCAAAAATAGCGTTATTCCTGTGGTGAAATCTATTTGGGAAATCCTTGTGTTGTTAAACAGGTTTTTTCCCTGCAGGACTTCTCAGAACCTTTAACATGCATATTAGAAGCCTTTAAGAGGAGGTGTATTGGAAGAAATGTCCTGAAACTTATTTGACCATGGAAATTGCTTATTATAAACCATCTCTTGGGATTGTTATTCTATGGAAATTGCTTTGAAAACCACTGATGAATGTTTTGTAATTTCTCAAAATGTTTCTTGAAAACACACTGGCACGTCACAGCACTCACAGCGCTACTGTTGAGACTAGCATTTCTCAAATGTGGTCACTTGAGAAGCTTGTTTAAAATGTGGATTCCAGTGCCTCACCTAGGATGTCAGGCAGCCTCCCAGGAATCTGCATTTTTGTGAGCTCTGTAAGTGTCTCTGAACCAAGAGATCCCAGACTAAGGTCTGAGAAATGGCTGCTGTTCCATGAGTAATAGTAGTCTTGTGGTTTTAACAGCTTAGCATGAAATATGTCTCATCTATGACAGACTTATGCTTTGTAGGCCTCAAAGAGGCAAGTTCATCCTTGAGAATCTCTAGGTAGATCAGTTCCTTCAGCACTCACCTGTGCCCATATTGCCTGATTGACCAGCAGCCTGGAAAGACCATCATATTATGCACATAACTCTCTCCTGATAGAATATTCTGCCTTTCTCTTCTTTTCTTTTCTCTTCCTTTCTTTTCTTTCTTTCTTTCTTTCTTTCTTTCTTTCTTTCTTTCTTTCTTTCTTTCTTTCTTTCTTTCTTTCTTTCTTTTCTTTCCTTCTTTCCTTCCTTCCTTCCTTCCTTTTTCTTTCTACCTTTCTTTCCACCTTTCTTTTTTTCTTTGCATACTTCAGTGACTAAGAGCAAGATACTTCCCTGCATGAATTTCTTGGAAATCCAAATTTACATGTCTGGGAAAGCAGAAATGTTAACATCCACTTAGTTAATAGAGCTATTCTAAATAGAAATGTAGAGAAAAGGTGGACACCTCTCTTGGACCTTGAACATAATAGAGTGAAGTAATGCTATCTGAAAGTGGCCAGGGTGCCTACATGACATTATCAACATAGTCAACTCTGGATAAGGACACATTTTGCAATCAATCTAGAACATAAGCCATACCCTTTTTTCTCTGAAAAACCTTCCAATCCTGTGGCTCATACTAAAGAGCAGAAAAACTCCATGTTAGTATGCATGCAAGGAGGAAAGGACATACTTATCAATCTGTGTAACACTAAATCTCTTTTACGTAGGACCTTTTTTTGTATTTCCTCAAAATACTCTGGGCTGTTGTGTATCTAGGAGTACCCAAATAAGCAAAAAAAAAAAAAAAAAAAAAAAAAATCCCCTTATTCAGCTGTCTCCGGGCAGTGATTGGCACCGGCTCTTTGGTCCATCAGACTGCAACCTTTAGTTGAGTTTTTCATCCCCTGTATGCATCATGGGAAAGAGTGTGGGCTCTGGGGTCAGCCTGCTTGAGTTTGAATCCTTACTTTTCCGTGACAGACTTAGATTCTAAACTTCAGGGTTTTCATTTGGAACATGAGGGAATAATAGTATGTACGTCTCAGAATAGGAGTCAAATGAGGAAATGCTCAACGCCTGGCACATAGTAAGTGCTTGCAAATGCTAGTTGTAATTTTCCCAATCCCCGTCAGGGCAGGGGTCACGTTCTATCACTCTTCTCTATCCCTCACCGAGCCTAGAAAAGGCCTTCACATATAGAAGGAACACGGTAAATAACTTCGGGAAGTTGAAAGAAGGAACATGTTGAATTGAACAGAAGACATTTTAAAAACCTCGGGGTGTTTTCTTTGGACGTGAGGGATAAGTATGAGACAATTCTGAGAACGGTAGGCTACATAGTGACATAGTTTTGCCTCAAAACCCTGCTACTCTGTTCTGGACCCAGGGATCTCGGGTGAACCCCGCAGGCCTCTTGTTCTTCCCTTGGCATCGTGCCCTATCTGCACTTGAAGATGTTTCTCAAAATTATCCTTTGGGTAAGGATGTAGCCGATCTTCGTAGAAGACTTAGAAGTGAAGCATATTATCACATCATCATGATTTATTTGTGGAATCACCATACTGTTGTCTGCACTTTGGTCTTTACCATAGTATCTTTTCGATGTTACCCAAATAGCAAGACGGTGAAGTACGTCATCAGCTGAAAGCAAAATTGCCAGTATGAAAAATGTGGTGTGTGCTGACGAGGACCACTTACGAGCTGGTGTGGGGTGGTGGTGCCGCTAGACAGCACGCCAGGAAAAGCCACACTCTCTGATTGCACTTTTAACCCGGTGATAAGTGAGACACTGAAAACCCAGTAGAATGAGAACTACAAATATTTAAGCGATCACTTCACTCCTACAGCTGATGATGGAAAGTTTTATCTTAGAGTCAGGGTAAAAGTGAAATGAGTTGCTTGTATCTACACATTACGAGTTGGCTAAAGCATAACTAGTGTTTTTCTTAGTGGAGGGTGTGGCAGGGATAGGGATGTGGGCGGGGGGGAGGGGGGAGGGGGGGAAGGGGAGGGGGGACTGAAACTGACATCAGAGCCGGTGGAAGTAGCTTTTCCTCTCTCCCTGGACACTAAGTACCTGTGAGCCTGTTTCAATCTTGTTGGACCAGAATATGCATCTTTTTACTCAAAGCTAAATGTGACCTATTGGGTTGAGAGCCATTATTAAGTCATACAATCAATTTAGTAGCTAGGAACCAGTATTGGAAAATAGGATAGGATAATAGGATAAGATACGATGGATCAAAGTGCAAAACACATAGTAAGGGTTAAATTTGTTTTATGACATTTTGTTTTTATATGTTTATATGCATGTGTGTATAGCAGATCCGGATATAAATTATGTTTCTGACTTTGAGTCTCAGGTTAATAGATTCTGAAAGTTACTGGCTAAGAAACTATGTTCCTCTGTTCATTTATATTGTAGGTTACCAAGTAGCATGTAGAAACCTTTCCAATGATGCTGTCATTACTTACGTCTTTTCTGTGCACGTTACTGAGCTGCCCACCCAGTAGTTAATGGGGCTAAGAGTTAACATTTACTGAGGAATTATTGGTTGTTGGGTAATGTGCTGTTTTGTATGTATTTTAATCCTTAAAACTGCTTAAATCATTTGCTCAAGTGTACACAGCTAGAAAGGAGGAGAGCTAGCATTTGAACTCAGAGGGCTTGGCTTTAGAAGATTCATACTTGACAGCTATTAGGAAGCTCAAGAGGCCAGGCTGGCCCTTGTTAGGGCTGGAAAGACTTCATTACCTCTTCAAATGGAGTCCCTTTTTTATATATGAGAAAACTGAGACCTAATGAGATTAAGTGACTGGTATCAGCAGCAATTACTGGGAGAGTTAGGACTAGAATTCAGGCTGTGTGTGTGTGTGTGTGTGTGTGTGTGTGTGTGTGTTTTCCAGTCTTGAGGTTGTTTTTTTTTTTTTAATTGTTTTCTATTTTAATCCCAGTATACTTAATGGAGATTTTTGACTATATCAAAATAATCACCTATAGATTAAAATGTCATAGGGTGTGTGAATCTTACAAATACTGCTCTCCTCTTCTGTTGCTAAGAAGCTCAGAGCCAAATTTAAAACTCACTGGGAATAGTTACAATTCCACCTTTTTTTTTGCCTTTGGCTTTATTTATTGAAAACAAGTCCCCCCAATGTTTTTATTTTTTAAAATCTTGCTATGTTGTGTGATTTGGGGTGCTGCCTCAATTTTGTTCAATGAGGAAAGATTCAATATAAAAAATGTTCCATTATATAAAAAGATTCAATTGTATCCATTTGAATGATCAAATGAAATGGGCTGTGACAGGGGAAGGAGGTGCTAGAGGAGGCCAGCAAGGAGAGGCAATGGCCAGGAGAAGGAGCTGGGGGGTGGGTAGGGGAGAAGTTAAGCAGTGAAAAGTCTGCCATGAAGGAGCATGCCGCACAAATGACAGGGACACCTCTGCAATGGTACTACTGCTGCTCAAGGCTCTGGAAGTACGAAGAACTTAACCAGTTTATAAGTACAGCATGGCCTCAGCTTAGGCTCCCTCCCATGGCTCCCCTGTGTGAACCCCTTATTACAGCAAGGCTGGGCCTCTATGTGCATCAGCCTCCAGTTTTGGTTTGTGCTATGGCCATTTACCTCTAAATGTGTTAGTCTTTCAAGGAATACCTTGAAGAATTTTCTTTTTTTTTTTCTTTTTTAAAAAATTTATTTGTTTATTTTAAGAGAGAGAGAGCAAGCATGGACAGGGGAGGGGCAGAGAGAGAGAATCCCAAGCTGGCTCTGCACTGCCAGCATGGAGCCCAATGTGGGGCTCAAACCCACAAACTGTGAGATCATGACCTGAGCCAAAATCAAGAGTCAGGTGCTTAACCGACTGAGCCACCCAGGCACCCCTTGAAGAATTTCCTTGAAAGAATAATCTTTCAAGTGAAATCCTGACTACTGCATCCCCAAATAATTTTTTTTATCTTAATTTCTATACTGAATTTAGTTATCAAATGTTCATATTTTACAACCATATTTTAGGTTGTAAGTTTCATAAGGAATGGGTTTAGTGTGTATGTATGTGTGTGTGTATGTGTCCCCAAAACATACATCAATACTTTACACATTGGAAATCATCATGATATAGCTGAAATAAAAAAAGAGAATGGAATTTTACAGATCCTTTATTCCTACATAACATTTAGAAATAAAAAGGATGCAAAAAGGATGGAAGGATTATCCCACCCTCTTTTGCTCTGATTTCCTATGGCTATTAGGAAAGTCCTTATATGACAGAGACAAACAAATGTCAAAATCATCCTGAATATGTTTTGGCCCATTAATGAGCAATAGACACTGTTTGCTTATATCATCTACAAGAAGTTTAATTTTATGTTATTTGAAAGGAGTTAGTTAATTCTTATAAAATCCATTTAAAATTCAGAAGCATTTCAAACTATTAGAATGTTTTTGTCTGTTTCTTCATGATCTTTTTATTTTGGCACTGATATGGAAAGGGCAGTGAACTTCAGGGAACACGCTACCATATCATACTGCTTATTCTGTCATCAGAAGATAGTGAAATGAAAGCAAGATGGCTCCCAGAAGTTTCCTTTGATAGCTGTTACTTCACTGACCCAGAGCTATGTAACTTTTCAAGTGATAACTCCCTAATTAGTTGGAGCTTTAGTATCCTCTGCCTACATCTTGTCCTCAGCTCAAATGTTCACTTATCTAAACCAAAGTGCTACATGACATCTCTGTTGTTTTAGGAACACAGTTACCATTCCCAGGCTGCCCCCACACTATCTCAGATATGTGTTATATGACACATCTTCAAATTCAGAGAAGGATGTAGAAAAAAAAAGGTCTTACTAGTTTGAATTTTTTGCTAACAATTTTAAATAACCAGTTCTTGAAATATTTACTCTACATATTGGTGGGGTTTAGCTTGTATATCTAGACCTAAGACATACAATTGTTATGCACATTAGTGAAGAAACAAAAAGAGAAATCAAAAATTGAGTGACTTTTTGAGTGAGAACCAAAAAGATTCAAAAGGGAGTTTTTCAGCAGCACCAATATGAATATGAATAATAGTTCTTACATGGAAAATACAAGCATTGTGTCTCTTATCTTACAATTTTGAAAGAAAAAAAAACATTTTGGAAAGGGAAATAAGAAAATACAGGATGGGGCCCGTGATTGAGAAAGTATGACTGTTCTTTCTGATAAAAATTATCGAGGGAGCTTAATAGCTCCTTCCAGTAAATTTAGGAGGAATGAAAGTCAGAAATGAATAAATGGATAGAGTGTGGGCTATATTAAACATGAGCCAAGATGCTCAATAGGAGTTGTAGCTCAGGATAGTCTATGGAGTGAGCAAGACCAGAAAGAAGTGACCATTAACATCATTAATGTGACGATCTGCAGTTCTCAGGTGGACGCCTTAGAAGGCTACGAGGGCTGAATCCAATCCTTAAGGGCAAGGACCAAAGTGAGAGACAAGTAAAAAAGTGGAAACAGAAGGGAACATGGCCTCGCTTATGAGGTTGCATGTGGCAACTGAACTTGGGTTAAATTAAAGGTAGCAGTAGCATATATAGGATATATGCTGCTTCTGTTTCTATGGAGAACTCTGACCAATACAGCCTTTTTTTTCTAGGAAAAAAAGCAGTCAATATAAATGAAACAGTTTTGAGGAACCCAGATGTGAGATTTATTAGACAAAATTTTAAATGAGGTATTTTAAGTATGTTCAAAGAACCAGAGGAAACCATGTCCAAAGGCTAAAATGAAAAATTGAAAACAATGTCACATCAAATAGAGAATATCAATAAAGAAATATAAATGATAAAATAAACAAATATAAATTATGAAGTTGAAAAGTATAAACACTCAAATGAAAAATTTAATAGGAGAACACATTGAGGTGGTGGGTTTAAAAATCAGTGAACTTGAAGATAGGTCAAGTAAGATTGTATAGTCTTAGGAACAGAAATAAGAAGAATGAAAAAAAATTTCAGAACTGCAGAGACTTGTGGGGCATTATCTATCAAGCATACTAACACACATACTGGGAGTCCCAAAAGGAGAGGTAAGAAAGGGGAAAAAAGAACATTTGAAGAATAACTATCAAAACCAACCCCAAATAGGATGAAAACCATTAATCTACATATCTAAGAAGCTCAACAAGGTCCAAGTAAAATAATCTCAAAGATGTACAAACCTAGACACATCATAATAAATCTGAAGAAAGAAAAAGAGAGAATCTTGAAAGTTGGAAGAGAACAACTCATCGTATATAAGTGTTCATCAATAAAATTAATAGCTGACTTTTTATCAGAAACCATGAAGACCAGAAAGCAGTAGCATAAAATATTCAAAGAGCTGTCAAATAAGAATTCTATATCCAGAAAAATCATCCTACAAAAATAAGGAAACTAACACATACCCAAATAAGCAGAAACTGAGCAAGTTTGTTACTAGAAAACATGCCCTACAAGAAATGCTCAAGAGAGTCCCTTAATCTGAAATGAAAAGACTCTAGATAGTAAATGGAATCTGTGTAAAGAAATAAGAATTGGAAACGATAACTACATAAATAAAGGACATTATAAATCTGTTTTCTGGTTTTACCTCTTTTTTTGTAATCTTTTCTGATTTAAGGTATTTTTTTAAATTTTTATTTATTTTTTGAGACAGAGAGAGAGTGAGTGGGGGAGAGGAGCAGAGGGAGAGAGAGAGAGAGATAGCGAGAATCTTAAGCAGGCTCCATGCTCAGCATGGAGCTTCATGGGGTCTGGATCCTATGACCCTGGGATCATGACCTGATCACAAATCAAGAGTCGGGCACTCAATAGACTGAGCCACATAGGTGGCCCATAATCCTACCTTGTTTAAAAGACAACTTTAAAGAGCAATGATTATAAATTTGTATTGATGGGCATGCAATGTATAAAGATATAATTTGTATACAGCAGTGGTACAAAGGAATAAGGAAAGAGGGCTCCCCTGCTCACGTGCTGTCTCTCTAAAACAAAACAAAACTGAAAAACAGTGCAACAACAACAACAACAACAAGTCCCCAAAGGAGTAAGGAAGGAATAGAGCTATATAAAAGTTAAATTTTTGTATACTCTTGAAATTGACTCAGTATGAATTAGAACTAGCATGTTTAAGATATAAATTATAATTCCTAGGGCAACCAATAAGATAATAACTCAAAAAAATAGTAAAAGAAACAAGAGAATTAATTTAGTACATTAGGAAATATATGGTTAACAAAATAGAAAGCAGTATGGAAAAATATGGGAACAAAAAGGAAAGCAAATAAGAAAATGGCAGATGTAAATCCTACCTTGGACATGAAACAACCCATAACTCTCATACATTACTGGTGGGGTACAGCCTTTTTGGCAAAAGTTCTGGCAACTTCTTATAAAATTCAACATATACCTGCCTGTGATTGAGCAGTTCCAAGTCTCGGTTTTTACCAACAGAAATGAAAGCGTATGTATATACACAGACTTATAAAAAGAATGTTCATTGCAGCTTTATTCATAATAGTAAAAAACTGGAAACAACCCGTTTACAACCCATTCCTCTGTTCATCAAGAGGAAAATGGATAAACAGATTGGGCTATGTTCATTTGATAATACAATGAAAATAATTAAACTACTGATTCGTGCAAAACCATGTATAAATCTCAAAAAATTTATGCTGGGTGAAAGAGGTCTTACATAAACTAGTTTTTACTGTATGGTTCCAGTTATATGAAGTTCTAGAGCAGATGAAAGTAATATATGGTGAACAAAATCAGAGCATCTGTTGCCTGTGGAGGTGGAGTAGGCAGCAAGGATTGGCTACAGAGGTGTGTTAAAGAACCTTCTGGGGTAATGGAAATATTCCATATCTTGACTAGAGTTTGGACTGTTACACAAGTGTATGCATCTGTCAGAAGTCATCAAATCATACATTTCATTATAAGGTGTTTCACAATATGTAAATTTTACCTTTTAAAAAAGTCTATAAATTAATATTGAACTTTTGCCTATGATATCCATGCTGAAATGTTTAGGAGTGAAGGGTACTGATGTCTGCAACTCACTTTGAAATACATCCAGGGGCGCCTGGGTGGCTCAGTTGGTTAAGCGTCCGACTTCAGCTCAGGTCACGATCTCGCGGTCCGTGAGTTCGAGCCCCATGTCGGGCTCTGGGCTGATGACTCAGAGCCTGGAACCTGCTTCCGATTCTGTGTCTCCCTCTCTCTCTGCCCCTCCCCCGTTCATGCTCTGTCTCTCTCTGTCTCAAAAAAAAAAAAAAAAGTTAAGAAATACATCCAAAAACTAAGATGGTTTGATGGTTAGACAGATGCTCATATAGACAGATACGTGATTAAGTGAATGTGCTGAATTATTAACAGTTATAGAATTTAGACCATGGAAATAAGGATGTTCACTGTACAGTTTTTTCCAGTTTTTATATGTGTGAAAATTTTCATGACAAAATGTTGAGACACAACTGTATTTGATTAAATGCATGGAGATCAAGGTCATTCTTGAAGCTAGCACCTTTTGAGAAGAAAATTGGCCCAGTGAAGGGAAGCATAAAATAAGGATATGCTGTTCAAAGACAGCTGTGTAGTCTTGAGTACATTGTGTAATTTCTCTTCATCTCATTTTCTTTCTTTTTTTAAAACTTTTTTAAAAACATATTTTTCTTTAGAGAGAGAGAGAGAGAGAAAAAATGCAAGTGGCGAGGGGTGGGGGGGAGAGAGAGAGAAAGAAAAAGAAAGAAAATCCCAAGCAGGCTCCACGTTAAGCATGGAGCCAAATGTGGAGTTTAATCCCATGACTATGAGATCGTGACCTGAGCCAAAATCAAGAGTCCAACACTTAACTGACTGAACCACCCAGGAGACCCTCATCTCATTTTCTAATCTATCAAATAAGCACAATAAATCCCTACCTTGCAAATTTGTGATAAGTATTAGAGATACTTAGTCTTCAGTGGGTAATGAAAATATAGAATTTAATTTAGTGTTATTTGCTATGTGTCATGCTGAAGTTAACCTCTTTGTTGTTACCAGATGGTGTAACAACACTTAATTTCCAAAGGCTGTTAGGATAATTAAATAAATTAATACATGTAAAGTACTCAACACACAGCCTAGAAAAACAGATATAAATAAAAATAGGTTGAACTGTATGAAAAGCTGGGTTTGGGAGGAAGGGTGATCAAAAATTGTTGAATATTTGAGAATTTCATATGGCTCAATCAAATAGCAATGTGTGGATATAGATATAAAATACATGAAGATGAGACATAGACGTATAAATATGCCAAAGAAAATCTACATGGAGTCAACACACAGAGTTCAAACAAATAGTCTGGTACAATTTTGTGCCTGTGCAAGAGTTTCTCTTAGGTAACTTTGTCAAGCCATCAGCTATTATTAGGGTGACAAGCTCTTCCCGGTTTTCCTCAGACTTTCCTAATTCTAGCACCAGATATCCCACAACCTGGGAAACCCTTCAGTCCCAGGCAAACCAGAACAGCTGGTCACCTTAGGTTATATGAAAAGCTATTTCCAGAACCAGCAACCAAGCAGGCACTTGCTCTGCTTTGGGTGCTACCCAGTAACTCAGCCTTATAAACCTATCTTTAAAAATTACAGCAAAATATATTTAGACCCAAACAGCTCTTCATACCCAGACATGTCTTAATTTTCACAGGGTGACAAAAAGACCTGCTGAAGTTTGGTATTGGTCAAATGTTACTACTCTTTAACTAGTGGCCCACTATTGCTGCTCTGAGCCACAGAATCTGTTCAGTTCCATGTATTTTAACCAAGAGTATGTAACAGGGAAGTACAGGGAACAGTATAACCTGGTGCCTGGGCAGGGATGTCACTACTTATCCAGGACTAAAGTCGAGTAAGAAATCTACAGACCACTTTTATGGTTATATTCAGAAGTGTCTGCAATAACTCTCAGTAGGAGGCAAGAAATGGGATGGGGGTATAGAAGGATGCTTGTAGTTACACCTTTTCCAGGGCAGACCCTCTCCTAGCAGCATGTAGAGCCATACTGTAACCTAATCTAGAGGTGTGTTATGCATTAAGGCAGCAAGGCTTAATCTGCAGGGGGGATGCCCCCACACTGAAGCCTGAACTCCAGGGAAATTGCTTATGAGCTCCAGCTGGAAAACACATATGGGAGATGAACCGGTTTATCTTTGCAAACTCTGTTTACAAACAAGGTACATTTGTTCTCTACAGTTTGTCTTTGCCACTGGCACTTGAGGAATCCAGTTTCAACTTTAGAACTATAACTTTGAATCACCTCCAAAATCATGTGTAGTTTCTTGCCAAGGTTTTTCCTTTTAAGGCAATCCCTGTGTCCCAGAGTTAGGAAATTGGGTGCATTCATTCAGTGAGAAATGTATTCCAAGATTTATTGGATGAGCTCTATGGCTCAGGAAAATGCACGAAGGACACACACAATTTAATTAGATACTAACCCTAAAAGTCATCTGATAATACCTAGAAGCCAATAATGTTGGCACAAGATACATAATGCCATGATTATGCCAAGAAGAGTAGGCTAGGATCAAATCAACACAGATCCTGAAATGAAAAGCTATGGAGATTATACAAAGCAACAGACTGGGGATATAAGAGTCAAGAAACCAGGCACAACCCTCCCTTGTGGTGCTTACATTCTAGTGGGAGGAGGGGGTGTCTCAGGCAAGCCAGCTGAGATGAAGGGTGCAGAAAATAACAGGGGCTGGTGCCTCCTGTGTGGCAGGCTTGGTGTTAGCATTTTCTGTGTGGCATGCCAGCTCCTTGCAAGAATGTTTTAACCACGCAATTCAAATAAGGAAACAGAGACTCAGAGAGGCTGATGACTTACCCAACCAAGAGTATCCTGGTGCCTGGACCCAAATCCAAATCCATGATGTTCTTGGCACCAAAGTTCACATCACTGTGGCTCCAGGATGGATGAGAGAGTGTGGGGGGATAGAGAATGAGAATATGAGGAGGAGAGATCAGGAGGCTGAGAGAGCCTTGGTAAGACTTGCCAAGAATCCAGGAGAAATTGGTGAAGACTTGAAGCAAGTTGAACCCAGCTGGAATGGACGAAGAAGGGTGGCTGTGACTCGTGTCGTGGAGGCAGGTTGGTAAGATTCAGCAATTATTTGAGTTTGGGGGAGAAGAAGGGGCGGCAAAAAAAAAAAAAATAAAGGAAGAGCCAAAAATGAACCTGTGGACGTGAACCTAGGGAGAGCAGGATGCATTAATAGAATCATGGGGAAAAAATGAAAAATTGTTGAAGATTTGGAGACTGAGGGAGGCTCACAAGTTCATTCAACCAATATTTATTATTCATTTACTTACTTGACAAATATGGAGCAGGCCATGTGCCAGGCACTGGTCAAGGCACTAGGGAACAATTCTGAAGTAAAAGCTGCTCCCGTGAGTTTACAGTCTGGTGAGAGGTCACTAAAGCTGCAGTCATACTCAGGAATGCATGATTACAAATGGAGACGAGGCTGGATGGCAGTGATTTGCAGCCTTTCTTGCTCATTAGATTCACCCACTACTTAGTTAAGGCTCCCCTCCCAAATAATCTAGGGTGCTGCCTGAGCTTTGGAAGGTTCAGAAGCTCCCCCCAGGTGATTCTAAAATGCAGACAATTGGGAACTATTGCTGGAAAGCAGAGGTTGTCAAACTATGGCCCTCAGGCCAAATTCGGCCCCTGCCTGCTTTTGTAAGTAAATGTATGTTAAGACACAGCATGTATTGTCACTCACATTCACACTACACTGCATAACTGAGTGGTTGCAAACCCAGACCACATGGCCTGCAAAGCTGGACATATTTATTATCTAACACTTTACAGAAAAAGTTTGTGGTTCCTGCTCTAAAGGAAAGGAGGAAGGTTCCAAGAGCAGATGAGAAAGCAACATGACCCAGCATCTTGGTGGGGGCTTAGGGATGCAGTTGGAGGAGCTTCTATGATATCTAAGATTGTGTAGGAAAGTTGTGTAGGAAAAGAGGATGCTAAGACCAGTGTGGACAGAAAACACAGCAAGAGCAACAACCCTGTTCCAATATCCACCGCCATGTAATGATGACACTAAAAATTCAGTGGCTTGAAAGACAATCATTTTGTGATTACCTTTCACGATCCCAGGGACTGGCTGGGCCCAGGGAGCCAGTTCTTGCTCAGAGTCTCTTCTGTGGTTGTGGCCAGGCCATGGTAGGGCCTGCAGTCATCTTGAAGCCTTCTTCACTCGTCTGCAATGGGATGCTAGCAGTCAGCAAGGTCCTCAGCTTGGCTGTAGATGGAAATACCTACCTCCAAGATCCCTGTGTGAGCTCTCCGTTTCTTTACCACATGAGAACTGGATTTAGCATCCCAGGAGGACCAGGTAGAAGCAGTATTGTTCTTTATGGCCTCCACTTGGATGTCAGACAGCATCACTCCTGCTATAACCATAGGCCCACCCATATTCAAGGGGGAGGGGGACACAGACCTCACGTCTTCACTGAAGATCTTCACTGTCATACTCTAAGAAGTGAATGTGGATTGGAACATATCATGGTGGTCATCCTTGGAAAATACAATGCCTACCTATGCATGCAGGAGGAAGCATAGGTAGCTTCAGCATCTCAAATAAACGGCAAGTGGGAGAGATGAGGCTGGAGAGGTGGCGAGTCCAGTCCAGGAAGGTTAGTTCATGTTAAGAAGTTTTCTCTTTATTGTAAGTCATAGGAATGTAACGGATTTTAGAAAGAATAATGCTAGTATTCAGTATACTGGAGTGGCTGAAGCAGAAACTCTGGAGACAGAGTACTTGGGTTCAAATCCTTACTCTATCATTTTCTGGCTGTGTGATACTGAGAAAGTTATTTAACCTCTCTATACCTTGATAGCTTCATATTTAAAATGAGGAAAATTGTTTTTTTCTATAATACCTGCCACATAAGGTGGCTGGGAAAACTGACTGGTTTGGAACAAGTAAGCCCTTAGAACAGTGCTTTGGGACATTTAGTCCGTAGTAAACACTATAAAGTTGTTAACTTATTATTACTCAGTACGTGCTAAGTAGTGAATGGAATCCTAGCTTTCTGGGTAAACTCAGTACCTTTCCTGCATGTTCTATTCATGGGCTACAGGCAACTAGACTCTTTTCCCTCATTCTAGACTTTTGATACCGGTGTCCAAGAACCTGACCAGCAAGGCTGTGTTGCTATCCCAGTTTCTGCCTTGGAACATCATGTGGCTCCTTCAGGGGTGTCCTGTGGGCCCACTTGACATTCGACATTACCAAATGGGCCGTGCAGATGACACTCCTCACCTGCCCTGGCCCCCAGAGCACATCATTTGCATTTCTGTCAAAATGATGACCTGGTACATAATTTGTGGGGCCAGGAGAAGATGAAAATATATATATTTTTCATATATATTTATATATATGCATATATATAATAAATCTTGAAAAAAGTACACTAGTAGACTAACTGATAACTGATACTAAAAATTCACTAATAACAAAGAAGATTAAAAAAGAGGATAAAACACACACCTCTCTTGAATCTCCTATAAATTCTGATAGTGAATATGTAAGAGCAGGGACTTTGGAATCTAACATCATAGTACTAACCTGCTTAGACCTCTTGAGACCTTGAGCAAATTCTCAACACTTACCAATCCTCAATCACTTCCTCTGTAAAATGGACAGTCTGCCTCTTGGAGCTGCTGCTGGGATTTACCCAAGAGATACAGGAGTGCTGATGCATAGGGGCACTTGTACCCCAATGTTTATAGCAGCACTTTCAACAAAAGCCTAAATGTCCATCAACTGATGAATGGATAAAGAAGTTGTGGTTTATATATACAATGGAATACTACTTGGCAATGAGAAAGAATGAAATATGGCCTTTTGTAGCAATGTGGAGGGAACTGGACAGTGTTATGCTAAGTGAAATAAGTCATAGAGAGAAAGACAGACACCATATGTTTTCACTCTTATGTGGATCCTGAGAAACTTAATAGAAGACCATGGGGGAGGGGAAGGAAAAAAAAAGAGAGGGAGGGAGGCAAACCATAAGAGACTCTTAAAAACTGAGAACAAACTGAGGGTTGATGGGGGGTGGGAGGGAGGGGAGGGTGGGTGATGTGTATTGAGGAGGGCACCTTGTGGGATGAGCACTGGGTGTTGTATGGAAACCATTTTGACAATAAATTTCATATTAAAAAAAGAAAAGAAAATAAATCTACAAAAAAAATAAAATAAAAGAGATATTACACATTCAGATGTCTTGTGCATACAAATTAGCTCAACAATAATTGTCATTAATGAACAGAAGCTGTTAACCTTAGAATTCTGCTTTCTACTTTTGAAAGTACTTTCAAGCTCATTATCTCATTTGATTTATCAACCACTATTATTATTTTAAAGATGGGGAAGAGAAAACTGACTTTCAATAATTTGTACAGAAGACAGGGCTAACATAAGCCAGGCTTGGATCTCTTTACCCTAATTCAAATTCTTTGAATTGCACCAGGAGTGTTACTGCTTTCAGTGAAATGCATCTATAAAAAAATTTTCTGTACTGAGGGTCCTTCTCATTATGTAACAAAAATTTTATTCTTCTTACTACAGTGCATCATAAATACCTTTCATATGATTTCATACACTTGGAATTAAGGAACTGTGGAGATGATTTTGATCTTACAAATTTCTACTGGCTCTTTAAGTACAGCAAGGCAATCACTGAGACATTCATTCTTTAATTGGGTGCCACTTGAAGATTCACTTCTTTGCTGGTGATGGGTATGAAATACAGATCCACAAATAGTTGTCATGGAGAGGGAGTAGCTTCAACCTAAAGATAAAAGCTTCAGTGGATCTGCCCCCCTATATCAGCAGGATGTTCCCTAAGTCTTACCACCCTGACTTCTTGCTGACTGATAAGGCACTCGTAATTTTCTAGGGAAGTTGAAATATTTAAAAAGGATATATGTGCTCTCCTGTGTGAGTGACAGTGAATAGGCTGGGAGAAAGAGAACCTTTTTTATAACCTTTTTTATAACAGTGAACATCATGCACAAGTACCAGAGTCTAAAGTATATTCCTAAATGTCTTCATTTGAAAAACATATTCCTTATTTATATTTACATTACAGGCCTGTAATTCATGTGTTTTGGTAAATTTTCATATGGCTTCTATATTACATTTTTCTAAAAATTTCTAAAGGCGACTGCTGAATTGGTTAAGAGAATTTCTCAGTGGATTGTAATCCTGAAGAAAACGTGTTCTGTGGTCCATAAAACATCATCATACCATCCTTTTCACGTTTCTCTTAGTACTGCCTTAAGACATCCACAATCTTCTTCACTTGAGCACCTGAACTGTGCCCAGACTCTCTCTCCACTCTGTTACTTTACAGCATTATTCATGGCTCTAACATCTTATTGAAGATCCTCATAACTGCCTTCAATAGCCTTTAATTTTACTGTATTTCAGCCACTCAAAACTTTAAAGACATTGCTTCTAGCATTCACTGCTGATTGTAGCGTATGGTTTACATGGATGTGGTTATCTGCTACTAGCTTGATTCTTCTTTTCAGCCACTCAACAGTATAGCTATGCCTGAGATCTAGAATTGACCTATCTTGCCAACATCTCAAGCTCTGAATTGTACCTCTCCAATCAAAATCTCTTATCCTCTTACATATTTCTTTCCTTTTGTCTCATCAGTTGTGCTAGTCACATGACTTCCAGTCCCTTTTCCCAAATTCTTTCTGACTTTCTGTGTCTCCAACCACCTTGGACCTCACTATTAACCTTTCTACAATTCTTAGCAAGCCCCTAGATTCACACACCCCCTTGCCATTCACAATATCCTGTTTGCTGGCCTGGTTAAAGCCCACTTTTTTTCTACATCACTTTTGCTGGTAGGGGGAAAAAGTCACGTTTTCTAATATTGAGTTGATTCCAAAGCCATGTATCCTCCTTTGAGAGTGTGGAGGGGGAGGGGAGGGTGGGGAACAGTGCACTAGGTGGGGATCCCATTGTTGCTGACCAAGCCTTTTATTCTTCTCTGCTAGGATCCCTTTAGATTTCCCCACTGCAGCTACTATAATTTTCTTTCTTCTTTTCAGGCCTCCAGACTTTTCTATTTGACCCTTAGCAGGTAGCCTCACCTCTGACTGGCATAAGCTGTATCACCTAATCCTGTAGTTCTAGAACTTGGCTGCTGTTGTGATCACTTTGGAAGTTTTTAAAACGCTGATGCCTGGGTTCCACTTTTAAAGATACTGATTTAATTGGCCTAGGATGTGGCCTAGCCATTGGGAAATTTTAAATCTCTCCAGGTGATTCTAACTTCAGCCAAAGGTGAGAACCATTGATCTGATCCTGTTTCTCCTTATCTCCTCCAAATTCATTGTAGTCTTAATCAATCATCAATCCTCTATTTTTTTCTTCCTTCTTTTCAAGGCTATATCCTCATTGTGATCTTGAGCCTATCTCTTCCCTTCATGAAAAGGGATTAACCTTGGTTAATCAATCATTGTCCCTCTCCCTCACTCTCCCCACCCCCAATTCCTGTGATTCTCTCTCCTTGATCTACTAGTTCAATAAGAGATGGTTCCTGTCCTCAAGATGCTTAGCCATCAAACTTAATGGTACCATAAGTCTTCCTCATCTAGGGGCAGAACTTTGGAGCCATATTCTATTTAACCTATCTCTACACCCCTCACATCTATTCATTTAGCTCTTAAATACTGTTAATTATAGGCTCAAAAATGGATCTTTCATGTTCTCTTCCCATTCTTCAGATGCCATTTTCAACATCTAATTATGTACCTTGCACAGAATCGCTAGGCATCCTATTTGTATGAAGAGGATGTTAGTACCTCTACACTTGCATCTGCTTCTTCAGCCGTTCTTTCGTAAGTTCTCAGCTTCTGGCTGGTATTTTTACCGTTGCACTCTCAAGGTAAATAACCTTTATATTGCGCTCTATACTCATAGTTAAGTACTCAATATTTGTATATGAGTTGATTTTAAAAGTAAAAAATAAATCAATGGCTTTTGTATTTTATGATTATGCAAGTCTCATTAATGGCCATACTGAGTAACATATTATGAGTATATTTTCTTTCTAATAACTTATTGTTCTTTTTCCTAGATTTCTAGTGTCCTTTTCTCACTATCCCTTGCATTATATACCTTTATCATATCCTTAAATTTTTCTGATGTCTCAAGTATGTGCTATAAATTTGGACTTTACCTTGTTTTTCCTCCATAGACTTGTATTGTCCTCTTGCTAACTAACTGCCTTCTAGTTCTTGCTAAGACTAATTCTTGCTAAGGACTAACTGCCTTCTAATTCTTCTGTGCAATGGTCAGTCATTTTTAGACTCTCTTCACTGCCTTCTTGGTAGAATCTGCTATTTACTGGAGTTCATACTTTCCTCTTTCCTGTTTACTAACAGACTCAATAAAGGGTTCTTGGGAGGTACACTTTCTGAGTTCTGTAAGTCATTATTCTGGCTTCACAATTAACTGATAGTTTGGCTGGCTAGCCATCAGATTGAAAATAGCTTTTACTCAAAACTTTAAAGACATTGCTTCTAGCATTCACTGCTGATTGTAGCATATGGTTTACATGGATATGGTTATCTGCTACTAGCTTGATTCTCATCCTTTATAAAGTAGCTTGGTTAAATTTCTCCTTTAAGCTACAAGAAGCTTCTTTTATTATTTCTTCATTCTATCAATTCTCTACTAAAATCCAATTCTTCAAATGTTGGGTCTCATAAATTACATTAGCATTTTCTTTCATAGTTTTGACCTGGTTTCAGTGACTTCTTCTCTAATCACCCAAACTTTCCATCCCCCATAGAATTAATCTCTCTTTCCTGGTTTATTTTTCTCTTAATCACTCATCTCTTTCTAATTTACTGTATGAGCAAAGTTTAAAAGTATGTATTCATTCTATTTTTTCTCCCATTCCTAGAGCACACTGTGAGTTCTCTCTGTTAGATCTGGTGTGGCTCCTTGTGTCTACCAAACTTTGAACAAAAAGACATGGTATTGGGGCACCTGGGTGGCTCAGTCGGTTAAGCATCCAACTTCAGCTCAGGTCATCTCACAGCTTGTGAGTTCGAGCCCCATGTTGGACTCTGGGCTGACAGCTCAGAGCCTGGAGCCCACTTTGGATTCTGTGTCTCCCTCTTCTCTCTCTCCCTCCCCAGCTCATGCTTTGTCTGTCTCTCTCTCTCCTTCAAAAATAAATAAACATTAAAGAAAAAGACATGGTATCATTATCCCTATGCCACCAAGCCACAAACACATCTCCAGTATGCAATGTTGAGGCAAAGACCTTGGGCCTGAAATAAAATTTCCACTTGGAAAAGGGAAGAAAACCCTGGGATATACACAGAAATCACTGGTCCATAACAGTGACAAGTCTTGCTGGGGAGATGTTATGAAAGTGTTGCAGTTAGAGTAATGTCAAGGTTGGTAATGACCCAGGTAGTAAGGTAGGGGAAAGACAGATCGCCAGAAGAGAGGAGTTTAGGTTACTGAGAAACCCTAGTACTGCAGGGATCGTTCACCTGGGTACTGCTATAAAATACTCCAGCCAGAAAATCTTTTAAAAGAAGCTGCTTTCATTATCCAGATTAACCAATAGCCCAACTATATGTGAGGCACAACATTCAGAGTGCATGTGGGCATGTGTTCCCCAGCTGCTATGAAAAAGAGAATCCTCAAGGAAAAAAGCTCATGGATGCATTTTCTATTTTTCTGCTATAGTTTCTGTTGCCTTACAAATTGTCTAGCATTCCCTGTCCTTAGACTTCAAGCTCTTTGTGGCAAGCACACCATATCGATGCCTTCTTCATTTTGGTATTTCAAAACCTACTATATTAGGTGTTTGATAAACATGGGTGGGAACTGAGGTAAAAATCCATGTCAATGGGTAACTTCAGGAACCCTCACAACATCAATTTCAGAAACTTACACCAAAATAATTTACCACAAGATCATGAGGATTTTATATATTTAGAGGGGATATTCCTCTAGTAATGGATATGTAAAATGGCAAAATCTCCCCATTTACAGTACTTTGTTTTAACATGCTTTCTCTGTAGTTAGACAGCTCTGAGTCTGTCAAATATGTGAACCCATTTGTCACTATAACTAGTGACCATGTTTTGAAATGTTGTGTGATTCCAACACATCTTACTTCAAAATGAGAAGCATTCAAAACTGCTTTAATGCCACATTGACCCAGTTATACTTTTATTTGCTGTTTCTTGAGGGGCAAGTTCTTACCATCAGAATTTTGCTAATGTGAATGCTGCTGAGTTCAGCAGTGTCCTGTTCAACTTGTGTGCATGCTGCAGAAGTTAGGGCACCATTCAGTTATGTTTATCTGGAATCCCAGTTGCCACACACTGGGGTCTTTTTTCTTCCAGGACATTCTCACTCTGCCCACCCACATTATCCTGGTCTTTCTGACTGCCCCATTCATTTAATGATGGATTCCTGACTTCTATTCTACACTGGTCTCTACAAAGTAGAAAAGAAGAATTTACAATGCTTGATTTAAAACAATCACTCTAAATAGTCTAGATCTTACTAGTATTCTCTTTCTTTCTTTTTGAAAGTTTTCATGTAGGTGAAGTGATAACTATAACAGAGAGTACAAATTTATTTGAGATTCTTTTACATGGGAAGATTAAAAGTAAAGTTCATAGTTTGGTTGCCTTCTGAACATACTATGAAAAACAATTTATCTTCTCTCTTCTCACTTTATTGCATTTAATACCTGGTCTGAATTATATCACTTGACTTGTTATATAACTGAATTATATAACTTGTCCACATCACTCTCAAAAGTATTACTGTAGCCTAAAAGTCCAATGCTCTTGTCATAATATTCTTCAAGTCTTCAAGACATTTTCAGGAGGAAGTTTTCATCTTGCCTAGTCTGGAGCCAAACATGAGCCATCTGTTTAGGATTCAATAATACTCACCAAGCTCAGCCTGTCCAAGATGGGTGGGCATTAGTGGTCATCTACTTTACTCCCTTCATTTAGCAGATGAGGAAACCAAGACCCAGAAAAGATAATGGACTTGTCCTCCCTCACACAACTGATGAGTATTGGAGCTGAGACCTGATCATGCTACTTCTTCAAGGAGACTGAAAATATTAATGCTTAGGTTTCTAGGTGAGGCCCCTTGAAACATGATGACCGTCCCTAATTTAATTATTTGAACAGTCTTACCATACTTCATTACTAACAACTACAGCCCAAGTCTTAAAACTCATCTATAACTCTAACCTGCAACATGCTTTCCAGGCCCTTCTCTAGGGGGGGAGCTGGGGGAGGGCACTGCACAAATAAACAGAACAACACTGGCAGCCTTTGGAGCTCTGCCTCAAGCTAAGCACTGCCAGGAGTGAAAGTCATTAAAGGCCCTTTGCAAAGGTTGTTAAGAAATGTGTAAACAGCCGTATAAACAACACCAGGTCAGGTCATGGAAGGAGACTGGCAACTGGGGAGGCCCAAGGAGAGCCTGCCAAAGTGTGAAATTCCCAGCAGGGAGAAGACATTTGGAAAAACAACTCCATCAAGTTTTATCAACACAAATCATTTCCTAAGTGGTATATTTTATTTAGAGTATGTGTGGCCTAAATTTAACAAGGGAAGCTTTTATCAATCGTAGTTTTTATCGCTTCCAGATATCTTGGTTTCTGAATTACTGGCAACGTTTACGGTGTGCTCATTTTTCTGGGTTTTCCTGTCTAAACACACCACGGGTGATGCTCTCGGTGTGGAGAGCAGTGATGCCCTACACACGCGCTTCCTGTTGGTCGTGCTGTGTGGTTCAGGCCCTGCACATGCTGAACTGTAAACAAACTTGGGCCTGGTGTTCTAATTTTAAGCCTTAGAGGAAACAGACATATTAATAATCACAGTGGTAGAGAAACACCCACAAATAGACTATGTTATGAAATACCACTTTCTCTGCCATACTAAAGGTTTCGGCATTTCCTTTTTGAGTGGGTTGGTTTGGGAAGAAAGTGATTTCACCCATAACTTCCTTGACTTTCTCAGGAATAGCACTAATGCCCACAAACATTCAAGGGAGTTGCGTTGGATGCAGAAAAGTGATTTCTCCATGTCTGTGACTTTATCCACATGTGGAGAGCAATTACATGAAGATGAGAGGAGAAGTCTTATCATGCAGATGAGGCCAGCCTAAATTCTCCTGCTTTCTCATCTAGGCTCTTTCTTCCCTGGCCGTTCAAGAAATTCTTTCTGTTTGGCCTAGCTTCTGTTCTTCTGCCAATGTTTTCTCCTTCTGCTGCCTTTGTTCACCAGCAAAGCTCGTCTACTCAGCTTGGTTGTTCAGGTTCTGCTAATTCAGGAGGGCTGACTCTCTGAGTCCACTCGTGTGGACTCTCAGAACCCCAGACATACATGGAAGCTTCTTCCATAGCAATTTTTCTATTGCCTATTGGAGTGAATACAAAGTGAACACATAGTGGCACTATGTGTCTAAAAAGACAAAGAAGTCTTTTTAAATATCCACAAACTGTATGAAATGTCGATGTCTCCTGAAAATAGTTGGAGAAATTTGCACCAAATTTCAAGGATGTGTTTCAGCTGCTCTGATTTAAAATATAGACTGTGTACACTATGAAGAATTGCCCTGTGGATATACCTCAAAGAGACATGCTGTCACCCTTCAGGACAGCTGAAAACAGAGTTCATTGAGGGGCCAGGCTATTATGGATGCCCTAGAAAGAGAAATAAATTACAGTCAGGTCTTCACCATGAACCCCTGACTGGAAGTCACAATGGCAGATTTTCAGAAAAGAAGGCATTATTTTGTAATCAAGCTGCTTCTCACAAGTGCAAGTCTGTATGGCATTTACCTGGGCTATAGCATTAGAAGTTTGTTTGTTTAGTGATGGCTTTTTATCCACCTAGGTAATACAAGGAGGGGCCGGCATTTTACAAGTATTGCCCTTATGGCACATCGTGTTTTCTTTCTCTTCTCACTTGGCACAGCGACTGCTTACTCTTCCAGCAACCCATATTAAGTGTCAATAAAATACTCTAGGAATTATTTCCTCCACAGAAAATGTAGTTATTTTTTCCTTTGTGTTCCTTTACTTAATGATACACTGACAGACTAAATCTATTCCAGTTAATGATAACAACATGTAACATTTGCTGAGCACTTAATATTTGTTAGGCAGAGGGTCAAGCCTCCGGCACCAGGCAACTACCAATCATTTTTGTGTCTCCATAGATTTACTATTCGGGACATGACATACAAATAGAATCACACGATGCGTGGCCTTTTGTGCCTGTCACGTAGTATATAGTATTTTTATAGCATTTCACGTAGTATAGTATTTTTAAAGTTTATTCATGTTGTAGCATGTTATCAATTCTTTCTTATGGCTGGATAATATTCCGTTGTATGAATACGTACACCCATTAATCAATGACTGACATTTAGTTTGTTTCCACCATCTTGGCCACTTGGGACAGTGCTACTGTGGAGATTCGTGTATAAGTTTTTATGTGGACATATGTTTTGTTTTGTTTTTTCTCCTCTTGGATTATGGCTAGGAGTGGAACTACTGAGTTGTATAATACTTTTTAACTTTTTGAGAAACTGCCAAACTTTTTTTCCAAAGATGCTGCACCATTTTACAATCCACCAGCATATATATGAGGATTCTGGTTTCTCCACACCCTCTCTAATACTTGTTATTGTTGTTTTGATTATAGTCATCCTAATTTGTGTGAAGTGATATCACATCGTGATTTTGGTCTGTATTACCCTAATTACTAAAGATGTTGAGCATATTTTTATGTGTTTATTGGCCATTTATGTATATTTTTAGAGAAACACCCATTCAATATTTTTGGAGAAATGTCTATTCAAATCATTGACCTATATTTTAATTGGGTAATTTGTCTTTTTTTTTATTGTTGAGTCATACAAATTCTTTATATACTTTGGATACAAGTTCTTTATTAGATATATGATTTTCAAATATTTTTTCTCATTTCATGGGTTGTCATTTCACAATCTGGATGGTATCATTAGCAGCACAAGTGTTTTTAAATTTTGATAAACTACAGGTTATCTACTTTTTCTTTTATTGCCTGTGCTTTTGATGCCTAAAAATCTATACAGTATCAGAAATATTTCATTTCTATATTCTCTTCTAAGAGTTCTATAATTTTAGCTCTTACATATGAAGCGGATTTTAGGTTTAAATAGTTCATCTTAGATTCATTTTTGTGTGTGATATGAGGTGGGCATCCAATTTCTTTCTTTTACAGGTTGGAAGGCACCATTTTTCTCAGCACTATTTGTTAAAAAGATCATTCTTTCACCATTGGCTTGACTTGTCATCCATATTGAAAATCAAATTGCCATGGATGTGTTTATTTTTATTCTCAACTCTATTCCCAATTCTGTTGATGTATATTCTGTTCTTATCCCAGTACTATTCTGCATTGACTATGATTCTCTAGAAAGGTGTCTCTTCCAACTTTGTTCTTTGCTTTCAAGATTGCTTTGGCTATCCTGCCTAATTGCCCTCGCTAAAATCTCCAGTATAATATTGAATGGAAGTTGCAAAAGTGAACATCCTAGCCTTGTTGCAGATAGTAAAAGAACAGCTGGTATTTCACCATTAAGTATGATGTTATGGTGAGTTTTTGATGGAAACCCTTTATCAGGATGAAGTTCTCTTCTAGGGGTGCCTGGCTAGCTCAGTTGGTTAAACATCTGACTCTTGGTTTTAGCTCAGGTCACTGTCTCATGATTCTTGAGATCTGTGCTAACAGCACAGAGCCTGCCTGGGATTCTCTTTTTCCCTCTCTCTCTGCCCCTACCTCACTTGTGCTCTCTCTCTGTCTCAAAATAAATAAACTTAAAAAAAGGAATGAAGTTTTCTTCTATGTCTCATTTGTTGAGAGTATTTATCTTGAAAGGGTGTTGGAATTTTTAGTTGCTTATTTTGCAATTATTGAGATGACTATGTGGGTTTTGTGTTTTATTTTATTAAGATGATGTATTGTATCAATTAATTTTCAAATGTTAAACAACCTTCTATCCTGAGGTAAATACCACATGGTCAAAGGTGTATAATCCCTTACATATGATGTTGGATTTGTTTGGTAGTACTTATGCTGAAGAATTTTGCATTTTATCCCCTGCTTTTTGAAAGTTCGTGTTACACCACTTTGCTTTTATGAAAGACCTACATTGGTACCTATTTACAAAAACAACAACAACAACAACAACAACAACAAGAAAAGCAAAAATAGTGTTCAGCATTTGTTTTTTGGTGACCTCCTAGAGAGGCAGGGCACACCCCAAGCAGAGAGAATGGCGCCACCAGGCTCCTTCCTCGGGAACTACACTTAGCGTCTCAGTATCAAACTGCTTTTGCTCTGAAGTGGTCTGTGAACATCTGTGCTTTATCCTGATTTATTTTGTGCATCGGTTAGCAAGATATGTCCTAAGATATTAGAAAAACCTAGGGATGTTATTTTGAGGATCTGGGAATGTTCAAAAATTTTTCTATATAAATTAATGGCATTTGCTTATTCATTTTATGCCATTTCAGCTTACAGAAGGTTTCGTAGGAATGTTCTACTTTCTGATAGCAGGGGAAACCTGAATTCATAAGGAGTATTGGCCTTTAGCTTTGAAATTTTTTGTGTATGATATCTTTGTATTATTGTGTGCTCAAGGTAATAGTGGCTTCTTACAATGTGTTGGGAGGTGTTCCCTCCACTTCTGCTTTTTTTAGAAGGTTTGTGAAGGATTCGTGTCAATTTTTCCAGAAATATTTGGTAGAATTCATTAGTGCAGCCATTCTCTTTGTGGGAAGTTTTATGACTACTAATTTCATCTCTTGACGTGTTATGTGTCTTCAGATTTTCTATTTCTTTTTGATTCAGGTTCAGCAATATATGTTTTTTCTAGAAATGTGACCATTTTATCTATATTATCTAATTTTTTGATGTGATTATTTATTGTATTCCCTTCTAAGTTTTTTTGTAAGGTGGGTATTAATATTCTCTATTTCATTTCTGATTTTAATAATCTGAATCTCAACTTTTTTTTCCCTTGGTCAATATAGCTAGCTAAAGCTTAATTTTATTGATATTTTCAAAGGACCACCTTTGGGTTTTACTAATTTTTTGTTGTTTCTCTATTCTTTGTTTTGTTTATTTTTGTCTAATATTTATCATTATTTTCTTTTTGCTTGGTTCGGATATAGTGTTATATTTTAGTTTCTTAAGGTATAAGAATAGGTTATAAATTGAAATCTTTATTATTTTTTAATATAGGAATTTATAGATACACATTTCTCTCTATGCACTGTTTTAGCTGCATCTCTTAAGTTTTTGTATGCTGTATTTATATTTTCCTTCTTAAAATATTTCCTATATTCTCATATGATTTCTTCTTTGATTCATCGGTTAGTTAGGAGTCTTTTGTTTAACTTCCACTATTTGTGGTTTTCTAAATTTTCTCCTGTTACTGACTCTGATTTCATTCCATGTGTACAGAGAACATACTTTGCGTGATTTCAGTCCTTTCAGATTTTTTTAGACTTGTTTTATGCCCAACATGTGGTCTTCCATAGGCATTTGAGAATAATGTGTATTCTACTGTTGGGTAGAGTATGTTATAGATGCCTGTTACGTCTAGTTAATACATAGTATTGTTCAAGTCTTTATTTATTTATTTATTTTTTGGTCAATCTTTTGTCTAGTGGTGTTTTTAATTTTTTAATTTTTCAAGAAATAGAGAGCATGCACAAATGGGGGAGAGGGGCAGAGGATAGAGAGAGAAAGAATCTTAAGCAGGCTCCACCCTGAGCATGACCAATGGATGACCCTGGGATTATGTCCTGAGCCCAAATCAAGAGTCCGACACTCAACTGACTGAGCCACACAGGCGCACCCTATTTAATTGTTTTATCTATTTTTTGTTTGTTTGTTTTTTAAATGTTTCTTTGAGAGAGAGAGAGAGAGAGATCAGGAGCGGGGGAGGGCAGAGAGAGAGGGAAACACAGAATCCCAAGCAAGCTCCAGGTTCTGAGCTATCAGCACAGAGCCAGAGGTGGAACTCAAACCCACAAACTGTGAGATCATGACCTGAGGCAAAGTCGCAGCCTTAACCGACTGAACCACCCAGATGCCCCAGTTGTCTTATCTATTTTTGGAAGTGGGGTTTGAAGTCTCCAACTTTTATTGCTGCAATGTCCATTTCTTCCTTAAACTGTCAGATTTTGCTTTATGAATTTTGGAATTCTGTCGTTTCATGCATATATGCTTACAATTATTATATCTTCTTGATGGACTGTCCTTTTTATCATTATAAAATGTCCTTCTCTCTAACAATAATTTTTGTCTTAAAGTCTATTATATGTCTATCAGTATAGCCACTTGCAGCTGTCTTTTAGTAACTATTTGTATGGCATGTCTTTTATTTATCCTTTCATTTTTAACCTATTTGTGCTTTTGAATTTAAGGCATATCTCTTATGGACAGCATACGGTTAGTCATATTTTTTATTTATTCTGCCAATCTCTGCCTTTTGATTGAATTTGCACTTAATGTAATTAATGATAAAGTAAGACTTGCATTTGCCATTTGCACTTTGTTTTCCACATATGTCTTATGTATTTTTTGTTCCTCTATTGCTTTTTACTACCTTTCTTTTTGCCATAAATAGATATTTTTTAGTTTACCATCTTATTCCCTTGTCATTATTTTATTTTTGAGTTATTTTCTTATATATCATTTTATTTTTATATTTTGCATTATTTTCTTTGTAGTTTCCTGGCGATTAACATCTTAATAATGATCTAGTTCAGATTAATAACAACTTTATTTCAATAACATTCAAAACTGCTTTCAAATAACTCTATTGCCTTCCCCCTCTCTAGTGCTATTATATTTATACAAATTTCATCTTTATACATTCTGTTCTCATCAACATAGATTTTTTTTAATTATTACTTTTTGCAGTTGTCTTTTTAAAGTCAGGTTGAAGAAAAATAAGTTACATAGAAAAAATACATGTATGCTATTATTATCTTTGTCTTTTGACTACTTGATTATGATGTCTCTAAAGGTGGATGTCTTTGAGTTTATCACACTTGGGATTTGCTGAGCTTCTTGGATATGTAGCTTAATATTTGTCATCAAGTTTGGGGAGTTTTTAGCCCTTATTTCTTCAAATATTCTTTCTGTACCTTCATCTCTCCCCTCTCTTTCTGGAACTCCAATTATATGTTTGGTATGTTCCAAATATAATATAATAGTTTGATATTCTACAGGTCACCTAGGCTCTGTTTATTTCTCTTCATCTTTCTTCTTTTTTGTTCCAAAGACTTGATAATCTCAATTGATCTATCTTGAAATTCATTGATTCATTCTTCTTCCAGCTCAAATCTGCTTTTAGGCCCCTGGATTGTATTTTCATTTGAATTATTTTTTTTAACTCCACAATTTCTATTTGATTTGTTTTTATTTATTTCTCTTTATTGGTATTCTCTAATGGTGAGATATTCTCATACTTTCTGTTTATTCTTTGGACATAATTTTCTTTTGTTCTTAAACATGTTTAAGATACTTAATTTAAAATCTTTGTGTACCAAGTACAGCTTTGGGTTTCTGTAGGGATAGCTTTGATAGACTGCTTCTTTTCCATTATTAGCCAATCTTTCTTGTTTTCTTGCATTTGTTTTGTTGTTGTTGAGAACTGGACATTGTGTTTTATTTATTTATCTTTTAAATGTTTATTTCATTGGGGCGCCTGGGTCGCTCAGTTGGTTAAGCATCTGACTTCAGCTTAGGTCATGATCTCACAGCTTGTGGGTTTGAGCCCCACATTGGACTCTATGCTGACAGCTCAGAGCATGAAGCCTGCTTCAGATTCTGTGTCTCCCTCCCTCTCTCTGCCCCTCCCTGTTCATGTTGTGCCTCTCTCTTTCTCTATCAAGAATAAATACACATTAAAAAAATTAAAAAAAAAATAAATGTTTATTTTATTTTTGAAAGAGAGAGAGAGTGTGAGTGGAGGAGGGGCAGAGAGAGAGAGGGGGACAGAAGATCTGAAGTGGACCCTGTGCTAATAGACAGTCTAATGTAGGGCTCGAACTCATGAACCACGAGATCCTGACCTGAGCTGAAGTCATATGCTTATCCATCTGAGCCACTCAGGTGCCCTCAAAACTGGACATTTTAAGTAATACAGTGGGGCAACTCTTGAAAGTAGATCCTGCACTCTCAGGAATCGTTGCTACTGTTGCTGTTTTTGTTGCTACTATTTGTTTATCTAGTGAATTTTCTGAACTAATTCTGGAAGTCTGTATTCTTTTTCATGT
This sequence comes from Acinonyx jubatus, assembly GCF_027475565.1. Taxonomy (NCBI): domain Eukaryota; kingdom Metazoa; phylum Chordata; class Mammalia; order Carnivora; family Felidae; genus Acinonyx; species Acinonyx jubatus. Next base: position 74,997,418 of record NC_069385.1, read on the forward strand.
ATGGCCATTGGAGTCTCTGTTCAAGTTGCATTAGTGTCAGCCAATGATTGAACAGAGATTTCCTTAAGTACTTGGAATTCATTAAGTCTTCTAGCCTTTGCCAAGGATTTTGTCATTTTGGGGGGGGCACACATTCAACACTCAGAATGGCAGTTTGCAATTTTGCCTTGACTTTCACTTCCTGTTTATGTGGCACCTAAAAGTCAGCCAGAGTGAGAGTTTAGGATTTTCTCAGATCTTTCTTGAGCATGTGCATAGCCCTACTCATGTATATGCCCTTCTAGACTTTCAGGAATGGTCAGATCTGTTCAAAGCCTTTTATGGACATCTCATTCTTAATTTTTCCAAGTTGTTTGGTCAGATTCTTGTTTGTTCCAACTATTATCATTGTCTCAGACAGTGGCAATGTTAAACAATTATTGCTGATTGTTTTTGACAAATGTTCCCAGGGAAAAGACTCTTCACACTGAGTAGGCAAGCCCTTTGAATGAGAGTTTCCAGGGAACTATCAGACAGGTCAAATAGTGACAGTTCTCTGAAATTGATACTTTTAGGGAGATCCAAACATGTTCTGTTTCCTCCAGTGGCTGCTAAGCTACTATCTTTCACAGCAGCCATGATTGTGAGGCTGTTGTTGGCTTTCAAGGCTATCACAGAGTTGAGAAGATGGTGATGGGAACAGGGCAAATTCAAACATCACAAAGCCTGTTGTCTTCATCCAGATTTAGACTTTTTTAAGTACACTCTCTTTGGATTATTTTAAATCTTTGGTTAATTTCCAGAGTTCTGAAGAAGTTGATATGCACAATTTTTTCCAGTATTTTGCTTGCTCTTATGATGGAGCAGCCCTCTGGAGGTCTTTACCCCATCATTCTCACTGAGGTCATTCTCTTATTACCTTGTAATAAAATATTTTTGACCTAAAATTATTGTTTAGAAAAATCCTGGCCATGAAGCTTTTAAATTATTGGCAAAAAATTAAATTTTTTGAATAATCATTCCATGCAACTGTATTATTTTTTTCTTGCCAAGTTGTACTTTGACTGTTTTCCCTACAGAATGTAGTTTTGCTTTTTCTCTCCAGCATTCTATGTCCATTTAAGGATGATTAAAAACAACAAGAGGAAGTTATAGCATTTGCTTTGTACCAAGCACTAAGACACTTCACAAATACTAACTCATAAGATCCTATGATATAGGTATTATTATTACCCCTGTTGTAGACATTAAAAAAAAACCAACGCACAGGAAGGTTAAATAATGTGTTCAAAGTCACACAGCTAGTAATAGGGAGAGCTGGGACTTGAGCTGAAGCAACCTTACCTTTTAGCTTTTAACCAGGACATTATACTGAAGACAAATTAACTAATCTAAAGTTGACATTTAGATTTTTTTTAATACAGTGCTATTAACTTTTGTTATTTTTAGGGCTGCAACAACTTTGGCTGGACAGAAGGAAACATATACTTATTTGCTTCTTCCATATCACAGACCTATAAAAATGTCCACTGTGGAAAATGTAATGAAGGAGAACATCAGCCTACTGATGTTATCTAAGATGTGATTGTGTTATGTGATATAGTGTGAGCATACGCCATATACATTTTTTGAAAAACAATAAGAAGTCAAAGTTACAGATACAAACTTTGGCATTTGAATCTTGACTCTATTCCAGTCTTTTCACTTTATAAAGATATGTAGTGCCAGACCCATTCTGAAGCTGTGTGTAAAATTCTACATGCTGCAGTGAGATTAATATTTTTTAAAGAGTGATTTTATAGAAAGTTGGCACCAGAAAATAAGGTTCTGTTTCATTATTTTGACATATAAAAGTTTATTGAGGTCACAACGTATTCTCTTTTGGAAAAAAATCATTAGCACATGGTGAAATACACAATTTATTGGCAAAGTCACAGTAGCACTTTTTCTGTGTAAATTTCTCACAGCCCATCCAAAATGTATTTGAGACGACTTCTAAATACAGCTAACTGATGAATAGATTAACATGAATAAAGTTCTTCATGCCAATCTTTAAGTTTCTAGTTCTCAAATAACATCACTAATCATTTAGCCACATAGGACCTGCTTTATTTTTTAAATTCCTCTATACATACTTTGCAATCAACACTTCCCTTTCAAAGGTCTTGTTCTACTCTCTTTATTAAAACGCCCTCTATGTGATGGCTCACTGAGGGTTTTCCAACCTCCCAAGCCTTTTCTCTTTAGAAGAGGGTCCACTGTACTTTTTCTCCATCAATACTAACAACATAATGGAGGTGTTGATGTTTTTCAAACACTAAAATTGAGCAAGTCTTGAAATAACTGATCTACAGTTGATTTTGGCCAACTAGGTAATTTACAGCTTACCTCTCTAGCTTGGTGTTAACTCGCTGTAAACTTCAAAGATCTTTTGGGTAGACAGGCAAACCTGGAAAAATATTTGCACTTATAGGTTAAGTCAAATTTTTACTCCCAGAGCCCCTCCCTTTGAGGAAACCCAGAAATTTTACCAATGCGAACTTTATTGTATGTAAGGATTATGGTAAGTTATACCTGAAAAGGACTTTTACATCTAGTTCAAGGCCTATTGAAAAATGAGGAAACTGAAGCCCAAGGAGGTGTTCACTAGCCCAAGTTTACACAATTCATTCACACTTGAAATATGGTTGTCCCGAACTGGCTGCCTAGGACACTTTTAGAAGCCTTGGAGGCAATATTCCTCTGCTTTAATCATGCCAGACAAGTAGAGATCACCCTTATAACCCAAAGCCTACTGAAATTATTCAAACCAGCCAATTCCAAAGTGTTCACCCTGTCCTGTTTGCCTTTCTCAAGGAAACTCCGATATGGTCCATGGCCTTAGCTCTCCCCTTGCTCTTGTCTTCTGCCTCCTGATCACCCTGAGGTTTTTCCATGTGGCCCTGTGTAGTGTGCCATGCCTTCTATCTCTAGGACCTGAGAGCTACTCCTCTGTCTCTTCTTGTGGCCACATCCAAATGACCATCTCATAAAAGAATACAAAGTACAGTGTTTGTTTTTTAAAGATGGCATTTGCTGGAATCAGTGATTACAAGTCTTCCTTTCCTCAGTCATTTCTTCTATCCCCAAGGGTCGAAAAAATAACCTGTTTGTGCTTTCTGGCTGTGGTACCTGGTCATCATGATAGAATAGAAGTGAGAATGGAGTTTGTCTGTTGGTAGATGGTGAGACTGCTCAACAGCTGGACTGATGGCCTTATGATAACCTGAGTATGAACAAGGGAAGAGGCCCTAGTTACAAGAGAAATGGTGAAGTCCAGTAAGATAACTACAGGGCTGATATCCTTGGCAGTAAATTCCCTCACACCCCTGAAACTCCCTTACACACATGCAGTGCGATTTGTCACTTGGTGCCATTTGAAGGGAAGATGGTGTCTTACTCTTGCTTGTGGCAACTAGAAGAGAACACTGCCATTGAGACACCTCTCCACCAATTTCCATTTTCCCCAAGGCTGCTGATGGGTTTCCTTTAATAGGGAATAGTTATTATATATAGCTCTTAGCAGGTCAGCAGAATTGTTTTTCTGGGGATGGATGGATGGATGGATATCTTTTTGTAGTTTCTAGTAGGAAGAGCTTCTTGCCTGCAACATAATATGTATGTAGAAGAACGAGTTTGGACCCTGCAGATAGCAGACGTGTTCACATCCAGTTGTGTGAGCTTCATCAATTATTTGATGAATTCCCTCTGAGCCTCAATTCCCTCATCTGCAAAATAGAGAAAACAATAGTCTATTATGGAGAATTACTATGTGGACTAAATTAAATGTTATATGGTTACATGAAATGTTATGTAGAATGTTAATTACGAACATAACCTGGTACATAATAGGCCATTAATATTAGAATATCCTTTTCCCTCCCCACTGGTCATATAGAGCACAGCGTTCCCTCCCATCCATTGCGAGTGGGGGAGGAGTCAGGACAGAAGGGGGAGGAAGAGAGCAAGAGATTACTCCCTCTAAGGACAACTGGTTCCTGTATCTTAAGGACATTTGTCAGTCCCTTTTGTATGGCAACCTGTGTGTAAACCAAAACTACTGAATCTCCTCTATCTTAATATGTACCAATAAGATAAACTTTGGGAAATTAAAAAGTGCAATAGATTATCATATAGGCAACCGTAGTTGTAGGAATTATGGTAAACTTACCACATAAACACTGGGTATAATTAAATCTCTTTCCATAAGTACACTAAAAACTACTCATTTCATATATTTGTGCCCCAAATGCCTCTTTAGATAGGTGTTTATTTTTCAGCATATTTCCCAGTTAGAGAAAAGCAAAGAATTTTCCCACATAGCTAGAGAAGTTGCTTCTCGAAAATCTTGAACTATTTTATTTTAAAAGTACTTACACATTCGTTAAGGTTTTAAATTTATCATCATTTTTAATTTAAAAAAGGCAAAAATAATAAAACAGTAACCAAAAAAAATTCTTTCATTGCATAACTGTTTTTTAGATTGTATTCTGTATACTGTATCCTTATGTGTAATCTAAATTTTACACGTCCCTAACTGCTATTTACATCCTATTTGTTCATATATGTCATATTAAAAAATTAATCCTTTTCATTGGTATATTTGGTTTTAAGAGTATTTTTCTCAATACTCTTGGAGGGTAAAAGTCTGAGATTTTTTTCATAAAAACCATTCATTCCCCAGTTCAGAATTTCTCTGCTATTTTTTGCCTCTAAGTCCTTTCACGTCAGAATCTAAATTCATTTTTACCACAGGAAACCTGTCTAGCTCGTTGTCAGCCAGTGACAGTGGAAAGGACAGGATAACGGTCTCCAAAACCCTGCGGCCAGCACCGAGACCATGAGCAGCCAGAGGCAGTGGCCAGGAAGGAGCCGGCAGGCTGCAGTCACACGGAGGCGCAGAGAGCTCAGTTCAGCCTTGTCCTGGCCTATGACCCGAGAGGTGTCAGTCTCCCCTGGAAATGACATCCCACGACCTGCCATTGGCCATAGCACACTGAGTCAGTTGGATGATCAGAGCTGATGACTAAACCCGGCAGGACCGGGCTTAGCCCAGGCAGGCTTGCTCAAGCTGACGCTGGGGCCGGAGCCGATAAACAATGTGGTACCATAGACGCTTGCTCTGTGCCTTCCTTCTCTGCTAACGTGCCTCTGTCAGAAAAGTGGACCAGACAGGGCGTTGCCCACACTCTGAATCATAAAGACCATATTATAGAGGGTTTAAGAAGATCCCGTGAAGGTAAACTAATTTTTCAAAGCTTTGCAAAATTTAATAGAAGTGAAAGTTTGCTAATTGGTTTTTTGTTGTTGTGTTCTTGGTGGTGGTGGTTGTTTTTAATGCTGAAAATATGAGAATCCTGAAAAAAGAAGCATCTTTGTTTTGAACAAAACAGGTACAGGTTTTCTGAATCCCTTCATTGTCAGTGATTGGTTTTGTTTTCTGTATTCCAGCTGTGAATCGCACTAAAGTAGCAACAGGTCAGTAAAACTTGGTGGCAAACACTAAACATTATTTTGCTTTCATGGCAAAGAGAAAATAGACATGGAGCTACCACCAGACCCCATCACACAATTAATTTTGACTCAAAGTCATTTACCTGAACAATTTTTAAGTTCAATATATTTTATCCATTTTAATATGAGATTTTAAAAATTTGTGTGCTTTTACTCTTAGTTATAGTTCTTAAATGTTCTTTAAAAAGGTTTATTTTATTTTATTTTATTTTATTTTATTTTATTTTATTTTATTATTTTTGAGAGAGAGGGAGAGAGCAAGAGTGGAGGGTGGGCAGAGGGAGAGAGAGAGGATCTGAAGTAGGCTCCATGCACAGTGCAGAGCCAGACATGGGGCTCAATCTCATGACTGTGAGGTCATGACCTGAGCTGAAATCAAGTCGGATGCTCAACCGATTGAGCCACCCAGACACCCCTTAAACAGTCTTTATTAGTAATCAATAAAATAGTCAAGAACAGTACAAGCTTTCACAGTTTTCCAGGTTCAATGAATGTACTTTGAAGCTGGGTCATAAAGGAGATAGATGTATAAACTTCAGTTGGGCATTTAGTCTATGCAAAGTACCATCTGAACTTTCTGGGGAAATGAAGGTGTAAAATACTTGGTTCCTTCACTTCAGGGGGATACTATCAAGTGTTGAAACAAAGCAATATATAAAAAATTCTAACTTAAAGTTGGTTATGGCAAAAGTCACAAGAGAGACACCTTGCTGTTATATATGCAAAATGGTATTGGTTTCAAGGGAGACCAGGGAGCTAAGAGATTCTCCCATGACACTCTGCCTCCACTAGTCTTAGAGTCTCCCAAGATATCAGAAAATACTCAGAATTCATGAGGGCGTCAGAGAGTACATTAATCTACTCCAAAGTGCTTGTCTAACTGGCAGATTCTTGTAAATCTCACTGAACACTAAATAATTGGACTATACATGTTTCCTGATCAATTTTATTGGCCTCTGATAGGCTGGCAAACATAATGGGGGAAAGCTGTTAAAGGGCAGAATGCTTGGAAAATACTGACATATTGACCTTTAAATACTAGAAGCAAGCCTGGTATACATACACAATAAATAGAAAACCAAAGAAATTACCTATGTGATTCAGCCTAAAATGACAATTGTGTCTAAATTCTTGGAATACATTAGAGATTTGTGACTTGAATTACTTGGATGATTGGTAAAGTTGTATTAAGCCAGAGGATAATCCATATGTCTTTAATAATAATAGACTTTTTATTCATTCAACACATAGTTATAGAGTGCCTATTATGTGATAGTGTGCTAACTTGCAGGGTGCAGGTGGAAAGGAGCCCTGATTTGTAGGCTTTGCTCATTTCTGTGGTGTAAATACTGCTACAGTGATTAATTTCAAGGTATCAACATGAAGTCGTCAAACACAGTTGAGATGAGACACTCAGTAGCACACTGTTATATAGCATTTCCTCCTCAAAAACAATAGACATATTACCTCAAGAATATTGATAATAAAATGTAGCAAAATAATTAGGAAATAACTTTTCAGTATTTATTACCTTTGCTTTAAATATAATTTCCTTCAGTTTTAATACTGGCTATCTAACAATTGGCTAGGAAGATTCCTGGTAATTTAATAACCATTTTCATGAACTAGCACGCCACGTAGGCTCCACCGTACCACTGCTGTTAGGTGCCAGACAGTGTGCTGTGTAATGGTGACATACTAGAGAGAGACATATTTCCTGTTCCCATATGGTGTTCACAGTCCAGTGAAGCAGACAGTTGAAAGATGAATGGTAATTTACAATAGCAATGGATGTTATAGAAGGGAAATAGCAGGAAGCCTAGCCTTTCATTGAGGGATGAGAATGAGGAAAGGTTAGGGAAGACAATTTTGAGGGAGTGACATTTGAACTGAGGCTTGAAAGATGAGTGAGAGGCAAAGGGCAAGACTGAAAAAAAGGAAAAATGCATTGTAAAGGTAGGAAGAGCTTACCCAATGACCCCCATAGGGGCAGTCTTGACACGGCAACTAGTAGTGAGCAAAGGAGAGAGGGGCAAGATGGCTGAGGTGCTTCAGGGACAGATCATTCAGAACTTCATAGACTATCTTAAAGCTTTTGGTCTTTCTTAAGAAAATGGGCAAGTTTTGAAAGTTTAAATGGAGATAGGGGTTAACAAGTTTATATTTGTGTTTAAGATTATTTGGTCTATTGCCAGGAGAATGGATTTCAGGGAGGAATAGTGGAAATAGAGACCTTTATTAGAAGGCTATTGCAGTAGTTCAGCCAGGAGAGGATAGTGATTTAGGTTGTTGGCAATGGAGAAAGAGACATGGATGGAAGAGCCATTTTGAGTAAAGAATTGACAAGATCATGATCACCATGATCCATGTCTCTCCTCCTTTTCTTGGGCATATGACTAAATTACATTTTCCAGCTTTCTTTGAAGTTAGCTGGGGACATGTGACTGAGTTCTGGCCAATGGAGTATATGTTGTTATGCACAACACTTCCATACCAGTCCTATAAAAATCTCCCACAGGCAATCTTCCATTCTTTTACCCCTTCTGCAGTGACCTTGGAGACCACATGCTAAACATGGCAGGCACACACTGTGGAAGGAACCTTCGATCCTGGAGCCATTGATTCATGGTGAATAGTCATATAAGCAATAAATCAATTTTTATTGTGGTAAGCCACAGAAATCTTCTAACAAGAGAAAATAGAGTGATAAAGAGTTCACGTGTAGAGCCTTAAAGCTCTCCAGTATTTAGAATTAGGATCTAGTATGACGTGTCCCAAAATAGTCTGAGCAGATAGAGCCAGAAAGGTAGGAGAATGTGGTGTTATAAGAGCTAACAGTTGAGAAGTCCAAGATCAAGCTCCCAGAAAAGTAAGTTTCATCCCAATTCTCTTCTCTTGGCCACTATTTCATTGTGTGTTCACATGACCTCTTCTTTGTACATGCTAATGGGGAGAGGGAAAGCTCTCTGGTGTCTGTTCCCATAAGACATTAGTCTCATCATAAAGACCCTATCCCCATGACTGCGTGTAACCCTAATTACCTCCCAAAGACCCCATCTCCAGGTACATCACATTAGGGTTAGGGATTCAACTTATGAATTTGGTAGGGAACACAAACATTTAGTCCATAACAACGGCCAAGTACAAAAAGTTCTCCAAAAAAGAAGCCACTTATGCTGAAAGCTAAGAAGTAGACAAGAAAGATGAGGACTGAACTTATCCTTCAGATTGAACAACAGAGGGGTTACTAGAAACCTTAGCAAAAGTAACTGTAGTGGAGTTGTGGGAATGGAAGTCAGCTTGGAGTTGACTAGGAAACAAATGTTGTATAAGGATGTGGAGAAGTTTGTGAGAAAAGAGAGAGAGGTAACTAGAGTGGTTGTGGAGGCCATGGAAAATTTTGGTTTTGATTGTTTTTACATGGTGTAAAATGTTGGAATATTCCCACAGTGAGGAGGAAAATATGGAAATGGAAAATATGGGATTCACCCAGGAAATATGCCTAGAATCCAGTGACTATGAGCATTATCTCTGAGCTGAGTAGAATATCTAACCCTAGATAACGCCCAACACTAGAAAAATAAAGAAATTCTTCAAGCATTCTGACAGGGATTGGAAACCCTGGAAAATTGCTAGAGGACATTTTCAAAAAAAACATTTTAGTCATGTTGAACTTTACAAGAAAAGCTGTTCCTGGAAATCATAAGGTGCTGGGCAATGGTAAACTTTGCTCTGCTCCCAATTCGCGTGTAATTACAGTACAGGCCACCATCCTGATGAGTCTTAGTTACCTCCCTCTTGGATTTTTGGTTTGATTTGGTTTTGGTTTTGGTTTCATTGGATCAACCTAAAATCCAAATCTTTATCTCTTCTCATCAAGATTGCTCTCTCTCTCTCTCTCTCTCTCTATATATATATATATGCCCAATAGTCCAATGAAAGCACTTAAAAAATCACTTCTGCGAGTATCTGTGCTTGTAGGCCATAGGAGTTTATGGGGGAAATTAACTCACAAGAGTTTTTATACCAATAAAAGATAATTTGCTGAAAGCCCACTAGTCTCTCCTCAAAAACAAAGTAACATGTTGTACTATATTCATTTTATATTAGTGTATTAGAATCCCTTCTTGCTTATCTTTTTAAATCTGTCAACTACCATGGTATTAAGAGTTGGTAAACCTTGTGTCATTATAACTTCCTTTTGTCCCTCACTATCATAACCTCAATTCAGACTGCCACTAACTCTCACCTGACTAGACACCATGTCCTGGAATTTTTTCTAATGTTTAAAGTGTTCTGAAGAGTGTTCACATAACTACAGTGCATAGTAATCTTCACTGTGAGGACCCTACTTTTATGAATGACTGGAAATCTTTGCCAAACTCTTCCAACAAATCTGCCGGAGGCCATAATCTCTTCAGCCCAATTATTTGCACACTCGTGTTGGGATGTACAGTAGTGGTATATGTCTGCTGTCTATACATTTTAAAAACTGAGCTGAGGAAAGACAGACCTACTGGTGGAAGAGCTCCTGGCTGGAAATCTCAGAGTCACAAGGAATTGCAGCAGCAAAGGCTGGGAATATGACCAACACTGCAAGTCATGTTGAGAAGACCAACATAATTCAATCAAATAATGCTTCCTCTGGAAAATAAGTCTGGATTACTGATGCTTGCTATTGCTAGGGTTGCCACATTTAAGATTGTAAGTTACGAAGCTCTAATTTCAAGAATTGCTATCTTCCATTCTCTGATTCAGACAGTGAGATATATCCCAATGCTCTTTTGCTGTGTAACAAATCACACCAAGACTTAGTGTCTCAAAATGAACCAACAAACAAACAAACATAGTTTCCTTTTCTGTGGATTGGCTGGGCTGAGCTAAGTGCTTTTTCAGCTCCATGTGTGTGGACTAGGCCACTCATGCAGCTACATGCATTTGGGAGCTCATCTGGGTTGGCATAGCCAATACGACTCAGTAATAGGTCTGGGACTTTAGTGCTGGTTACCAAGGGGGATGCTTCGTTTCTCCTCTATATGACCGCTCTCTCTCTCTCTCTCGCTCTTTCTCTTTCTCTCTCTCTCTGTGGTTTCTCACTAGTCACTAAGAAACCTAAACTTCTTACAAGGATAATATGCTTCCAAGTAAGAAAAAGTAAAGGCTACTAGGCCTCTTAAGATCTAGGCCCAGAAGTAGCACAGAGTCACTTTTGCTGCATCCATTTGATCAAGACCAGCCCAGAGGCAAGGGGAGAGAAAGGAGTGGCATGCTTGAACAAGGATAAGAAGAAGTTGGTGGCCATCTTTGTAGATCATCTACCACACCTACTATTAGGCCTTATGCTGATAAAACGCCAGTTAATTTTTTTTTTCCATGGGGCATGAGTATTTTAGTGCTTGAATAAAAAAAGAGTATGAGACAGAATTCTACCTAAAAATGGATTAGCCATCGTGACTCAATGATTTAACGAGAGATGCTCACCTATCATGAGATTGTCACTGAAGTTCTCTCAGTGCTCATCCATCTGTTAAGTGTATGAAACCTCTTGCTGTGGTGGACCACTGTGTTTTGTAAGCACTTTGAATCAAGTGGATATTTTTTTACAGTAAGTCATCACACCAACAAACATAAATAAATGTTCCATTATCTTTAAAGAACAGTCAACTGAAAAATTTTGTGAGTCTGTTATTCTAAAGCATTGTGTAAACATGTACTTAGGATTGCTTTTCAGATTTAAGCTCAGATATTTTAGATAATGTCTTTTTTTTCTGCCTACTTTCTTTTTGACTTCAAACAATTGGAAATGTTTTAAAGACAGAGAGTTGTCTTATGTAAGGAAGAATGGACATTATGTCAATATTTCCTGTAGGGAAGAAAAACAGATTAGATTAGTTGTCTATGTCATTTTCCCATCATTGGATTTTAAGTTTTGTCCTTTTCCCCCAGTATATCACAAGACTTAGCTGAATCTCTAATAACTGAAGGGAAATGTTTGGGCGTGAGAGCCTCTATCAGTGCTTGGCATTTCAAAACCATCTGAGAATTCTTAGGATGAGTTTTTAGAGATGTAAATAGTAAATACTTCCACAATTAACTTAAAAACATTTTGTGTGGGGAGGAAACTAGGGGTGTTGATGAGGCCCCACCTCTTCCCTTCACCATTCAAGAAACATGTAACATTTCAGCTCCTACACATAACAGTGGTTAGTGGTTACAAATTGTTGAAAATCTACTCTGAACTAACAACTGGTCTACCAATGCCTTATGTACATCATCTCATGGTAATTAATGAGCTATTCCTCCACCTTATAGATGAAGAAATTAGGGTTCAGAGAGGTTAACTGTCATGCCTAAGTACTGTCTTGCAGGAGTCAGAGCTCCCAGATTTGACTCACATGTCCCTGATTATAAATCCAGAGCTGTTTAAATTGTGGTATACTTCCTTTCAAGCCATAAATGAATTAAATTCATGCTAATAAAATTTCCCCCAAGTATCTCTTATTTCTATTCTCACTCCTCAGTTGTGAGGTAGGCACATAATGAGACTCTCAAACGGAGTCAGATAGAGAAAACTGGATGATGTACAGGGAAAAACCTACTTCTATCAAGCTTCTGATTTCTGAGATGAATCTTGTGATTATTCCTCAAAATTTTTGTCTTTAGCACTGTGGTTTTGGAGCTGGGGAATGCCCAGGATTTCAGTATTCGATGTGTCATCTCAGCTCTTAACACATCTTTACACAAGAAACTCAGAATGACTGAAGGAATAACAGAAACGTGTAACCTTGAAGCCAAGCAAACAAATTCCTTGAACGTGGGGCTGGAGATTACTGATAAGGATTTTCAGACAATTTTCATATCAAAACACTAAGTCTGCAGAGTCTTCTACCCTCTGAGGCAGTTGCAATTGGTACCAAGGCTTAGTTGAAAGCAGCAAGAGGTTATTTCACTGGTCACTAATCATACAGGGTTAGTTTCCTTCTTGTTGAGTTCTTGCAATGTGAAGTAAACTTCTAAGGACCCTGCCTGGGCCACAGATTTAGCTTTACTACAATCCTGCCTATTCAATATTTACAATAATTCCTCCTGCTTAGCCCTCACCATACATACCTAATAACTTTTTTCTCTTTGTGGGTGTTGTGTGTGCTTTGAGTTTTCAGAAAGTTACACAATAATATGGCAGAAGGCCTCTAACAATGTTGCTGACATTGGGACTTGATGATGGTCCTTCTGCCTCTGAGTGTAACTTTTGAAAGCCATTCTGAAGATGTTGCCTGGCAACTCAGTGTGGTAGTGATCATGGTGCTGTGATGACCAAGACTCAAGGCAGATTGGTACTGAGTCAGGTTCAAGGCCAGCCTTCTTTCTCTTTAGTGTCTATATCCCCCAATGGGAGGGAGGGACAGAATGAGAATAAAAAATAAAACATTGAGTACCATGATGACTTCAAGTACGGAGATTATTTACGAAAGAAAGAAAAAACCCATATCTGAAATGATACAAAATTGTTTCTTAAAAATCAAGTGAGACTTCTCTTTCAATCCTAGGATTTGCAAGCACAAATGGTTTGTATTTAATACACATCATATACTTCATATAACCATTGGTCTTGGTTTCATCTAATAACTCAAAGTGTATTTTCCCATGAAAATTTACTAGGTTTCTTTCTATATGCCCCACTGGGAGACTAGCTGACTACTGTAAAACAAGAAGGCGTTCCCAACCAAAAGTTTATATGATGTTGGCAAGAGTGCATTCCACCCTTCAAATTCAAGACCAGTGCTGCTATGAAATCAGGGCTGTCTCTTAAATCTAGATTTACATTACTGAGGGTGGAGGAAGAGACTGTATTTAACATAACTGGACCGATGGAAATATTGGTTCTTGTCTTTAATCCACTTGGTCATGATGTGCTATTTGTATCCTTGATCCTGCCCTGGAACCAGAGTTCCCTGGTGCTATTACTCTTCCCAGAATTAAGTCTTCTTGCCTTATTAGCCCCAAATCCTGGTAATTTCTTGATGAGTCCTTCCAGTTGCCTTTGCTCCTGGGCCCCAGCGATGCCAGAGTGAGCCCTTCCTGGACAATATATTCAATAAACAAGAGTGTCTGACTTGAGAAGCCAGGGTCCTTATTGAATAAAAGCAAGCCACATTCATTGTTTAATATGTGATGTGCACTTTCCTCTAATGATGATGATGAGAATGTATTATTTTTATGATATGCATTCTAGTTTTTATATAATGTACATTTTCTTTTGATTTTAATCTTACAGAATGCTGTAATTAGTCTCATTTTACAGACAGGGAAGCTCAGAGACCTTACGTGGCATGTCCAGGGTCATACAACTAAATACAATAGCTGAACTGAACCTAGCTCTGATGGCAATCCTTGTGTTTTTCTCCCTGAAAAAAGGAATGTAAAAACTGTACTATTTTGTTTTCAGCAGACAGAGATAAACATTTCGAGGAGTATCTCCATATTCACCAAGTGTCAATTTAACTGAAACCTGTAGAATTGCTGAGTACTGAATAGGAGCCTCTTACAGTGGTCATCTATGATAATTCTCTTAACTGATAACAGAAATAAACTATGTAAGACTTCAGATGTATGGAGCAAGCTGTGTGAATCACTAATTTTAATGCTGGCATAAAAACACTTGCTTATGCTCTCATTCAATGTGTTGAATATCTATGTTTGATTCAATAGTGATCTTTGAAACATTTTTGTATTCTTAGGTAAAAGGTTTAGCTCCACATTATTATAATATATCAAGGTTGGTCACCAAGTGCATAAATACTGAGTGCAGCTGTAGATTTTAATAAAACCAAAAGTTTGAGCTAGCAAATGAAAAATTATATATTATTGGAAACTTGTGCTCAAAGTTGAAACTTGAAGGAAATATTTTAGCACTATCACAATATTACATTGCAATCATTATTTAATTTATCTCCTCTGAAATGACTTGAGGGAAGTGCTCGCAAAGCCCTATTTACCTCAGCCAGGAAGTAAGGCAATGGTCAGCAAGTGAATGAAGTCATGGAAAGCCGACAATGCCACTATTGTAAAAGAGCCTCAGAGTATTGTTTGACGTTGACCGAGTGAGGAATAAGTGTTGGGAAGTTTTTATTTCATCTTAACAAAAGGGTAGGGCCGGAGCAATAATATAAAACTAACCTTTCCTTGAATTCTGTTTTTTCCCCCTTTTAATTGAGCAGTACAACTTAAATGCACCTGGAAGAAAGGAATGTCTTTTAGTGAATTATGAAGATTATGGAAAACAGTTTTGGATTTTAAAAATGTATCTTAAGTAAATAGTATATTTTAAACCTTTCTATAAGTATATACTATATAAATATTCATAAATTCTATGTATCATATATATGTGCATATATATATATACACACATATGTATATATAAAATTTATATATTCACCATTAACTTTTTCCAGGAGAAACTTCAAGCACTCCTAAGCAACCTGTGCATTTCAATTGTCACTTTGAACTTTGGAACAAAGGAGAGACTGTAAAACCAGTTTATAAAAAGTATTATGAGATACCACAACTGGCATTTTTACGACCTTATTAAACTACATTCAAGTGGCATAAATTATATGTAATGAAAGTGAAAAGGATCTCTGACCCGATTTTAATATTGGGTGCATGCTTATTAGTTTGAGTTTTTTTCTGAATAGAAACCTCTTTTCAAACTTTAGCAGTTGATATTATGTGGAAGTCATAAATGTCAGATTACATTAAACTATTTTGGTTCATAGAATAGCACAGCCATTAAGTTACTAGAGAGTAATGAGTAGGTCTTCTCACAGAGTAAAGCCAAAGGTGTTAATTTAGATTTGAAACATTCCACCTCATTATAAAAGCCAAATTAATTTGCCATGTGTAGAAGCAACAAAAACCAATATTTGAAATGTGAAAGACCTCCTTTTTGTAGGAGAGTGATAGAAAAGAGCATTACAAAGTTTCTATTTCGGAAGAGTAAGCATACTGGTCCCTCAGAGGTTAATTATTAAGTGTTATGGAGTCTCTTATTAGGAATTTTTATTCAAGAAGTTGAATTGATAGAATTAGTTAAATGTTAAAGATGAAAGGAAGTCTGGGCATTGGATAGTTTGAAATGTATAACTTAAATGTAAATGTAAAGTTGATTTAGTTTATCTCCTCTACTTTTTATATTTTGTTATAAACAGTGTATTTTCATCTGGTTTTAGAGATTTTGTCTAGCCGTTAGTTACAAATTCTGAAAAAGAAAAAAAGAATCCCTCCGCTAACTTCAAGGACTATAGAGACAAAGTGTAGAGCTCCCTGCATTTCAAGTGTCCATTTATTAAAACCCAGGCCAAGTGAAGAATACCTGAAAACATAAAGAAACGGGGATACTTTATTTAAAGATGTCAAAAACAATAGCCCTTACAAACCTAGACAACATTCTGAACAATGGCAAAGTAATAATAAGAATTAGCTTATCATTTTTAAAATGTGAGAAAAACGGAAATGCAAGAGCCAATTAATGAAGGAAAAAGGCTAGTTTGCTGTAGCCCATCCCAGGGACAGATGAAAGTACCGGTGTCTACAAGACCAAGCAGACAGAGTGGTCACCTGAAGGGCCATTAAATGAAGCTGTTCTCATCAGGATAGCAGGTTACTGAGTAAAGACCCCACAAATATTCCTAGCAACTCCTCTGTGTTTATCAATAAAGGCAGCAGGCAATGATATTAGATCCTAAAAGACCTTGGGGAAATGAGGTCATACAGAATCATTTAAATTTAGAGTAAAAAGCAACTGTACTCCCTTTTGTTTCTATTTTGCTTTCTAGCTCAAGAAGTGCTCTATATCCTCAGAGCAACCACCCCAAATGACTGATAATTATATTTTATTTTCCAAATTAGGACACAGGTTCAGAGAGGGTTAATCAAACCTGCCCAAGATCGCTCAGCTAGTTAATGCCCGAGACATGTACAGATGATCTGGCCAATAGCCATCTCAACTCTAGGTGCCTCCAGCAAGAGTATTTCATGATTTGTTAGAGAAACGTGCTTCACTAATGAAAAAGTTTTGTACAAAAAAGTTCTTGTGATTTTTTAAATATCTAGCTTTTGCAGTTTCTAATGGGGCATTCTGGATAAGTAATAGCCATAATTAACATTTATGTGTCATTTTACTGTTTGGCATCTATTTTAATACATATTACCTTAGTTATAACATGTGGGGTTGAGATTTCTCCTTCCACACAGCAACAGTTTTCCAAAAACATCCAGGCATCTCCCTTAACATATCCTGACTCTTCACTCTCTCAAAATGAGCTCCAATTTGCCCATCTTTTAAAATATGGTTTCAGCCACATGGATGATAGAAACATTCTGAGGAAAGTAGAAACAAAGGAAGAAGAGCAACAGAGCTTATTGATCAGATACAGGAAAGGAGAAAAGGAGGTAGAGGAGTGTATCAGTTTCCTGTGGTTGCCATGACAGATTACCACAAACAAGGTGGCTTACAACAACAGAAATTTATTCTGGAGACCAGAAATCTAAAATCAGATTGTCATTTTCTTCTAGGGTTTGATTTCTTCTAGAGGTTCTAAAGGAGAAACAGTCCCATGCCTCTCTCCTATCTTCTGATGGTTGTAGGTAATCCTTGGTGACCCTTATAGACACCTCACTCCAATCTCTGCCTCCATCTTGACATCACTCTTTCTCTGTGTCTCTGTGGGTCTTTTTTTTTTTTTTTTTGTCTCTTATAAGGACATTCACTGGATTTAAGGACCACCCTAATCTGGTATAATCTCATCCTGATTCTTAACTAATGACATCTGCAATAACCCTATTTCCAAATAAGTCACATTCTGAGGTTCCAGGTATACATGAATTGGGCTGGGGGGTGGGGTGGGGTAGAGAGGGGACACTATTGAAGGTGTTCTGAGCGTTTCTGCTTGTGATAGTTCTCAGGCGTTGGGTGATTTTAAAACATGGATTGCTGTCTTTGGTGGCAATGAACAAATTGACTAAATTAGTGTGTTGGTATCTTGAAGGCAGAAAAAGAGAGATAGGAGATATGTTTCTATTCAGTAAAGTGATTTTTATTAGTAGGGATGGTACAGTCTCAAACAAAGAGGAACTTACTGCATCACATGGCAATTTTCAATGAGGTGCCCGACATTCCATTGGAAACTCACTAGATACCCAGTCACAGGGCATGGAGAAGGGCCAAAGTGAAATGGAGGAAGTGTAATAACTGAACATATGGAAACAATGTAGTGATTCTATTAAGAAGTGACAGATAAAGGCCATGGGGACTGCAAATCCATCACCCAGTTTTCAATGATATATAAAGAACAGAGACCCTAAAATAGTCTTCATTTATAAGTGATGTTTTTCCCCTTGTCTAAATTCCCTGAAGACCTTGGCTAACAGTACAGAATGTCAATGGAAATTGAATGTGTGATCTCAGAAAATTCAGTGAATTTAGGGAACGGAGAAAGGGAAAATTGGTCCTCAGGACACTAATTGAGGAAAGTGTGGGTGCCAAAGAGCTGAACATTTTCTGGACGGATCTTTCCAGGGAGATTGGTTATGAGTTTGGGATGTAGACAGTGAACGAAGGTGCATATGTTTGGATTTACTTGTGGATGAAAGAAGAGATGAATTCAGTCTATGCCTCTGTCTCGTAAGAAGTAGGTGGTGGGTGGAGAGAAGTGCCAGGAGATACAATAGAAGTGCTAAGACTCTTAGTCTAATGGAGGAATGACTTTCATTGCCCTCTGCACTTCCTCATTGTGGAGCTGTCTAGTCTCAAGTGTGGCCTGAACTTCTCTAGACACGTGGCACTGCTATGAAATGCACAGCATTCAAGTGTGAGCTGATGGTGTGAGGTGGAACACATCACACCAAGATACCAACACACTCATCCATTTCCTCTTTAATTTTACTTCATGTTGGTGTTATACAACTAGAGCTCAGTAAAAAGGACATGAAAAATTAGAAAAAAATGTCAAGCTCCTTCCTCATCCTCAAATGGAAAGTTACATACTCTCCTTGACTCTACCAGAGCCCCCCCATCCTCAGTAGCTGCTGCTTCAGCGACCGTTGCTCAAGCAACGTGACGTGTACAAGAGCAGGCCAAGTATCATACAACAGTAATGGAGGCTTCAAGATCACTCAAGGCAAAAGCTTTATTTTTTCCAAAGAAGGAAGACAGGGTTGCAACCTTATTATTTCTAGAAATGTGTTCACTCTGTTCTTATGTGCACTAAACACAACCAAGGCTTTGTGATGCTTTTCTTGAAAATATGGAAGTTTGTTTTCTGTGTTTAATAATTTATGTTAAATTGCCCTCCCAAGTCTGGCCCTATTAGAAGCAAGACAAATAGTCTTCTGATTCAGAGTATCTGCCATAGCATAAAAATGTGTTTAGAAATATATTAAAGATACAATTTACTCCCCTGAATGTTTGCAAGAATAAGAGGGTGAACAATTGTGAACTCAAAGCAAATTGAGTGACTGACTCACAATAGGGAATGAGTCAAGAGCAGGACAGACTTGTGTGTTCCGTTAACCCAGACAATTAGTTGCCTGCAAATAGGAAAGTTGTTTCCTATTACATGCTATATGCTTGAAGTTGTCACTCATTGGTCTTAGAGTGGCTCTGCATCTCAAGTATATAAATAAGCACAATGACTATACCTGGTCATTCATTCATTCATTCATGCTGTAATAAAGAGCGAGCCTCTCATATTTGTAAGGATAATGTTAGTCGCCGTGATTGCAGCAAGGAGTAAAAGAGAAATAGCACCTACCGTCACAGAGCTTATTCATTTATCCAGTCATTCAACACATTCACTGAGTACCCACAAAGCACCATTTTAGGTGCTTGCGATATGGCAATGAACAAAACAAAGATCCCTGCCATCCTGGACGCTATAGTCCATTGGAGAACAATAAACAGTAGATATGTAATAAGTATGTAAATTGTATAGTATCTTTGAATGTGATTAGAGTTATGAAGAAAGAAAAGTAAATCAGGGGAAAGGGGGTTCTGGAAAAGCGAGGGCCAAGGGAGGAGGCCGGACAGTGTGAATTGCAATTTGGAGTCAGGATAGTTGGGGTAGACTTCATTGGAAAGGTAGATTTGGGCGAACTCTTGGAAGAAATACGTGAGTTCATCTCATGGGTTTCTGGACCACAAGGATTCCAGGCACAGGAAGTAGTCAGTGCAAAGACCTGAAGGCAACATACCCGGCATGTTGGAGGAAGAGCAGAGTCCAGCTCGTTACCTTACATGTGACGGAAAAATATGTGCTCTACCTGGAGGCATTTTTGTAAACTTATACCTGTAAGTGTCACATCTTTTCTCCTCAATTATTTTAGAACTATGCAAGATTAATTTATTTGAAAAGGTTGAACTATTTCTTTGGATAATGTTGAATTAATATGCTACTATAATCTAAAACCGCTTTTTCCTGAGTCTTAACATGTGAATTTTCTAATGCATTAGAAGAAATATATTTGGCTATAATAGTAACATACTGTACTTTCTATAGTTCTCTTTAGTAATTTTCTGCATCATCTGTATCAGTAAATATTTCAGTCTCTTCCTTCACATGGCAATGTTCGTGGCATTGGATTCAGCTGTAAAACCAATTCTCCACCCCTAATGTTAATGTATACAGGAGTAGATATCAAAACCGCACCTACATAGACTTTATTAATTAACAGATATAACTCTGGTCAGGCATTTTTATCACTCACACACAGCGAACATTTTAGAATTATAGTGATTTCACACAAAGCTGACTTGTGTTAGAATCCAGTCCTCCTTTGGCTACATGTAGAGTTTTAACAATATATCTGATTCTTCAGTGAAAAGAATTTCTTCGTTGGGCATGTCTCACTTCTATTTATAAAATACCCAATTAATGCTAAAGATAGACATTTAAACCTTGAAATTATAGCAAAACAAGCAAACCGTCCAGGAAAGATTAAGGTTTATACTTTCTTTCGAAGTAAAATTGCTTCCCTTTTACCACCAGGGCAACCCAGATCTTGGGCCGCTTTTGCTCTGTGAAGAAATTTCACAAGAATATGATTTCAAGTATCCTCTAAACTCGAGGACAATTTAGTCATTGAGATTTTGCCGTTTTCCTTTAGAATTAAAGGCAGTAGGAACTGAGACATTTGCTTTAATATCACGGCTCAGCAGATGTCTAAATCTTCAGGGAAAAATGAATTCCAAGTGTCTGTCAGCCAGTTTGTCACTCCAGAATGGAAGGTAGTAGAGACATGTCTTTAAAGCAAGAGCTGATGGTTTCCTTTGCACACCTGTGTAGAAGGAGGCTCTTGCATGGCGGTGGCACACTCCCAACATCTGCTCCTTTCGTTGAACTGAGCTGTAAATTGAAATTCCATTGCAATGTTTTTAGAACCAGTTGAAGTAAGGAGACTGTCAGAAATCCTCTTTAAACTCACCCTTATCCAAACAGGAAACTGACCCTTGGCCCCTGGACGTAACAGTACACCAGTGGAAATTTCATTATCCCCGTTTCAGCTGAACTAAGTGAAAATTAATTGTGTAATTATCTGGATGAGCGCATGTGTAAAATTTTACAATGTGCCAGTTAGATTAAGTAACGTGTTAGTGGCATGGTTTAGTGCAGAGTCAAAGCTGTCCTATAAAAATGGAATAAAAAAATCCAACAAAGTTGGAAGGAAAAAAAAACATATGTCAGAACAAATGCTTAACATGAGAAAGTAAGTTTAGGCTTAATTCCATAACCTGATGAAAATCTTACCCTACAGACCATAGGTAAATCTGGCAAGGTTGGAAGAAGTGTGTGTATGTATGTATGTGTGTGTGTGTGTGTGTGTGCGTGCATGTGTGTGTGTGTGTATGCGTGCATAGGCACATACAAGGACATTTGTATAAATGACATCTCCATTTGTTGTCATTTGAAAACGAAGCTAATATTAAAATGTTTAACCTGCCCACTGTTGTATTTTTTTAATGTAGTTTTTCTTTACCAACCACATTGGAAAATGCAGGCTATATTCAGTAGATGGGATTATTTATCTCAGATGTACTCTGTTCACCTGTCCAATGAACCTCTCTGACGTTCCTTCTGGATTTAATTTTTCGAATGAATCAAGAGATAAATGCAGCATACTGACTTAAGATCATTTCATTAAGATATAAGCAAAGAATGATGGGCTTTAACGTTAAATGCCTGGGAAATTTCAATTTGGAGTTTCATTCACTTTGATAAAGATTTTTTAAGGGACGTTTTTTTCCCTGAGATTTTGGCCACCCCCTAAAAAAATATTGCTTTATGGATACAATTTCCATTTCAAAGTCTCGGGAATATTTAGATAGTAGAATTTCTGGATGAAAGCTACAACTTGGGTAGACGCTCTTTGAAAGTGAGGACCATTTTAAACAACATTTGAGTGATGCATTGAGTTTTTAGCAATTCTGAATGTCAGATTTCACAATGTCAATGCCATCTTGGCACATCCAGATACTAATTTATGTATCTTTCCAATAAAATAGTTCTTCTGTTTTTCTCATTTCTTGTACTACACATTGTCTCCATAAAGCTATATTTATGGTAAAAGTCTGCTGAGAGCTTTCTTCCACCACTCCACTTAAAAATGAAAGTTCCAGTAGACAAAAATAGTAACATTTTCAAAAAAAAGTACTCAAAATGTATTTCAGCTTTTTTTTAACTTGGCTTAATATAATGCCATTAGATGTTTGTACTTTGGGTTACTAGTGCTTTAAGAGATTGTTAGTACTTTAAGAAAGCTGTAACGAATATGTATACATTTAGTGGAAAACATTATAATATATATAAACATGATTAAAAGAAAGAAAGCACCAATGTGATTTATAGAACAGGGCAGTCAAAGGGCATTAAAAAATAATCAAGACCATTCAAAGGGAAAGCAAAACTTCATATCAGGGAACATTAGCCTTAAAATGAAAATGAGACTCTGGCATTAAACCTACATCTTACCATAGATTAATTATCAGGAAGGCTTTGGAACAGATCTCTTTACTTTGAATAAGACATAGTGCCCTCTTCACCAGTTTTAAAGCATCAGGAGTTGGTGGGGAGGTGTGGTTGTCTATCGAACTTTGGAGAACAAAATGGCAACCAGAGTTGGCCTTGCAGGTCCTGTGATCCCAGAACACAGAGTGGTACTTGTGTTTGGGAGTGATCCTGTGACCTGTCAGGCACGCTGTGCCCCTTCACAGAAGTCACAGTGTTTGCAGCCTAACTTGGGATTATTTTGTGCCTTTCAGGAAACAGTAAAAATCAAGAACACCTAGTCAGACTGTATGGATATTATATTATATTATATTATATATATAATATTATATATGTGTGTGAGTATATATATATATATATATATAAAATATATATAATTTTGCAGTTGTAACTATCCTGACCTTTAGATGAATTAAATTTAAAAAAATATTTTAATCCAGATTTAAACTTATAACTATATTTGATATGAACATTTGATAAAATTTAATGTTTTAATAATTTCCTTCTCTTTGAATAATGGAAGAGCTTAGAATATAGGTCCTAGCACTGAACGGTTTATATTTAAAAACTGTATTTTATTCTTATTGATTCTAGTTAAGACCATTGTATTACCATAGAATTTCAGGATTGGGAAAAACATGAAAACCTTCCTTGTAAATTCTACAGGTAAAAAAAGCAAGCCCTAAAGAATACTTCCTCTCTTATTCCAGGGCTATTTTAACTAAACATGGGGAGTTGTCCCTGCCCCAAATAGGTTGATAAATAAATATGTGACCCTGTAGAAAGTCAGATGGTAGGTTTAACAGAGAAGGAGAGGAACATAGGATTTAAAGTCAAGACAACCTAGGTTTTAATCCTGCTTCCCAGTTTTGCTTTCTGTGTGACTTTGAGTTGTAACTTGACCTCTCAGAGGCATCTACTTCATGAGTTAGTTGTGAGCATCAGATTAAACAATGGATTAACTCAATGGATTAACTCAATGGAGCCGCCCACCACATGATGGAGAACCAACAAAATTCAAATCTTTGAGCAAATTTTCAAAGTCAAGAAAACAATTTATTGAATTTATGGTCAAAAGCATACGAAAAAATCTTTAAGAGCAATCAGGAAGGAAATCAGGTTAGCAGAAATTTCCTTTCTAATAAGATTTATAATATATATCTCCTATAGAAAACATTTATTTAGTGTGCAACTAAATTTTCATTTGGGCATTTGGAAAAAAGAGTTGAAGAGGAGAGGGAGTACCTGATAACTCAGGAGGAAAAAAAAATATATATATATGTTAATTTTATTATGATTTATTATTTATACCTCCATTGCTTCCCAAATGCATTCAGTGTGACAGTTATTATATTTTTATTTCCCATTTTGGAAATATTTATAACATTTTTAATTTCACAAGTGGTGGAAAGTCTTGGATTCTGGTTTTGCCAAGTGTTGACATACTTTGCAATACCAGATACCCCTGCAGAATTTCAGAGAAACAAAGCTAAGCACCTGGTGCCAGGATACTTTTTATATAGAACCAAGTCCATGCATGTGAGACACTGAACACTAGAGCTCCCTACTCTTGGGGGGTGGGGGGAGGGGCTCTACTTTCTCTCACTTCAGTAATAAAAGCAAGGTGACAGATTTTTTTCTTTTTTCTCATTGCTTATGGAATTTATGAAATATTTTATTGCAAAGTTGAGCCAGAATAACTCAAGGTAAGAGCTTAAGAAATGGAATAATAGAGTTTTTGAAACTGACTCAAGGTTTAAAGTCAGTGTTCAGTTTTCTTTAATCCATAAATAAGGTACTACTCCCTACGCTAGGTAATGCATTCATTCATCATCAGTTCTAGAACGTCAGAAGTACAGCAGAGATAAAACCCAACCCTTTCATTTATGGAGATTCCATTCTAGTGGAGAGACACAGACAATAAATAAACAAATACAATTCTGGGTGTCGTGTACTATGAAGAAAAATTAAGCAGAGTGAAGGTGAGAGAGGCAGGGAGAGTACAATGTTATAAAGAGTGGTCAGGCAAGCACTTTCTTATAAGCTACCAAATGGATAACTTCAACCTTATTCTCACAGTCCACACCTCAAAAACTTCTAGTATGAACTCTTCAGGGTGTACTAGAAAGTGTACTTACTTTGTTAGTTTTTAATTGTGATTATAATTTCTGCTGAGGAAATACCTTTGTCGTTTCTTTCTACATCAGTCAGTAAGCCTAAGAAATGTGAAAGATACTACCTATATTTTACTCAAAAGTGGAATCCTGTGAAACGATCCAAAACAGGAAGGAGCAGAGGGGGCAGATATTCCTTTGAAAAAAATAGGGACTGGGGGATGTAAAATAATACAGTTACCAAAGCTAAAAATAAACGACAGAGTATCTGATCTTAGAAAACATAACATATTTTCCTGGAGAACAGAAATCTAAGACAGCAAAGGGAATTCTTTCCCTTACTGTCCCACTTTTATCCCAAAGATCTGAGGGAGCCAAATGAAAATTTCCTGGCATCCTGGGGCAATAAAATAATCTTGGTCTTCTTGTGAAACCACATTAGTATGGAGAAGGAACAGAGGCCCTTTGAGCACTCCTAAGTGCTGTGTAAGCTGCATTTTTCCCCAGGAACTCAAAGCTTTGTTTATTTGCAAAGAGTTGTGCTACTAATGCATGGAGGCCTGAATGGCCCAGGTGACATGCTCACATTTAAACACTTATCAAAAAGAAGCTCTCGATTAAATGTGTGTTCAAGAGCCCAGAGAGATGTATCAATGATTACTATTGGTGAGATCTTGGTGAGAAAGCAAATGGCATTTCTTTAGGGAAGGTAAACTCAAGATAAAGTGTCCTCGGGAAGATATAGCTTAATGGAGCCCCAAGTGATCAAAGCCAATACTTCCTTTCACCTTTACCAGCTTCGAGCACTTAGGGCAAGTGACTTGCCCACTAAAAAGGATGTTAATTTTTTTAAGTGACTGTACTTATGAATTTGTGTGTGTGTGTGTGTGTGTGTATGAGAGAGAGAGAGAGAGAGAGAGAGAGATAAAGGGAGGCAGGGAGGGAAGCAGGGAGGGAGATAGGGTTCTTTGACCAATAATAAAACTTTGTGGAAGGGAGAAGGGTTTCTTTTATTTTAAAGCTGCCGCAGAGAGAGACACTATTTATATTCCAAATGGTATAACATCAAGTCCTCAGCTGCAGGAAGTATGTGGATTACTTACCTCCTCAGAAATATAGATATAAATACATACAGTCACTGGTGTTATTTAGAATCTGGTCTCTATTGCTTAGGCCCTGAGTTTCCCACCCCCATTCCTTCTTAGCCATAGTGTTTGAATTGAAGGTTTAACTAATGTTGTGCTGATAAATTTAGTGCCTGTAAAAAAAGCTAAATTGAATCCCTATTTATAAAAAGAAGCTTGTGTTCTCTCCTTGCATCCTGCTACTCAAAATCATCTATAAAGATATTAGGACACCACATTATCTCATTGGGCCACTGGAGGTACTGGGTGTTGGAAGGGGGTGTAGATACAGTTCCCAAGTCAACTCACTTGTTTATGATTAAACTCAATTTAAATACTATCTCTTCCTGCCTATCACCTTTTTCTCTGATCACCCTGCTCACGACTTCCCTGTAACATCTTACACGTGGTGGCTTTCCTTTTTTTCAGAATATCTGAAGGTGCTTCATATTCCAAGAAGGAGGGCCATGGGAATGCCTACCAGATACCTTAGATTTTCTACCATAGTTGTGGTTTCAAACATTCCCCTGTCTCAGACCTGTGTCCCAACCTTGGTTTAGAAAATCTAGCACCACAGTACTATGCTGCTAACCTTAATTTCCCCCACTGACTTCAGACTCTCCTACCTTTGCTGTGTTCTGACCTCACCACACAGCCAATAGACATCTTCAAGGGTGACTTTAGTTCCACATGAGTTCTTGGATCTTCACTTTCCAGAGCCAGCTTTCTCATTTATTAGCTGGTTTATCAGTAACCCTTCTTGAGCTCTACCTATCACTTTTACATTTTCATTTCCTTTATCTGCTAATTACTCTTACTGAAATCCTTCCAGTAATAACATTCGAGTTTGGAAACAATTCACTGTTGAGATCCCCAACTCTTCTAGAAAGAAAAGAACATGTATAGTTAGAGGTTAGAGGCAGGCTTTCTTGCTCATTACGTATGGTGTCTGCCCACTTCCAACACATTCCCAAAGGATACTGAAAATTCTCAGAGGAATCTCTGTTCCATCCTTGGCCTACTCTCCTCATTCTCCAAGTGTTTCCTAGGGAATTTGATTCCACCCTCCTGCTTGGTTTTCTGTTTAACTTTTCTTTCTAATGGCAGTTAAAAAAAAAAAAAAACAAGACATAACATTAAATTTGCCATCTTAACCATTTGTAAGTGTATAATTCAGTACTATTATGTAAATTTACATTGTTGTGCAGCATATCTCTAGAATTGTTTCATCTTGCAACACTGAATCTCTATTTCCACTAAACACTAATTTCCCCTTCTCCTAGCCCTCAGTTACCATATTTCTACTTTCTGTTTGTTTGATTTTGACAACTTTAAGTACTTCATATGAATGGAATCATATAGTGTTTCTCCTTTTATGACTAGTTCATTGATGTTGTAGCATATAACAAAATATTCTTCTTTTTTTTTTACTTTCTTCTTTCTTAAGGCTTCACAATACTCTATTATGTGCGTATCCCACATTTTCTTTATCCAGCCATCTGCAAATGGACGTTTGGTTTGCTTCCTCCTTTTGCCACTGTGAGTAGTACTACAATGAACATAGCGTGCAAATATCTCTATGAGCTCCTGCTTTGTGTTCTTTTGGATACGCACCCAAAAGTAAAATTGCTGGATCATTTTTTTAATTTAAAAAAAAATTAAAAATTTGAGGAATCTTAATACTGTTTTCCATAATGACTGCACCATTTTGTGTTCCTACCAACAGTGCACAAGTGTTCCAACTTCTCTGCATCTTCTCCAGTACTCGGTGTTTTCTGTTCTTTTGATGGTGGTCATTGTGATGGGTATGAGGTGATATCTGGTTCTGGTTTTGATTTGAATATTTTCCTAATTATTAGTTATATTGAATACCTTTGAATGTAATTGTTGGTCATTTGTATATTTCCTTTGGAGACATGTCTATTCAAGTCTTTTTCCTATTTTTTACGTTGGGTTATTTGTTTTTTTCATTGCTGAGTTGTGGAAGTTCCTTATATATTCTGGATATTAATTCCTTTACAAATATGGGATTTGCCAATATTTTCTCCCATTCCATAGACTGCCTTTTTAGTAGGTTCATTGTTTCCTTTGGTATGTGGAAATTTTTATGTTTGGTACAGTCCCGTTTGTCTATCTCTCATTTTGTTGCCTGTGCTTTTGGTGTCATATGCAAGATGTCAGTGCCAACTCCAGTATTATGAAGATTTTTCTCTATGTTTTCTTCTGGGAGTTTAATAGTAGTAGACATAAATTTAGATCTTTAATCCATTCGAGTTAATTCTTGTGTATG
The DNA here is from genome assembly GCF_027475565.1 of Acinonyx jubatus. Lineage (NCBI taxonomy): Eukaryota > Metazoa > Chordata > Mammalia > Carnivora > Felidae > Acinonyx > Acinonyx jubatus. The sequence continues at coordinate 75,025,538 of NC_069385.1, forward strand.
GTGTAAAACAAAAGTTCAGCTTCATTCTTTTAGTGCATGTGGATGTCCAGTTTTCCCAGCAACATTTATTGAAGAGACTGTCTATTCCCTTTTGTGTGGTCTTGGCACCCTTATCCAAAATCATTTGACTATATATGCTAACATTTATTTCTGGGCTCTATTCTGTTCCATTGGTCTGTAAATCTATCTTTATGCCAGTACCATACCGTCTTCATTACTAATGTTTTGCACTATGTTTTGAAATCAGAGGGTGAGAGACTTCCAACACTGTTCTTTTTTGGTCAAGATTATTTTGGCTATTCAGGGACCTTTGAGATTCCATGGGAATTTAGGACTTTTTTTTTCCATTTATGCAAAAAAATGGTGTTAGGATTTTACTAGGGTTTGCCCTGAATCGGTAGATCATTTTGGGTAGTATGGACATTTTAATAACATTAATGCTTTCAACCCACAAACATGGTATGCTTTTCCATTTATATATTCTTTTATTTCTTTTACCTAGCAACGTTTTATCATTTTCAGTGTATAAGTCTTTTCTGCTTTTTTAAGTTTATTCCTAGGTGTTTTATCATTTTTGATGCTATAGTGAATGGGATCATTTTCTTAATTTCCTTTTCACAATGGTTGTTGTTAGTGTATAAAAACATACTTTATTGTTGATTTTGTATCTTGCAACTTTGCTGAATTTTCCAATTATTTCTAACAGCTTTTTGGTGGAATCTTTACGGTTTTCTGTATGTGAGATAATGTCATCTGTGAACAGAGATCATTTCATTTCTCCTTTTTCAATTTATATGCTGTGTATTTACTTTTCCTGTCTAATTGCTCTGGCTAGAACTTCCAGTACTATGTTGAATAGTAGTGGTAAAGGTGGGAATCCTTGCCTTATTTCTGGTCTTAGAGGAAAAGCTTTAAATATCTCCTCATTGAGTATGATTGTTGTGGGCTTTTCATGTGTGGCTTTTATTATGTTGACGTAGTTTCCTTCTATTCCTAGTTTGTTGACTGTTTATCATGAAAGGGTGTTGAATTTTGTCAAATGTCTTTTCTGCATCGATTGAGATGATTATGTGGTTTTTGTCCTTCATTTTTTTAATGTGGTGTATTACATTGATTGATTTTCACGTTGAATTATCCTTGTATCCCAGGTATAAATTCCATTTGGTCATGCTATATGATGCTTTTAATGTGCCATTGAGTTTTGTTTAATACTATTTTGTTTAGGATTTTTTTATCAGTATTCATTGGCGATATCGGTTTTTGTAGTTTTCTTGTTTTGTCTTCATCTGTTTTTGGCATCAGGGTAATGCTAGCCACATAGAAAGAGTTTAGGAGTGTTCCCTCCTTTTTGATTCTTTGGAAAAGACCGAGAAAGATTGGTGTTAATTCTTTAAATGTTTGGTAGAATTCCCCAGTGAAGCCATCTGGTCCTGGACTTTTATTTGTTGGGAGGTTTTCTTTTATTGCTTCAGTCTCCTCACTTGTTATAGGTCTGTTCAGATGTTTTATTTCTTCATGATTCAGTCTTAGTAGATTGTATGTTTCTAGGAATTTATTAACTCCAAGTTATCCAATTTGTTGGCATATAATTATTCTTAGCATTCTTTTATAATCCTCTTTATTCTGTGATATCAGTTGTAATATCTCCTCTTTTATTCCTAATTTAAGCTATCTGAGTCTTTCTTTTTTTCTCAGTCTATGTAAGAATTTATCAGGTTTTGCTGATCTCTCCAAAAAGCCAACTCGTGGTTTTATTGATTTTTTCTATTGTTTTTCCATCCTCTCATTTCTCTCTGCCCTAATCTTCATTATTTCCTTCCTTCTGCTGGCTTCATCTTCATGTTTTTAATATTTATATGCCAATATTTTAAAATATTTATACCTCCAGATGAGCCCTTTCTCTGGAACTCCAGATGAACATATCAGCCAATTACTGGATGTCTTCATATGGATTTCCAATACCAAAATACCTAAACCTGAACTCCGTCTCATCACCTTTAAAATTTGTTCCTTTCCTAAAACAAAAGTGGTAAGAACTTTTATTGTACTTTCTATGTACCAGCAACAATTCTAAGTACTTTACATCCATCTACTTATTTGAACCTCAAAACAATTTAAGAGGTAATATTCTTAATAAACTTCCCATTTTATAGATGAAGAAACTGAGGCACAGATTAGGTCATCTGCTCAAGGGTTACATAGTTAGCAGTGGCAAAGCTGAGATTTAAACTCAGGCTACATGGCCCCAGAAGCAATGCTATTAACCACAGTGCTGTATCATTCTCACACCAGTTACCCAGCCACCAAGGTTGTGCACCCAGATACCAGCCTCATCACCTCTTTTCTTCATCTCTACATCTAAGCAATTTTGTATTCCACAAATCCATCCCTTCCTCTCAGATACAGTATGCCATTTTTGCAAATATACTCAGAATTCTTCAATAACTCCCCAACATGGAGAGAATAAAGTCACACAATTTCTTCATATGATCTGACCCTGCCCTACTCCTCCAGCTTCACCTCTTTCTATTCCTCACCTGGCAGATGCTCTAGCAACACTCAACTGCTTTCCATTTTCTTTGGACACAACATTATACTTGTCTTGCAGATTTTCCCACAGTGTCCTCTTGGTTGAAATGCTGTCCCCATTTCCACCTGTCCACCTCCCAATTCCTGCTCATTCCATGTTTAGCTTAGTGTTCCCTTTCCAATAAGCCTTCCATAATATCTCTGCCACCATTGCTGTCCCCTCAAGTTGACTGGGTAGTTCAGCTGTCCTTCATGCTTTCATAAACACTGGAAAATGGCATGTTTCCATCATTGACTTCTTCTATTTCACTATTCATTCTGTTCATTTCTCTCACTCTCCCACCAGAACTGTTTGCTCCTTGAGGGCTGTCACAGCACTCAATCAATCATAGATTCTCTAGTGTTTAGTTTGGTGACTGAAAAAAAAAACAGTATAAATTTAATGAATTTTTCATATGTGAATAGACATGAAGAGAAACTGAAACTGAAGTGCCACATGGCATTTATGAATAGACCAAACATGCATATCCATAGGGAAAAGAATGGCTAAAGTCTTGCATGGATTATTTAGGCAGTATTTAATAAACACCTGCTTTGTAACCAGCCCTGGTCACATGACACAATTGAAATATTTGAATGGAGAATAAGATCATTCCAAATTAAACCAAATATGTCAGTTCATCACAAGAGGGTTACTCTCCAGACATCAGCCATCCCCTTAGGATGTGCCATAATTTCTCTTGAGTCTCTAGAGTTTCAGGTAATATCAGAAAGAAGAGCCACTGTGTCCTTGCCTCCACCTTCAAGGCAAATGTGAAACTCAGAGGGCTGCTCACCCTGGTTTTCTTCTGGAGTCTCTCCTTGGCAGGCATGCTCTGGACTGGATTTTCTTGAAGCTGAAGTGGGAGAATATCAGATACAAAGATGGCTTTGGGACAAAAATAAACAAAGGAGGCCAAAGCTGAATTAGATTCTTTACCATGCTCTAATGACATATTCTAGATCATAGGGTAGTAGCTTAGCTCACCAGAGAGCCATTTTGAGGTGTGACTAATAGCATAACTCTTAGTACTTAGTACTTCTTAGAGTTATTTGTATGTAATAAAATAAGTCATCCATTTAGCATCTCTTGAGAATCCACATATGTCAGGTACTATGCAACTTTCTGGAGATAAAAAGATAAACAAGAAATAGGTTTGGCACTTAAGACACTTATAATTTAGTGAGTGAGACAGAGAAGAAAATACATAATTACAGTAAGTCATGATGAGGGTGGATGAGTTACAAGAAACACAGGGTTTTGTGAGAGCACGTGTGGATTAGGGGAGTGGTGAGGAGAAGCAAATATTCTCCACCACCACCCCCCCCCACCTTCTGCCTCATAAGACTTATTCTCTGTAAGACAAGACTGGGAGTGACTAGATTGAGAACTGACAATGCCCCTTTCCACAAATTGGTCAGTCACAGAAGCAGAGTTTGTGTGAAGGTGGAGTATGGAGGATGCAGCATGAATGATCTTGGTGTTAGAAAGTGCCAGAGGAGCACTATGAATTTCCACCATTTGTGAATAGCATAGAAAATTGCAGGGACTTAATTTGCTTTTTCAGAAGTCCCAAAAAGGCTACCTGCTGAGTAAAAGGGGACTCCAGAAGCCAGGTAGGTGGAATAGACCTCCCCCTGCTTCATGAAGGCTAATAAAATTAGAAGAAGCAGTCTCACGAAGGACATCCCAGAAGACAGAGGAGGCAAGGCCCCCTTTCTGTTCTCCAAAGGACAACAGATGTGCCCTACAAGAGACCAGCACTAGGTGTGCAACCCAGAGAGACTAAGAGAGTGGAAAGGCTAATGTCTGAGGTAAAAAAAATGTGGACAAGGCCTCAGAGTCTAGATTTGAAGTCAAATCAGAAACAGGCATGGCCAGAGCAGGCTTCTGAGTCAATAACTATAAAGACTATGCATATTATGTATCTATCATGTGCCAGGAAATGATGGTGCAAAGGAGATCTTTAGTCCACTCCAACCTCACCCCAAACATATAGGTAAAAATAGTGGCATTGCTCTGCTAACACAACTTCAAGACAAATCCTTTAAAGCTATTGTCCCTCTTCCAATGAGATGGTGACTCAAGAGTCCCTCCTATATGTAGAGTAACCATATGTCCTTTAGCATGGGCAATCTTGGTTTACACCTATCCTCCAGAAAAATTATTAATAGCACCCTCTTTAATTCCCAAAAGTTATTATTTGGACTATGTGAAGATTCTGGAACCCTAACTGTGTCAGAAACTGGGTTCAACACATTGCTTTCATCACATAATTTAATCCTTACTATTATCATCTCATTTTTATAGACAAGGAATTGAGGCTTAGAAAGTTGAAGGAGATTTCCCCAAGTCCCTCTATCATTAAATAGAAATAATGGCAATTGAACTCAGCCTATCTGAAGCCAAAATGTGGCTACAGTTTACCTGTGTTCCTACAGCGAAACACTGTGCCCTGGGCAAAAACATGAAAAGCTATGTCCAGGGTGAAACTAATTGAAGAAGTACATGAGGATTTATGTAAAATCACTCTGTGTTTACCATGTTCCAAGTAACCATGCTCTAACTTACTTTAGTTGGGTTTCAAAGGATGACTAGTTTGACAGTAAAAGGAAGCTAGTGTGGGGAATTGTATTTCAAGAAGAGGAAACAGAGATGAGAAAGAACATGGCCTAATAAAGAACTTCTGGATGTTTAGTAAAATGAGAATAGAAGGTTCAGGTTTGCAGAATAAGCAGAGAACAACCATTAAACTGGAGGCACTAAACAGTTCATGACAGCCAAAACTAAAGCTGTAACAGTGGAGAATAAGAGGAGAGGTGTGGTTTGAGAGATGTTTAGTAGACACAATGGATAGACCCCAGTGCCTGAGTGGAGGGGTGGGAGTGAAGCAAATGGAGAGGGCAAGAATGATACTCAGTCCTATCTGTGCTTTCCAAACAACCCAGAACAGCCAACTGAATCAGCATTTCTAGTGAGAAACCTTGTAATCTGATTAGCAACTGGTGCAAGTGATATTTATCATCTGGAAAGTTGTGGGAACACTGGATAGTGGATAATGGTACCATTAATAATATATTTTGGAAATAATAAATTTGATCCCATGGAAATGTTCAACACATAACTGGGTATCTGGAACTAAGGAGAGGGGTATGCTGGAAATTTAAATTTTTAATTTAGGAAATTATCCAAGAGTAAGTGAGAATGAGTAAAATCACCCATGGGACCCGATACTGTGATAAAAGGCAGAAATCAAGAACAAAACCTCAAATAATGGTGACATTTAAAGAGCAGATGTAGGAAAAGGAAACAATTAGAGAAAGAGATGTTTTGAATGTCATAAAAGAACCAAGAAGGAGTGATATTGGAAGCCAATGAAATATGTTTTTTTTAATTTTTTTTAACGTTTATTTATTTTTGAGACAGAGAGAGACAGAGCATGAACAGGGGAGGGGCAGAGAGAGAGGGAGACACAGAATCTGAAACAGGCTCCAGGCTCTGAGCTGTCAGCACAGAGCCCGACGCGGGGCTTGAACTCACGGACCGTGAGATCATGACCTGGGCTGAAGTCAACGCATAACCGACCACGCCACCCAGGTGCCCCTGAAATAATGAACAGTGAGTGGTCAGCAGTGTCAAATGCCACAAAGGAAAAGAATTTGAATTTTCCCTTGAAATTGGCAATTAGGAAACCTTTACCCAAGTATGTAGATTACAATGAGATGGAAGGTAAAGGGGAGTGAGAAGGTGCAGAAAACCTGCATTAGCTACACTTTCTAAAATATTGGTGGAGAAGGAAAGGACTGGAGAGAGAAAAGAAAATACCTTCACAGGGATTTGGGATTGAGGGAGAGCTTTTCTTTTTCAAAAGGCTGGTCAGCAATTGTCAAGGAAGCAAGAGATGAAGACACAGGCAGAAGAGAAAGAACAGAAGAAGACCTTGGCTTGACACCCACACACACAGTAGATGTTCTTTTATACTAAAGGATACATAATCATGTCTTTAGCCCAAAGGAAAGGAATCATGAGGAATGAGAAGGTTAACATGTAAGAAAGAGAAGATAATAGGCAAATGGCTATGAGGAGGTAGATGGGATAAGACCAAGCTATAGATAGATTTTTAAGAATTAGAATGCATTGTTCTCTAAGAAAGGAGTGAAGAAAGAAGAAAGAAATTAAGATGATCTTTTTGATGGAGAAAGAATTCAAATGTAATATATGCCAGGTGGCCTGGTTTCCATTAAGAGAGAGGTAGGGATTGGATCATGAGCCTATGTTGGCAGCTCCAGTGAGGAACCTTGAGAAGACTATGGCAAATTGACACTTTTTTTTTAACTTTTAGAGAGAGAGAAAGCAGGAACAGGGGAGGGGGCAGAGGCAGAAAGAGAGAGAATCTTAAGCAGACTCCGTGCTCAGCATGGAGCCCAGTGCAGGACTCAATCCCATAACCCTGGGATCATGTCCTGTGCTGAAATCAAGAGTCAGACACTCAACCTACTGAGCCACCCAGGTGCCCCCAAATTGACACTTTGAACCCCTTGGCTCAAAATCCTTGCCTTGCTGTGTCCACCCAACTTATATTATGATCCTTACCCAACCATAACCAAGTTCCACCTCCCATACTAAACCAGACTTCAAAATGTCTATAAAAATCTCAGCTTTGCCCTTATACTTCTGAGATGCTAGTGAGACTGTTGAGGTAGTGCTATCAGTAAGCTCAGCTTTCCTTTATCTACAGATTGTTCTGTCAATGTTTTGGAAAGCCAGCATTCAGGAGTTATTCCTTTCAAAAAAAATGCAAATTGGTGCAGCCGCTCTGGAAAACAGTGTGGAGGTTCCTCAAAAAATTAAAAATAGAACTACCCAATGACCCCGCAATAGCACTACTAGGAATTTATCCAAGGGATACAGGAGTGCTGATTCATAGGGGCACATGTACCCTAATGTTTATAACAGTACTTTCAACAATAGCCAAATTATGGAAAGAGCCTAAATGTCCATCAACTGATGAATGGATAAAGAAATTGTGGTTTATATATACAATGGAATACTACTTGACAATGAGAAAGAATGAAATCATGCCATTTGCAGCAATATGGATGGAACTGGAAGGTATTGTGCTGACTGAAATAAGTCAGTCAGAGAAGGACAGATATCATATGTTTTCACCCATATGTGGATCTTGAGAAACTTAACAAAAGACCATGGGGAAGGAAGAGGGAAAAACAGTTACAAACAAAGAGGGAGGAGGCAAACCATAAGAGACTCTTAAATACAGAGAAGAAACTGAGGGTGGATGGGGGTTGGGGGGGAGAGGGGAAAATGGGTGATGGGCACTCAGGCGAGCACTTGGGATGAGCACTGGGTGTTGTATGTAAGCGATGAGCCATAGGAATCTACCCCAAAAATCAAGAGCACACTTTACACACTGTATGTTAGCCAATTTGATGATAACTTATATTTAACAAAAAAAAAGAAGGTAATTAGAACTTTTCTCGGTAAATAGGAGCCAACCATTCACGTGATAACAGAGTTCTAAAAACGGATTTTTCAGAAATGTAAACACTGAATAGTTTAGAGATTTCCTGATCAAATATATACATTTTACAAATGAGGAAATTGAGACTCAATAAATACAAATGATATGGTACCAAAAAAGGTGAACAAATAGAAATCCATGAAAGGGTCCCACAGGGCTTCGCTTATTAAGGAATCTCTCTAATCAAGGAAGCTGTTTTTCTTCCTCTTCATCCCTGGTTCTCTGATATCCCTATAATAGTTCCATTAACAACTCCACAGGCTACTACTACTTCTATTCTACTGGGCATGTCCCCTCCCCTAAAAGGCAGGCATAGGGGAAGCGGGGAGAGCCTTTGCCAGCAAGGACAAGTGCTTACAGGTGAGAGTGAACTTTGAAATATGTCAGAATTCTAAACTCAAGCCAAAGAAGTATGTCCAAACAGGCTCTCCACCTACAGAGCATTTCCTCCCCTCCCTGAATTCCTCTTTTGCATGTTGTTCTTCTATCTCTTGTTGCCTTTTCTCAAAATAGGTCCCCTCTCATAGTACCAATTAGAGTGGTGCTTCTGTTCATATCATTAACTTGGATCAAATTTATTATTTCCAAAATATATTATTATTGGAACCATGATCAAACCATTACACAAAGAGAAAGAATATTTGATATATTCTCTTAATTGGGCAAGTTTAAAAGAAAGTAGAATTGCAAACATTATGACTAGTGGCAGAAACTTTTGGAGGTTAATATCTTTGCACTTGTAAGAAAAGAAGCGCTCAACACAAGAAAGTTTGTGGGTTCCATTTCTCCCCTAACACTGGGGTGTGTTTTCTCTGCCCACATTCTATTTCCACCTGGGGAAGTAGGAAAATGTGGGCAAGTGACTGTGAAATTCCATTTTATTTTTCTTGAAATAAAAATGTGTCTTCTTTGTTCTTTAAGGCACTGCCTCTGTGCTTGTAATTCTTAACAATCCTTCCTTTACAGAGACTCTAAGTGGCATAGAAAATGGTTGCCAAGAATTCAAAACCATCACAAGTCGTAAGGGATTATATTTGAGTGAGAAGCTGCTAAAATTGTTTCAAATCACCCAATTTCACGTAGTTGAAATGTGAACAGGGGAACAGAGGTGAAACGTAAGCTTTTAAAGGAATGTTAACTGCTATCATCAGGGAAAGATATCAAAAAAAAATCCTACTGTCAGTAAAAATATGGATATATTCACTAGGATATGGCGGGGGGGGGGGGGATCCAGATGGAGAAAACGATGGAACAGAGAACAAAAGGGCAGACAATGTGAAATCTCTGTTTAATAAACACAGCTGGGATGCAGCTGAAGTTGAGGAGACACTGGAAGCTACCTTTTTACTCACAAAGAAAGTCTGCTAATGGTGGAAGTGAAATTGAATATTTGGTGAATGAACGGACATTTTCATGCCAAGAAATAGGCATGATTATTTATTCCCAACAGCTTGTAGGACTTAACATTAAAGAGAAATTGCAAGAAGCAATGACTGCCAGGAGAGGATATCTGCCGGGTTGCATGGGAAGCACATTGACTGTAAAAAGAAGAAATGTGCAAATCTTTGCAGCCATTAATGCACTCAGAAAGGCAGCTATCCTGTTGTCCTTGGGCATTATAATGCACACATGCTATTCTTAATTAAAGAAGATAAGCATTTTTTAATTCCATAGGTAAGATTTATTTTAGGACCAGATGATTTTATCTATGAGACAAATCAGTTAGCCAAAAGTAATGCCTTATTGAAATATAGCTGTTAAAATATAGTCTCATAAATACAAAAGTTGTAGCTTTAGTGGATTTATAGATCTTGACTTAGGCTAATTTTACTTATTAAAATGTTGATGAGAATGTATAAGAACTCCTTCTAACCCTAGCTATTCTGAGACATGAATGTGATTTTTACCTATCTTGATAGTTTAATATAGTAGGTTTTGTTAGCAGCATGAATTCAAAGAGTTCATTCATCAACAATTGCGACGTATTATTTTTTTTTAGCAAGAGTACACATCCCCTTTGCCCAAATTACCAGGCTTTCCTCCCTTAGGCCAGGGGGGGAAACAATGTGATTAAACAATGCACATTTTCTCATTATTCAAGATGATAGCTGGATTTTGCATTAGCTTCAAAACTGGTTTAGTTTTCCATGAACCTCTACTAAAAATTCCTTTATTCATATAAGATAGGTCATGAACTATCTGAATAAAGAAATTGCCGTGCTAGCCCTTTACACACTGCCTTATTATAAAGATGCCCACTCCAGATTTCTGTTCTCACAAACTGAAAGCAGAAAATAATGAAATTGTGAATTTTTTCTTAGATAATAAGCTCATATTTGTTTTATATAACAAACATTTATTGGGTATCTACTATATGTGAAACACTATTGTAAGGCCCTGGTGGAATTCAAAGATGAATAAGGCACAGTCTCTGTCTTCAAGGGACTTATAATTAGTAATGACACAAGGATTCAACAAAGTATTGGGAAAAGGTAAGTGTAGAGACCAGAGACTAGAAAACTTTACTGTTAAATATAGCAGTTACCAGCCCTCAAATCTCAAATAGGTATTTTCCTGTGGCAGTGGTTGGTTTTGTTTTGGTGTGGGTCATTGAAAATTCCTGTTCCATCCTCGGTATTAAAAGCCATTTCCGGGGGCATCTGGGTGGCTCAGTCAGTTGAGTGTTCAACTTCGGCTCAGATCGTGATCTCACGGTTCGTAGGTTCGAGTGCCGCATTGGGATCCATGCTGACAGCTCAGAGCCTGGAGCCTCTTGGGATTCTGTCTCTCTCTCTCTTTCTCTCTCTCTCTCTCTCTCTGTCCCTCCTCTCTCTCTCTCTCTTTCTCTCTCTTTCAAAAATAAATAAACATTAAAAAAATTTTAATAGTATAGGTGGAAATAAATGCCGCAGCCTGGAAATCTAGAGATTGGGAAGTCAGCAGTCTGCTTCTGACTTTCTATTTAATCCTGAACTATCGATTTCATCTCCTTGGACCACAATTTCTCCGCCTTTGAGATGGTGTTAATAACATCTACTAATAGGGGTGCCAGGAAGACAATTCTTTGCTTATTTAATGAATTCTGCTTGCTAAGTTTAAATTGTCTAAAATGCTCTGCATGCATCATGTGACGTTGTATTCTATGTGAGTGGCATCTCCTGAGGTTATGTGAGTTAGCATCTTGCATGAAATGCCTTTCCCAACATAGTGAACTAAACATTGAACCAGCAGTTTGGCTTTGGGATTACAGTCTCACCCACTGAGCAACACTGCTTCTGAGAGCTAACAAGGTGATGTACTTAGAAATGTTAGAAGTGCTGAAGATACCAGAGTGTTGAAATTAAAGCCCACTTACTTCCTAGTGTTTCACGGCAGAGAAAAGCCATCCCACGTGAAGATTTCCTTCAAGACTTCCAATATTTTTTTCAAGGTTTAGTCCCCTAAAGCAGTCCTTAGAGAAACCTCCTCACAAATAAAAGCATTGACAAGTTTCCACTGAATATTACTGTATGAAACCAGTGATACTAGGATATTATAGCTCAGGGAGTGGGGGATGAACATAATGGATTTCTTGGGTAAGAGGACATGGAAAGGAAAGACAGACTCTGGCCGGGCCATAAACCGAACTGTATGTAGACTCATCTTTTAACATACTCCTCTATTCTTTGATGTAGTGTAATAAACATATAGTCGTCCATTTTAATCATCTCAGAGTTAACTTCATGGGGTGCTTAGGGAAAAAAATGGATATTCATCCATCCATCCACCATTTACTCAAAAAACAGTTGTATTTATTACATGCCAAGAGCATTCTAGGTTCTAGGGTTCAGAGGTGACTGAGAAATGTCCCTGCCCTCAGGTAGCTATAATCTGATGAGAGGGGGAAAGAAAGCAAAAATTAATTAACATTTTGTGGTGGGGGCCAATATTTAAAAAGGAATCATGTGAGATGAGAACACGGAGAGCCAAACAGCTGATGTAGTAGAGGCATAAAAGGCTTCCTCGAAATAGGGACGACCTCTGACCTGCGTCTTAAAGGATGTGTACAGTCTATTCAAATAGGCCAGTCTTTGTGCAGAATGAAGCTCCCTCCATCCCCACTCTGCCATCCAGCCACCCCAATATAGTAAATAAAGCAAAATGGCCTTATCTACCAGCTGTTTTTAAAGGATAGATGAAACCTATTTATTTTCTAAAATTATAAATGAAGAACTTAGATTAGTTATCATTTTGTTAAGATGACAATCAGCCCAAGTCAGAGTAAACACAACACTCTGAGATAATGAAGACAGAATTGGATGTGCGTGGGAGACCCCGTTTCAGATCTCGGTCCACACCAGCTTGTAGCGTAATCTTGTGTAATACTATATCTATGATATACGATATACAATATAATGAGAAGAAAAAGTGTTTTTTTTTTTAATTGCAGTTTGAGCTGGAAGGTATATAAGAATGACCCTTCGGAAAGAATCAATCCTTCCTTTATTTTTTTTTAATTTTTTTTAACGTTTATTTATTTTTGAGACAGAGAGAGACAGATCATGAACGGGGGAGGGGCAGAGAGAGAGGGAGACACAGAATCTGAAACAGGCTCCAGGCTCTGAGCGGTCAGCACAGAGCCCGATGCGGGGCTCGAACTCACTGGAACTCACAGACCGCGAGATCATGACCTGAGCCGAAGTCCGATGCTTAACCGACTGAGCCACCCAGGCGCCCCTCAATCCTTCCTTTAAAAGGAAAGGGAAGGAACCATGGACCATATATGTTGTTGCTGTTTTTATTTTTGAAAGGAGGTTCCTTGGGTGGAGTCTGCCTGAAAGGAAAGCCATGAACAGAGAGGTAAATCATTCTTCAGTTGGAGGGTCGTCCCCTGGAGACTCAGGAGATGGGAGGTGCCGGATGCCGCAGAGGACTCCGCGGGGAGAGGGGGCCACGTGGAGGGAGGATTGTAGAGGCAGCAGAGCATGGAAGGCCGGTGCAGGGCCAGAAATGAGATGTGTTCTATTCAGCTTTAAATTGTTTACTGCGGTGTATACTCTGCTGTGTTGTGGTGCTTTTGGGGAATGGGGAGTGGTGGTGGTTATAGCGGTGTGGGGTGTGAGCCAGGGCTGTGGCCACACGAGAGCAGGAGAGCATGACTGCCCCCCAACCACGTGCTGGGGTGGAGGGCTTCAGTAAGCAAGAAGGAGTTACAGAAGGGTTTGTGGGAAGGGGCGCCTGGGTGGCTCAGTTGGTTAAGCATCCGACTTTGGCTCAGGTCACGATCTCATGGTCCGTGAGTTCGAGCCCCACGTCGGGCTCTGTGCTGGCAGCTCAGAGCCTGGAGCCTGTTTCAGATTCTGTGTCTCCCTTTCTCTCTGACCCTCCCCCATTCATGCTCTGTCTCTCCGTGTCTCAAAAATAAATAAATGTTAAAAAAAAAAAAAAGGGTTTGTGGGAAAGCAGCGCATCTGCTAGTATTGGGTAGTATAGCACTGTGAAAATTAATTTGGTAGTATCTATTAAAGTAAAACCACATATACCCTAGGATATATGCAAAGTCACTTTTGGAAAACTATTGGCCAGAAATAAAATTACCACTATGAAAGAATTTTGTACAGAGATGATAATAGCATTGTTGGGTGGTGGCCATTGAAGTAAGAAAAACCTGAGTATCTGTCACAAGGAGAGCAATTATGTGATACTGTGCTGTTGAATATTATGTGGCTGATACGGGGATCAGGCACAGCGGATCCACAGCTTTCAAAGCAACCCTCTTAATAGAGGAAAGGAAGGAAGAGAAGAAGAGAAGGAGTAGCAGGAAGGAATGCTGGAGAAGCCGGAGAAAGGCAGAACTCCAGCTCTCAAACTAGCCTGCTTGTATTTGAACCCTAGTGCCCCCACTTACAATGTGATTTGTACAAATTATTTAGACTATCTGCGACTCAGTTTACTCATCTGTATATTGATAATGATAGTATCTACCTCATACATTTGATTTAAATAGCAAATGATATAAGTTCGCGAAGAGCACTTAGAACAGTGCCTTGCGCTTGATGAACATTATCATCGTTATTATTATTTGCTCATAGGAACACAGATAAAAGTGCAAAAATATATTCACCAAACTGTAAGCCTTGTTTTCACAGGAGAGTGTGTCTAGAAGAGGGAGGAGGAAATGATTCACTTTATGTATACACCATGCTCTGCAGTTTTTGTTGTAAGGAGCATGTGTTAATGTAGCGATTTAAAAATCAATAAAATACTTTAAAAGGCTAAAAACAAAAAGAAAAAAGTTTGAAGTCAACCAGTACTACAATACATTAATAAGTACTACTGAAACAGAGAGGCTCTAGTGATTAAATATATCCCAATGGATAGAATAGAAAGGTCTGGAATGGATCCCAGCAGATACAAATTTTTATTATAGACTAAGATCAGTATTTCTAATTATTCTATAAAGGTGGGATTATTTTTAAATGGTACAGAAACAGTTGATTAGCTCTTCGGAAAAAATAATGTTGAATTTCTCCTGATACCATACCCTGAAATAAATACCAGAGATCGCAAAGAGTTAATTATGTAAACAAGCGAACAAACAAACAAAAACAATGAAAGACAATGTAGAGGAATATTTTTCTGATCTTGACGTAAAGAGAGCCTTTGTAAGCATAACAACAAACTAATCATAAGGTATAAAGAAGAAATGGCTATATAAACATTTAAAACTTGTATACATCTCTCCTTTGTCCAATTAAAAGAAAACTATAGAGCAAAAAGCAAATTAAAATCTGGAATCATATTTTTAAATGACATTGAAGATGAACACTGCAGTAGAAAAAGAGTGAGCAAAAGAAGTGACAATTTACAAAAGAAATAGACATGAAAATATGAAAACTGTTCAGTTTTCATAGTAACCAAGGAAATCTAAACAAGAACGTTAACACTTTTATTTATAAAATTGATAACAAGTTTTACAGATTAGCTCCTGAAAGACTGCTTTAAGTTAATTCATTCCTAGATGCAAGTGACACCATCCAAGTGGCAGTCACCGCCATCTGTTGGTGGCAAGCAGGGGTGACCCACTTTTGCTCTGAGGCATGGCTTTGTTCCTCTCCACCTTATAAATCAGAAGTTTGGAAGTACAGGAATGCTTGTACTTGTGGGGTTTGGTGTGTGGGGAAATGGCTTTCTCATTTTATGCTGTGAGAGGGATGGAGTGGGATAATCTAGGGAGGGGACTTAGCAATAGGTATGAAAATAGTTTAAAAATATATGTGCATGTACATTTATGTATATGCACAGACTTTGATTTAATGTTAGTTTGTATGAAATTATAATGAATTATCTCAAATGGGGAAAATATTAATCTGAAAGCATGTCCATTGAAGCATTGTATAGGGTAGCAAAAAATGAAAAGAATCTCATCAATGGCAGATCTGTTAAATAAATTAACATGATGCATTCACTAAAATGTGATGTATAAAGACATGAAATGTATTTACTATACCAAGCTAAGCTATGGTGAGGGAGAAAAACTTGCAAGACCCTGTGTACATTATCAGTCCATTTTCTAATTAAAGTTTGGCATTATACATGCTATATGCTGAAAGTGGTCATCTCCGGGAAGCAGAATTAGAAATATTTCCATTGTCTGTTTTCCTGTGTGTGTGTGTGTGTGTGTGCGCGTGTGTGCTTTACGTGTTTCATATTTCCTACAATAAATACATACCTACTTTTGTAATCAGAAAGGAAAAGTCTTGAGAAATGGCCAGAGCTGGGGTCAGGAAAAGAAAGCAGTCCACGGATTTGTTCTTTGAGCCAGTGTGATAGGTGAAAGTGACAAAATCAAGTTGCTGGACGCTAGAGGCTCCAGTGGGCTGCTTGTCACTGCTGACAGCTGCCCCTCCCAACCCCCAAGTCCTTGGCCGGCTCTGGGCTCTGTTTCTCCCATCTCTCTTCTGCTCCAGCCCAGGCCCCTGCTTCTCCCCAGTGCCGCTTTACAGAAGTCTCCAGCATCTGTGCTCCTTGTCCATCTGCCTCCGCGGCACAACCAGCCCTCCCTACTCTCCCGCTTGCCTTGTATTCCCATTTCAAAGCCCGTTCCCTCTAACGGGTGTTCCCTCTTCTGTGCTAATGCACTAGAACAGTCTGTGATCCTGTGCAAATTAACTCACCTCTCTGTGAATCAGCTTTCATACAAAATGGGAATAATGAGAGTACCTATGTCATGGAGTTGTCTTGGTGACTAAATGAGTTAACTCATGTAAAATGCTTCGAATAATGCCTGGGAAATGGGGAAGCCACAAGAAGTGCAGGTTATTCTGATTATTTAGTAGTCGCTCTTGTTTTACTATTTCCCCAGAGTTTGTCCCATAGCACCTTGGTTCTACAAAGTATTGACAGGTGTAAGACTACAAAAATAAATCCCAATAAGTGAGGGAAGCACCTGCTAGACAACATTTATAGGGTTCTTTCCTGCAAAATTAACAGGATCTGTACTAACTCTGAATGAGGGAGAGAATGTGGAGGGTTTTCCAAACTTCTATTTTAACCTATTCCCTGGGTCCCCTTTTCTTAAAGCATCTTAATAAATGGCTCTTGTCTTTCTCCTTCTATTGACTTCTGTTCCGTAAATTGAGGACAAAGTCCGGGTTGCCTTTATTTTCGAAATTTTATATCAATCCATTAGATCTTTTTAAAGCACTTTCTTATAAGAACTATCTAATTGTGAGGTGATGGCTCCTTTAAACGGTTTGCATTTCTGAGACATGAAACCGTGCTTGCCTGGCTCACATGAGTTTGAAATGGAAAAATCAGCAGATGATTGCAAAGAAAACAATTCCAGAGTCTGAAATAATGAATTAATTAATTGTTTTGGAGAGCTGACTAAAGCAGCGGTTCTGGGAAGGGAGGCTGTGTTCTAATATGAAATGTGTGTACTACATATATAATTTACACTATATTCCTGCTTACTGTATGTTTTTGGAAGCTTAACTCAAGAAACGCTTGTAAGAAAGCAGAAATACAGCAGCACATTTGCGTCATAAAGAGTCCCCCCAAAGTCCATGTAAGTGCAGACACAAGAGCTGATGTAGTCAGTCAGTGATCTTGGCTGTCTGCTCTGTTTAGATTCTTGGCATATTGTGATCGATGAAATGGACTCTTCCACCGATTTGCAGTGGTTCAAGTAAGATACATGCAGGTGGTCTGGGCTTGTAACCTGGCAGGCTCACCCAGGCCTCAGTTCACAGTTCACACTCTTGTTCCACCCATAGGTAGGCTTTTTGGTCCACTGACCCTTGGTCACCCAAACAATTGTGTTTACACCCAGGATAGCAGTTTTATCTAAATTACAGGATGCTTGGGACTGCCCGCCCTTTGCAGATGATGGATGTAGATTAGCTGATCTAAACAATTAGTTAAAGAACTATCTGATCCCTAGTGACAGTTAGGATGTTTAAGGCATCTTGCTGACAGTTGTGGTGACAGCGGACGGACAGTAAAATTACCCCTCACTGAAATCAAGAGACTGGGTCTTTCTAATTTACAGGCAGGTTTGGGGGTGTGGGGGTTGGGGTTTTTTGTTGTTGCTTTTGTTTCCCTTTATATAGGCTTTTAAAGAACTTAAAAATGACTGAAGGGATTGCCACATAGTGAAAATGTAGAAATGGCAACCTGTAATTCTAGCTGAGTCATTTCTCAGATGCAGCACTTCAGAGGATTAAACTGACAGGAGAAAACTGACACCTTACACTGTCCCTGAAGGAAGCCAATTTGAAGACGTACGTCAAGGTATTTTCAGAGACGGCACATGTGAGGTACTCCTGTCTTTTACTTCCACTAAGTATGAAAGCGTTCTGCAGCTTACGGAGTGATATGCTTTTAACCTTTGCTAAAGGCTAGAACAGCAGAATTTACAGAAAATACTTCACTTAAGGAGTCTGGAAATGCTAAGATGCCAACAGAGTACTGCTGTTTTGCTACCACTCTCAAAAAGGAAATATTTTAATTATAAATGCTCTGAAGAAATTAGTTTTTAAAATTTATAGACACTTTCGTATGTTTACATGAGGATCTTTTCCCAACTCTTCCCTCAGTTGAATAAGCCGGTGAATGTGCCCCAACCTGGCTCCTTCCCTACAGAAAAGAACACAATTCTTCAGAAAGGATTTTAAGGAATGTGTCCAAATCCTAAATCCCTTTGTCCCCATGAGACAAAATGGGGAGGGAATCGGGACATGGATTTCTATTTCAACTCTTCTTTCTTAGATCTTTGAATTACAGGATATTAAAAATAAACCTAGAAGACATTGCAATGAATTTTTGGAGCAGCTGGAAAAGAAGCCATAAAACGAGTGATTACAATCAGCAAAGTGTGATAACAGCTGAACGCATTAGACCCATCCTTAAAGAGCTGGACCCCACCTCCTTCCCCTCTCCGGCCTTTTCGACAGAGAAGGGGATGTCACACAATACAATCCAAACACGTTCTCTGTCTGTATTGGGTTAAGAAAATAGAGTGCTGGTCATTGTCCCCAAAATGACAGACATCCACAGATGGAGAGCAGGAGGATTCGACTTCCCCTGGGCTGCTCATTCCACCAGGCAAATTCTGTTAGGAAAACACCCACCTGCACCAGGCTCTGGCCTGAGTTCTGTAAAAACCAAATTCATCATCATCATGGTCATTGCCCTCTAGAAGCTTAGATAATTTCTCTCTGTGTGTCTTCCTTTGACTATGATAGTAAAAGGAAAGCCGTAAGAGTATGTAACATTTCTTGCCTTCATGAGAGTTCTCAATTTAAAGAGTCCTGTTCTCTTTCATTTGGAATGCTTAAAACTTGCCCTTTTGAAGAAATGCCTTTTTTGATGTGTGAATATAATATTTCAATTTCCAAGTTGTTATCTGACTGTAGTTAAAGTTATTTAAGTAGCAGTGGGGGGAGAAAAGTTAAAGATGAAACGTGGTTCAATGAAAACAGTGGTAGGATTTTGAAATTATCTGCTTGAACTATATTAACTAGTTTTAACAGCCTAGGTGTAAAAATGTAGTTATGCATCGTGGTAGTTCTCTTTCACTGTCTCATTGGCAAAGTTTAAAAAGAGGAAAAGTTTTCCTTCACTAAGAAATTGCAACTATGATGTGTATAAACAGAAAGTCAAAGAAAAAGAGACTATGCTCAAATACCTCTGAAAAAGTTTATGCCCAAATATAGAAAGAAAATTTCAAAGCAGACACCATATGTTTAACTGTATATTCAAGTATAACCCTTTATATCTTCAGATTTTCAACCATTATTTTGAGATCATAGACAAATGTCTTCTGTATTTAGCAACATTTACGTGGGAATTCAGTTTCAATGCTCAAAATTAAATACACAATCCTCTCAAAAAGAAGGGCATTTTCTTAGGCTCAGGGGCATCAGAGTTTTTCACAGCAGAGCTCTTGATCTCCTTTTCAAATCCATTTCTGTAGAAAATAAGATAAACATCAACATTTAAATATTAAATTAAATTTAATATTTCAGATCTGTTGAGTAGCCTGACATTAACTTATATATTAACAAATAGTTCCAGAAGTAGCTTTTATATTTCTAGAAATAGAAATGTAGCATCTTAAAGTTGATCCAAGTTGATCTGGTGTCAGTTCACTCTTCTTAGGGACTTTAACATCCAGACTAAAAAAAACCCATGTCTATATTCAATTAATTTTATATCATATAGGCTGATATTGAATTAATTCTGCAAAGAATGATTTCTTTTTAAAAATAAATTTTTTTAACATCAAGATCGGATATATTTTTTATATTAAGTGAAAACTTTAAAATCTAAAGACAGTTGTTTCATAAGAATTTATATATATAAATGTAAATTTTATTGATATGAAATTGAGAATTTATTCAATTTTATTAATAATTATTAAAGTGTTATTTAAAAAATAGAAAATAGTCCTGCACAATAATTAATAAGCAAATTTTTAAGACAATTATGATGCAGATATCAGCAGATTTTCTAAGAGGCTTTAATAATTTGGGAAAATGCCTGTGATATGATATTAAGTAAAATGAGCAAGATGAAAAATGGTAGATATGGCATGACTCAAGTTGTGCATATAGAAGACTATTTTCCTCTTGGCAGTGGAAGATGCTGATGGTTGAGCAGACCACTGTCTTTAAGATGGCTTCACTTTAAAATGAATCATATGTATTTTTGTAGCTGTGAACCTTATCCTCTATGCTTCTTTCCCTTTGAAAATGAAGTGCTTTCTTTTTTCCCTGTGCACAGAGCAATATATCTGCCTAGTTAAACAATAAAAATGATTGAGATTATTAGGGGAACAGAGTTTAATTTGTGGTTTATTCCAAGACTTTGCATATTTCATTAATGATTCTCATAAGGGTGGAGTCCAAGGTGCTAAACTAAAACAAGATGCTGGCTCGAAGTCTTCATTATTTAAAATGTAGTCACCTTTCTTCTTTTATCATGAAAAAATATATATACATACTATCCCCGACTTCAATAATAACTTCCAATCACTTTGAATCATTGGATTTAAAAACTGTATTTTATGGCACAATTTACTGAAAAGTTAAGAGTGGATTCCTGGGAGTTTAGATGCGAGGGTTGTTTTACTTTTGATCTACTAAAGTATTTTCAGGAAAATATTTAATTCAAAGTTTGAAATTATACTGATGCTATTCCTTTTATCCCAAACCTTCATTTCCATCCCCTGTATAAACATAGTTGGGATAGCTAATAACAAATGTCCAACTGATTTCTAATTACTTTGTTATTTTCATCAGTTCTGGACGGTCAATGAGTTTTTACGGTATATATTTCACATATACAGTGAGAGGAGCTACCAGAGAGAGAGAACTTGATTCAGGTTTGTTCTCTGCTGCCTACAATGGCGCAAGGACGGCGAGGGCGGGCGAATCTGGGCCTTAGAGCGCCACCCCATGGTAAAGTGAACGAAGGGCACCGCCCGGGCGTGCTCTTTTCACTCAATGTTCTCTTCTTAGTCACAGTACTTAACACGAACGTTTGTTCACCCGATGTATTCAAAACGTTAGCAATTCTAAATAACTTACTTTATCTGCACTGGTGGCTGAGCAACTGCCGAATTTAGGATTTTGATTACTTTTAGGATCGCTGAATATTTTGTCGTCTGACTTAAAGAACAGCTTTTTTTGCCTTCCGGATCTGAGTAAATAAATACTGCCACAACAAAGAAAGCCTTGTGAGCCTGTGTTACCAAATTCACTCTTACAAAAACTCTAGTTTAATTATCAGTTTCAGTACCTTAATCAGTATTCATAATGTTTCTGTACTGTTACCTCGCAAAGGAATCCTAAGGTTTGCTAAAATTGCCCAAACCGATACACAAGAATACGTGCAATTAAACCTTCTGGGAGTATTAAAACAGAATTTGAATATGTGAGTCGTTAGATTTATGGATAAGAAAATTAGGAACAAAAGCAAGCTATTTGCGAAATTACAAGTTTTTGCATGAATTAAAACCATTTTTTAATAGCTGCACATCCCCTCCATTTTCACCTTAGTGATTTCTTTTATATAAAGTTAAAGGAAAGTTACCTTTCCTATGTTCATTACAAAACTACTTTTTTTAGACCAAAAGGAAAGAATATAATTGAAATTCTACTTTACACTTTTGTATCCACATTAGCAGAAAAAAAATATTTTAATAACACTAGCTTGAAGGCTATTTGTGTTAACTGTTAAATTTTTTACTGTTGTTGCATTTTTCAAGATTAGTACGTCCTCAAGACTCCCACACACAATGGAAAAAATCCATTTACAAATGTAACAAGCCCTGGCAGTGACATTTCTTCAGGCGATTCCCAAGGAACAGAATTGGGACAAGGGGCCAGATTCAGGAGTCTAATCCAGCATTTCTGGATCCACACAACCCCTTTTTTCCCAAAAATCTTCCAGTCGACTTCACAGATGGCTTTTGCAATCATAATTGGAGTGAAAACCAACAATAGTTGTGGGAGGGGGGTATAAACTCTGTAAAGAAAAGAAAATGTTAAATAATGGGAAATGTCCCAGGAAAAGCACTTGGAAAACTGGATAGGAAGACAAGTTTCATGGCATTTTTCTGCCTGTGCCCCAACCCCCGCTCTTCCAATGACTTCTTTTGTGTCAACAGAACTGCCACTTTACTTACCTCTCAGGATTTCTCTTTTTCAGAAATGGTGATGATATGAAGTATTTTTAATGTGCAGAGTCATTGTTTGCCTTGCTCTGTCCTAATCCCTGAAGAGAACTTCCCTTGTGATTTAAAGCTGGAGTATGAAAAATTTTCAACTTAAAGACGTTACATGTCAATGGGACTGTTGTCTAATATTTGTGCAAATATTTGTGTCTAATATAACTGTGCAAATCAAGGGTACTGCTTGATATATTTTAAATAAAAGATGAAATAAATGGGAGAAAAGTATTTTTTACACTTCATAGTCCAGGTTAATCCTGCTATCTTTTTTTTTTTTTTTTTTTTTAGTCGTGGAAGATAACTTACATGGAGAAGAATATATAAAGCATTTATTATGTAAAGAGTAATAAATTACACACATATGTAACTATCTGTTCATTAAGAAATAGAACATTGCTCTACTTTAGAAGCCCTCTACTGACTATTCTTGTTATATTAACTCCCTTCCCACAGGGGGAACTTTTATTCTGACTTCTGTGATACTCTCTTGTTTTTTGAAATACAATTTTACTATCTATGTAAGTATAAAGGGAATGATTTTGTATGTTTATATCAATCTCCCTTAAGGTAGAAATTTTAGAGAGTTCATATACTCACACCTCTTTCTCTTGGCCTAAAGATTCACATTCCCCAGGACTCATGTCCCCTTCCCAAGCCGACTTCAGTCTCCTGAATTCCAGTTTACTCTATCAGATGCTTAGGCTGTAAATAACAGGGTACAGTAGATAGCTAATAACCAGTGCATTCTATGAATGCTCCAAAGTTACCAGTCCTGGGTATAGGCTAACGAAGAGTAGGTGAACAATTGTGTTGTGTGATTTCATGACATCAGACCTCTCATTGTGTTATCTCAAAATATGTCTCAAAATCCAGTTAATGCCTAAATGCTACAATGCAGGGCATTATTGCTTTGACCTTAAGCTGTGTTTTAAAAGTAGATAACCCTGGAATAGGTACCCTAGTCTGCTTTATCAACTGTGATTCTTTCTAGTAAAAGAAGGTCTTAGACTGTTTTCTGGGATGATGTTTTTAGAGAGGAAAAAATGAAGACATCAGAACAAAAAGGATCACTAATGGGATCTCTTAAAAACGTGCCATTTGATGACTGAACAGGCAGGACAGGTAGAAAAAAAGCAACAAGAACAGTGCATTGAGTAGAAACTGTGTGTCAGCAAGGGCCCATTGTGTTTAAGCTTTGGATGTTGGCAGTCTTGGATTGTGATACAGGCTGGCTTCCTGAGTCAGGTGGAACTATACCAAATTTCCCTCCCAAGTCTCTTCTGGAGCTTTGCTGTGAAAGAAAATCTGTAATCCATGGAGAAGGGCAGCGTGTAAAATAGTGTTGAAAGAAGAGTTTACTAATACTTTGGACAGTCCAACCCAGCAAACGTCACCCACACTGATTAGCACCTCAAGAGTTCTTACAAAAAACAGTATGGTATCTTTATTAATGAGATGTGCTTAGAAGATTTAGAAAAGGATTCTTCCAGCAATACGGTGTCCCCAACACGACCCAAAGCTCTGGCTTAATTTAGATTTGGAAACAAAGGTTATGTCTAGCTCTAGCCCTTTTACAAAGAGTACTCTTGAATTAACAAAGGCACAAGGTTGGAGCTTGATTTTCTTGTAAGTTTCCATCAAATCTTGCTTTAAACCCTTCTATTAAACTCTACCCCCTACAGATAAGGGTTGGCACAAAGCACAGGCAGAAATGATATGTAGGAATCAAGTACCATGATTTCCATGGGTGAGCTGATGGGACAACAAATTCCTCTAATGTGTCTATATTCTAGATACTAGATTTGTTAAACAGATAAATCCCAAAGATTCTGTTTTAATCTAGAAAATCCAAGGCTTCTATGACCAGACTCTAATTGCATCCTTGTTCAGCAGTTCCTAACTTTGTGCATTGGAATGACCTGGGGAGCTTTAAAAGGACAGATGCTCATGCTCCACCCCCTGAGATAAAAGATGTCCCAGGTGATTCTAATGGGCTGTCAGGACTGGAAACCACTAGGTTATTCACTCTAGAATTGACCACATTTTATAGTCCAAATAGAGGATAATAGAAATAAGTGGTACAGGGGTTTGTTCCCAGGCACCATGTGTAGTGGATTGAATAGTGACCACCCAAAAAGATACAACTATGTCTTAATCTCCAGAACCTGTGATTGTGACCTTATTTTGAAAAGGGTCTATGCAGATGTAATTAGACTACAGAACTCAAGATAACATCTTCTGTGGGGGCTCTGAATTCAATGACAAGTGCCCTTATAAGTGAAAGGCAGAGGTACATTTGAGATGGGGACAGAGGAGAAAGCCATTTAAACAAAAAGGTAGAGATTATAGTTATGTAGTCACAAGCCAAGGAACACTTGGGGCCACCAGAAGCTGGGAGAAGCAAAGCCCTTAGAGTCTTGTGAAGGAGTACTGATGATACTTCAATTTCAGACTACCAGCCTCCAGAACTGTAGGAGAGTAAATGCTGTTTTAAGTCATTCACATTGAGATATCATGGTATGGCAGCTTTGAGGAAGTTAATACACCATCCAACTGCTTTATTCACATGATCCTCATGGAAATTCCTACAAGGGAGGTATTATTATCCCATTTTAGAGATGAGGAAACCATGGCTGAGCAGCTTGCCCAGATACAGAGCTAGCAGTGGTACAATTAGCATTTAAACCTGGCCAGAGCATGGGGCACCTGGGTGGCTCAGTCAGTTAAGTGTCCAACTCTGGCTCAGGTGATGATCTCATGGTTCATGAGTTTGAGCACTGTGTCAGGCTCTGTGCTGATGGCTCAGAGCCTAGAGCCTGCTTCGGATTCTGTGTCTCCCTCTCTCTCTCTGCGTCAGCCCCACTTGTACTCTGTCTTTCGCAAAAATAAATAAATATTAAAAAAAAATTAAACTTGACCAGAGCCATGCTGGGTGGAATCAAACTCCGAATATGGGACTTCCAGAAACTTGATGGCAACTTTGACTTGGATCCAGTAAGTCCAAAGACATCCTGGTTCCAGCCCCACATCTTACCCCCAAGGTCAATATGCTCCATCATTAAAAGTTTTTAGACACAGTTGTGTAAATGATACTTCTCTATTCATACGCATTAAAAAATATGCAGTTGAGAGCAGGTACTGGGGAAGAAGAATGTTGAAATTAACTTATGCTGTTGCTTGCTAGGAAGGTTTTCCAGGCCTTGGGCTGCTGGCACATCTATGAATGTTTTGTGGTCTTCAAAATCACTAAATATAGGTTAGGTGTGTTAAAACTTGAATTGCATTTCCAATTCACTTACTAAGATCTAGAATCTAGTGGAGACCTCTCAACTCTTCTGTGTCTCAGTGTATTCATCTGTACAGCGACATGGGAACAGCCTACCTTTCAAGGTTTTATGTGTGAAAAAGCTTTGAAAATGATAAAGCTCTTTACAGATTTATGTTGTGCCTGTGTTTGCCACAATTTATTACTAAAAGCCATAGAGGCTCCATGATTTAAGTAACTATGGAAGTTGGAGAAATCGAATGTCTTTTTTTTTAATTAAGAACCGCGCGTTAAAATGGTAAAAAATACTTGGCAATCTGCAAAGTCAGTGAGTCTTTATAAGACTTCAATCCCTAGACAGTCTCATACAATTAATTTCCTTTATAAGATTAACAATAAAACCAAACGTGTTTGAAAAGGAATTGTCACGATTCTGGAGGTGTGTGTAAGAAATTTATTTTTTATTAGTGATTTTTCTTCTGATACCCCCAAGTCATTCTTCACTCTCATATATTTTCAGTTGAAAACGAATAGATATGTTGAATTTTAGATAAATTAAATGGAACGGAATGGTTTTTCCTTATATACCAAGAGCAGTGTGATTTTTCTACACACAAACACACACACAAACACACACAAGGGTTTTTTAAATAATCTTCAAATTAGAAGACAATGATGAAAGAACAGATTTTCTTTGATGAATGGTACCTATTGTAATTGTAACTAGCACCATAAATAGATGGCCCATAATTTTATAGGAAACTAAATATTTGATTACAACGTGGGCAAAATTTTCCCAGAATTTGGTTGACAAGAGATGGTAGTACCAAATTTTATTTATAAAGTTACTCATTTCAAATGAGATTTGTTTAATGTACTGTCTCTTTAAATTAAGATAGTTTTAAGTAGAGATAATGTTCCTGTATATCTAAATAACAGAGATCTAACTTCCCACTACAGTCATGTAATATCCTCCTAAATGGCATGAGAGAAGAAGGGATGGGAATAAAATCAATGAACATATGTAATAGTTCACATTTGTTTATGACACTTTGGCAGCATTTCTTTTTCAGATACAGCCCACATGATATGATTTGACTACATTTTATCATAATAATATCATAAGAAAAAAATTATTTTTCTTGTCATGGGAGAACAAATGCAACTTTTTTGGCTTCATTTGATGTCACAAAATAGAAAACTCTAGTCACTTTCTCAAGAAACATAGTCTTTTTTCCTCTATGCATTCACTTTACCTTTACTCATGCAACAGCAGACCCCAATTCTTTCTCTAGAGTCATCCTTCTTTGGAAAATATCCAAATATTTGGCATCCTGAAATCCTTGGAGTACAGTACCTTTAACCATCATTACATATAGGGACTTTTTTCAGAAAGTTATCACAATGCAGTAGAGAATAAATAAAAAAGAGTAAGTTCAAAAATAAACACTGATCACATTATGAAATAAATATGCTCTGATTTTTGTATCTAGTTTTAGCCAATAAAAACATGGCAGAACAGGATAATGAATGTGGATCGGAACCTATTCTTTTCTTAGATAACACTAGGATTGCTCAACAGAAATCTCTCAGGTCCCTAAAATGATCCAGGTTTTATTACTCCCTGATTTCCATCCAGAGAGTTACAAAACTATTCCTTGTTGTTTTATGAAATGCACTACTTGGAAGTCTGCAAAGGCTATGTTATTTAGCAATCAGTGTTTTAGTTAGCTGTGAAATTGCCTGTTTGCCTTTTCAGGGTCTGGGCTTGACGGTGGATGAATTGCAGTGTGAAAAAATTTCATGGTCACATTTAAGCCTCCTTTATGTTGCACTGCATTAATTTATAAAACCACATTTTACTTAAAATCGAGGGGGAGAAATCTACTTTTTATGACAAAATAAATTTGCTTTTTGGATAACACTCTCTTTCCTGTGATCTGCGTAGGATGTGCTCTCCAGCGCCTTCTCTTTTAGCTGGTTTAAAATTTCAAAGCCCTGCAGCCGGTTCTGAGGAATCCCTGGGTTCCCCACAGCAGAGCCCGCACACCTCCACCACCTCTAAGGCCTTCTCTGCTGCTGAACACAAGTCCACGTGCCCCCAGGCATCTTTCAACAATAGTATCAGATTTGCTTGTAGTTCTGAAGTCAATGTTTTCATGGTCTGTCACCTTGATTTTATTAAAGGTGTTGGAACTAAAGCATTAACCAAGGTTGAGAAAACTCATATAAAGGTTCTGAAATGTTTGGAATTTATAATCACCCATCTTTTTCAGCCTTCTATCAATTGTTTTCACATGGGCCGTATCTACAATTAATCAGAAGTTAAATAAGACACCACAGATGTTTTCAAGCATGGAGCATTTCATTTCTGTGCCTATAATGCTTAGATTTTAGGCAAGGCAGCCAGATTTGGGGTTTCCTTGGTCATTTGAGGTGGAGCTTTGCCTCACTTGCTCTGGTTAGGATCAAGAGTTTTCAGGTTATATGATTTGAATATAAAAAGTCTCCCCCAGCCCCATTGATTCCAACCCCAGTGATTTCACAATCTCTTTAAAAGATTCCCTTTCCAGAAAGCAGCCGACTAGAAACTTATGTTATTAAATTTGTATTGATTTTCCAGGCTTTTGCAATACAGGAGTCTTACTTTAGTCTTATTTTAGTGCTTTGTTATCTTAAATGATATTCACACAATTTTTTTAAAAAACTGCTCTAAAATAAAAAATTTGAGAGATGTACATGAAATTTATCCATAGGTGATATATACACCAGTGTGCAAACTCAGAACATAAACTTAGCTCTTGTTGCACACTGCCCCTACTCCCCTCTCCCCCATTTCTTCTCAAAGGAAACATCCCTTGGAAACTGAGCTACTTGGAAGAAACATATACTTTTTAACAACACAGATTCTGAGTCGCTGAGCTAAGTGCAAAATTTAATTAAGTGGCGGGAGCCATCTAGTCCCCACGTGAAGCGCTCCCGGGCTGCTGATAGGTGGTGAAGCAAAACAAGTGTATTGTGGAGCCCTGGTGCAACGCAGCTGAATTGTGTGTGGTCTTGGGTGGACGTTTTCTGTCATCCTGTTTGGGAACCAATTCAGGATCTGTTTCTGTTGGCACTTTCCTCCTGTTGTGAATATATTAGTACATTTCTCAAAGTCTCTGCAGACCTGAAAAGCTGGTAATTTAAGCCCCGTGGCTATGACAGACAGTTCCCCTCCATCAGTTCAAGCTTGGGTGATGGGATTTCTCAGAAAGGAAGAGACAATGCCTCAAAGCAGAAGAAATAGCACTGGCCCAGAGTTAGCCATGGGTTCTTATCTGCCTTTTAGTTTTTACCATAAATGTTCAAGAATGCTTTATCTTTGGTTTGGAAAGTTATGAGAAAACCATGCCTGTGCTCCAGTCCTTCAGCTGATTTCTGAGCCACGCTTGAAAAATGAGATGAGAAACGTGGAGTTTTCCATAGGCCATAAAACTTCACATCATTGTAAAAGTCATATTTATGCCTACTTTCATGAACTGGGTTTTGCTCTCTCTCTTCTACATTCTTTGGTAGAGCCATTTGAAGATTTCATTTCCATCCTATCGTACTGAGCTCACTAATAATGCAGTTATGTGAAAGATTCCCTTTTATGAAATGAGCTCATATTTGTACTTAAGATAGCTGTTGTCCTCAGCAGTGAGGAAAAGGAAAAGAAAAATTATACAGATATTCAGCTGTTTACAAACATATTTCTAACACGTTTAATATAAAATCAAATTTTATTTTAAATTCCTTAAAGTTTCCTTTTACATTCTATAGTTAATGATCTCATTAGCCCCCAAAATCCTGGAATCAAATGAATGCCAATTACTCCCCGTGATATTCTTGTAGTATTTATGTTATTTTGTGCACAATGATCTCTATATGTGACATTATTGTGACATTATTCTGTGTGTTTTCAAGAGTTAATGGCAGCAGTGAAAGGTATCATATAGGCAAATCTTTTATTTTTCCAAAATACCTAAATGAAAGTAGCACAGAACTTTCAGGTATCAGTCCTGATAGTTTTCTGTATGTTCATTTATGTGACATTTCACACTCATTGAAATTAACTATCCACCTGATACCATAAGACGGTACAACCACGACATAAGCCATTCACACTGGCCACATCTGCAAATATTTTTTCCTCTAAATTTTAGTTCCATTAATGAAGACGTGGTTGTTTCTCTGTGACCTTTTAGCACACTCCAAATCCTAGGAGAAGAACTGTTTCTCCTCCTAACCCTACTGCACCACAGATGTTCCAATTCACACTGAGTATCTCTTATCTCACAATGCTCCCGCCTCACCATTTAAGGGAAGGCTGCCCCCTCCCCCAGATTCAGGACTGAAAATGAAGCGTAAATCTTACGGGCTAATAAGCGCGGCAGTTACTTCAATAAAATGTTACTTAAAAGTCAATAGGCTGCACATGTTAAAGACATTAGAGCTGTTAACAGACCGTTGTAAAGTAAGCAGAATCTTTAATAACCTGCATGCAACATTGAACCATTCCATTTTCGGTTCAGGGAAGGCTTAGCTCTGGCACTGAGGCACCGTATTCGTGGTACGAGCCACTCTTGCATTCTCCCAGTTAACAGTCTAACAAGAACTGGATCAAGGACTAACATCCCAAGCCTCTGGGAAAGCTTAAAACCCAGAGAGATTTTGCCTTCCTCCACCTTGAGCATCAGGACAAACAGCATGATGCTCAGCATCAGACCTGGCACGTCTCTCATTCCTGAGTCCCCAAGCCTTCAGCCTGAGAGGCAGGAGACACAGCACTGGAGGAAGTGAGACCTGAGAATTAGGTTCAGCTGTGGTCTTCTGGGGGCACTGGACCAAACCCAAGGGGCACCTCTGCAGCGCATGTCCAGACATCAAACTGCAGAGTCAGAGACAGCGAATGGTGGGAAATAGAGGACAACAGCCAAAGAGCAATTAGACAAAATTAATTTTAAAGCATTTCATGCCTCTTTTCTCCAGAAGGAAGAAAGGCAGCAGTTCTTTTGTCCAAGAAAATTTCTTTCATGCTGCCCTGAATGGCAGTATTTGTTTTTTAAACGGCTACTTTGAAAGACACAGATATTGAACAAATATGACATAAGGGCAGAACATCTCATTCCTTAGCGTTACTGCTTGCCTTTCTGCTGTTTCTGGGCTCTATGTCATTTTCTAGATGGAGAAAAAAGGAAAGGAAAAGAAATGGCTTTGTTTTTCTAATTAGGTTACTTTTAAATTCAACGACTAAACTAAAAATTTTTAAGTATGAATTATTGAAAGAGTGAAAACTGATTAGAGGTCCTATTTATAAATTTAATCTCACTGGTAAGACTTTTCCTTGTGGCAATTCAGTATGTATCCTAATTATCTTTTTCATTCACAGATGGGATTTTACACAACTTCCAAATTGTGAACTGAAAGAAAGTGATCTCAATCTAAAGTTGAGAAAAACCACGTCAGTAAAGGTACTCATAATTTGGGTAGGGAAAAAAAAGACTGGGTCAAAACTGAGGATTATTGTCAAAAAAAGTAGGACAAGGTTACAGAAATTTTTACATTTGAAATTTCAGATAATCTCACTACCCAGATCATCTCTATTCATGTTTCACATATTCCATTTCTGTCTTTGTCCATAAGGATATGAATTAAATGAATCATAATAAACATAACATTTCACACTGAATTTTTTCAATTAATATTTTTATTTTTCATATCTCTCTATTATTTTTATTATGAGCACTTAAAATACTTCCCTGAGGGGCGCCTAGGTGGCTCAGTCGGTTGGGCGGCCGACTACAACTCAGGTCACCATCTCGCGGTCTGTGGGTTCAAGCCCTGGGTCAGGCTCTGTTCTGAGAGCTCAGAGCCTGGAGCCTGCTTCGAATTCTGTGTGTCTCTCTCTCTTTGCCCCTTTCCTGCTTGCTCTCTGTCTCTGTCTCTCTCCCAAAAATAATAAACAATAAAAAAATTTTTTTAAATACTTCTGAGTTGAGGCATCCTAAATTTAGTTATTTTTTAATTGTACATTTAGATTTTCAACTTTTGTGATAATTTGAAGTACCTATTTTTTTTTAACGTTTATGTATTTTTGAGAGGTCTCAAGCCGGGGAGGGGCAGAAAGGCGGGGGTGGGGGGACAGAGGATCCAAAGCTGGTTCCACACTGTCAGCACAGGGCCCCATGTGGGGATTGAACTATGAACCACGAGATGATGACCTGAGCCGAAGTCGGATGAACAACCAACTGAGCCACCCTGGTGGCCCAAAGTACTTATTTTAAGATCAGTTTTTCAGATGGTTGACGATAAGAGGCTGAGAAAAAATGGATGCACAAGACGATGTCTGCACTATCCTCCAGAACGTTCCTCCAAAACCACTGGAGAGTTCCAGGGAGAGAGGTAAGGGAGCCAGAAGATTTTTGGATATGATAATTAAAAAGGGACATAGTAATAAGTGTTGAAGCAGTATGGCAAAAAGGGTACACAGAGGGTAAGACCTGAGGAGATTACCACAGTCTCCCAAAGGGAGGATCAGGGAGGGAAGGAACAGAAACCAGCAACAACAAGAAAAGTAGGATAAGCAGAGAATCTTGACATCCATTTGGGGAACAGAGCCAGATACAGCAGTAAGAGATGAAGTGTTCCCTGGCAATTTCACAGAGTGACCAAGTGTATGTAGTGACTGGGAGAGGCTCCAACCAAGCATTCAGGGAAGAAGCTGGAGGAGAGAAGAAACCGGGGGCTAGCTCTCTCTGCCAACATTTACATATGTATTCAGTTGTCTGAAGCCTTTGGTCTCAGTTCAGGAGTAAGTACATGAGTAGTTAGTTCTGCTTCTACCTTTGACATAGAGTGTGGCCAAGGGCAACCTCTTTCCTGTTTAGTTTCTCCTCAGCTATCACATGAGGGTAAGAGCTTGGAGTGTTCCCTTGGTCTACTGTGTGGGCTAATGAGCAGCTGTAAAGCATGATATATGTATAATGTGTAGTGTAAAATATTTAACACCTCTCTTGAGAAAGAAAATCCTAACTGTCCACCTGCAACTGTCACCCACACTAATTAATTCCAGTTTAGGATATAGACACAAAGGGTCCCACCAAATCAAGCACATGCCTATGAAGGGATCGAACAGGTGAAAGAGTGAGACTACCACCCACCGTCAACAAAATCACAATGCCTTTGGAGGAATTATGCTTACAACAGACCAGCCAACCCGCCCCTGTGCTTTGCAGGTAATATTTTCATAAAAGAGGTTTCTTTTTGGTCGGTTCGCCTGGTAAGAACATTTAGAAAGTAACGAGTAGCTACTGAAGCTAACCAGGGACATTTTTCCACCCAGGGAATTTTCATTATGTTCAACATTTGGAAATTTCAGCTGAAGATAATTGCGGGTAGGAATTCACCAACAGATGTATTCATTCTCCATTGTAGTTTCTTAAAGGGGTACTTGTACACAAAAGACCTCCTTCCTGTATACTTCAGCTCTCCAGGGTACAATTGCATGAAATTATTCAGCAGCCAAGTTTGCTTTGTATCACTTGACTGTGTAGGGACACGGAGAAAGCTGCTCCCTATGGCACTGAGAGCTGCAAATCTTTTTGCCTAAATGTTTAACAGCCACATTCATCACAGTCTAATAACAAGGCCTCCCACAGACAACACAGTTCACTTGTTTTCACCCTCCTGTTAAGAGTTTACCAGAAAGACCAACTCGGGTCTTTATGTTGATTTGATATTCCTACTAACTGTACATTGGTTGAAATGGTCCTGATATGTTCAACATATCGCACTGAGCTAACACAAATTGATTTTTGTTCCCATTTATAACTCCCCAATGCCATCTACAGTTTAGATGTTCTTGCATAATATTTACATTTTTAAGTAGCAAAGTCTTAAATAAATTACAACAAATTTACTAACTGTAATGTATCTTACACTTGAAAAACGTTTCACATTATAAATCACACTGATATATTGTGCATTATTGGTTCCTTAGAATAATTCATTAGAGTGGGCATTATTCTTAAATGATAAGATCAAAAGTATTTTATTTGATTCTGTTCTCTTTGATGATAGTGTAGCAAAGCTGGGCAAAAGTTTATTTCTTTAACCTTCAAACCCTTGCTGGTGGTTCTTATTTACTTATTTATATTTTCTTTTTCAGTTTAACATTTACAAGACACTATGTGCCAGGAAATAGTAAATGTGGATTTCTTCCTGGGAGATACATGAGGGTGATAGTGATGCCCTACACCCATAAAGATCTTGGCTATAAAGGAAGGAGGTAGAGTTGCCTTCTGGGAGTTAAACTGTGAAAGCAAAAAATAATGGAAGAGGGCAGAGGTATTTAAAAAAAAAAAAGACTTTAAGGAAGATAGTCTCCTAGACTAGATCCAGGGCAAAACCTCACTGCAGGGATTTATATGCATAATTTTTTAAAATGAGTGTCAACAAAGCATCAGTCAGTCATAGAGGCCCAGAAGAGGTGCATGTTCAACAGGGGAGAGCTGCTGGCTCCGGGCTGTGACTTGGCCAGTCTCAAGACTAGGTTTACTCCTTTGGGGTAATCATGGTTCTTTGCTACCAAACACATGAGCTACAAGACAAACCCTCTGCCTTCTGATTCCATGGAACCATGACCTATTCTGATGAAGACATGGCTTCTGTCCCAGTTTCCAGGAAAGAACATATAACAAAGCTGCAATAGGTGCCTTTAGGTGCCTATAGATCTCATAAAATAACATTGATGCACTGTTTATACAACTATCTCTGTAAATTCTGTGCATTGGAGTTTGCCCCTAAAAGTATACCCACTATCAGTGTTCTAGGTCTGCAAACTTGATGGCTGCAATCTGAACTGTGACAGTCATTAATGGAAATGCCAACACCGTGCCTCTTTGGGGTTTGTTTTTTTTTTTTTTTTTGAAATTTCAACAAAATAAACATGTTTTCTGTCCATAAGAACCTTGCCTGCTTCCATAAAAAAAACAAAACCTTATCTTATTTAAAGATGAGGAAAAGGAATCCCAGAGAGATTAAATGATTTACTCAATGCCATTCAATCAATTAGTATCAAGGTCAGAAGAAGATTTCAAATCTTCTCCCTGTACAAAGCATTCGTTTTCTCCAAGGAAATACTAGTTGCTTTACGTATTTTTTAATATGAGGGATTTCATTTGGCTATTGGTATTTCTCTTGCATTTGCCTGTCATTTCAAACACAATCATTATCTACCCACTCTTCCACATCCCTTCTCACATCTCCATTTTTCTTAAATCCCCTTATCTTTCTTCTGGAATCTTAACTTTAAGTGAAAAGACATCTATGCTATAGAAATACACAGAGCCTTTATTTGGTTTACATTTTCATTTAAAAATGTTGAGATATTTTACAATATTTTTCTCATGCTAGGTCTTTGAAATCAGGTGCTTGTTTCAAACTTACAGCACAGCTCAATTCAGATTAGTTGCACTTCAAGTGCTCAGTAGTCACTTGAAGCTAGCTGCTACATTGGATGGCACAGGTGTGGACAATGGGCTGTGGGGACCAAGGTGAGGCAAGGAGACCAGTGGAAGGCCACTGTCCAGGGGAGAGTTGTGGCAGGCTCTGGGATCCCCACTCAGACACCAGCCCAGGTAGGCACACAGGAGAGACTCAGGATGACGAGTCCCAGCTTGCACAGAGACAGTACCAGGTCTACACTGTCCGGTGGGTGGGTTTCAGAGCAGCAGAAACACTCACAGACTTTAATATGGTGATGTTTGTCATGCATCTTCAAGGAGGATATGGGATGCAGTGTCTCCAACTTTGAGAAACTTTTACGCAGAGCATCTCATTATACTGTGAATACACATTTCAGAAATGCTGCATCCGAATGTCATAGTGCATGTGCTTTTTTCTTTTGACATTAAATACTCTTAGCCTCAGGAAGCACGTGAGTTAGGAGCAATGGAGAGAGTTGAAAGATAACAAGAGTGGTGAGTGGAAAAAGTTAGCAGAGTCATTTAACACGCCTGCCTGTAAAACCAACCAACTAAAGTGCTATAGTATTTCTTCACACTGGTCCAGAGAGGATTCATTAATTAGTGTTTGAAAAACAGATCATTGGGGAAGGTACCATGTGAATGTGGTAATCATCAGCTCCATTTACAATCATGTCAATAACATGTGGTGATGGCATGTTGACTCTGATTGTGAACAGTTGTTGCTGTTGATAAAGCTGTGAACTTTGAATTGTTAAATGTGCTTGCTTTGTGGTTTTGAAACCCCATAGCAGATGTTATGTAGTAGAGTTAAGTTATATCTTGAATATGTTCCTGGAGTCCAGAGCTAAGAAAGAAAACCATCAAAGAGCCCAGAGCGCATGACAAACAGGTTTTGACAAAGCCTCTCCCATGAGAGCCGCCATCAAGAAGTGATATGATAGGTTAGTTCCATTGTCCCATTTCTCTTTCCTGTTAAAGAGTATTTTGCCAGCTCAGCTTACAGTACATTGAAGTTCATAGTGGACTGTCAACCTTAATAAATTTTCCATTAACTTTTATTCATTCTAAACACAAAGCACCAGAAAAAAATTTTGATGATCAAATACATTCCCAAATGACTCTTCACTCCTTAAAATGGATAGCGCAATTTGAGAATAATTTATGAAAATGGATAATCTTCTGAAAAGTCCCCATGAGATGTTGTCTGCCCACTCCCACTTGCCAACTATATCATCTCATAGAAGACTTACTTTTCACTCCAAAAAAAGGGGGAGGAAATGGGGGAAAGAACTGAAGCACAGAAATGTATATGTCAGCCATTGAAATGAGGTATTTGGCTGGTTGAAAGAGCCTGCTATATTGCTTTGACCTCTAACTTCTGTTTGTCCTTTAGCTATTAACCTAATTTCGATCTTACTCCTTGGTTTTTCCAACTAGTACCTGAATTGCCCTCAAATTACGTTCCTCATCTGTTTCCAGACCCCAAAAACTCACATGTTCAATTTCTGGACCACTTGCCTACCTTCTGATACTGGATTCCGTTGTAACTCCCTGCTACCAGATACTTACACAGGACAAGCATATTCCAGTAGGACATGCCTAAACTGAGGGCACCCACCTTTGCCTTGGCCTTCTTTGGGCTGGCTGCCTGCCGTGTTTTAGCAAACCACTGCTGATCACAGTCAAAACATCAAAAACCAATTTTGAGCTTTCCTCCATGCATTTGAAAAAACAGTGGCTAAACATATGGGTGAGAATATAGGAAGTAATGTTCTTACTATATTTGTATGGAAAAGGGAGTTATAATAACATTGTGACGGTAAGTCAATTTGTTTTGCACTTTCACATGATCCTAGAAGGTGCATTCTAGTTGTAAGAGAGGTGAGCGCCTATGTCCTCAGCAATCTTTGCAGAACTGTCTCTTTTGGAGTCCCAGGATAAGGGGCACTTAACAAATGGCACTGCCTGTAAATTATGGGGCTGACCAGTTAGTAGATAATGGTGGCAAATTCCTGAGGACACAATGGCTATTTCTGATTGCTATGCTCCTGTTTTAGCCCCCATTCCCTTATCACCCCTTCCAAAAATGGTCTGGTGGAAATGAAGTTGGGTGAGGTTAAGGTAGAAGTGGAGTATGAAATGGAAACATTGATAATTGACTTCAGTGGTTTCCAAACCAAAGAACTTCCCACAATATGCAAAATGTCTTCCTATTAAAACAGTTTTACTGAGGCTGTTATAAAAGATCTTTCCATTCTTCCACATTTTTCATTGTTGCTAGGCATACTTTGGCACATACATAGCAATGTCTGCAAAATCCCAACCAAATTATGGAAGGTATTTTCAATGTCTCTTTTGATATTGACATGAAAGCTTCATATATTCAGAACTCAATGTGGCATGATCTGTGTATAGATAGAAGAGTTTTCTCCTTACTGATTAATGCACTCATTTGCCTGTCTATTGAAGCAAAGAATTTTGACGACACTTTTTTTTTTTTTTTAAGGATATAGACTTAGTCATTTGGATATCAGTTAATGTGCTTTAGAATAAGACAGTATTCCATTCAAGGTATGTGGAAGTGTTTGCACAGTTGTGCTTTCGGAGTGCCTGTTTTTGCTTTTTAGTGAGTTTTTTTGTTTGTTTTTTTGTTTTGTTTTTGGTCAACTTATGCTGTTATTGGTGTTTTTTAATGCAATTTAGACTGTAATGCCCTCCACTCCAACCCCATTCTTTTTTTTTTTTTTGAAGGTTTTATTTATTTATTTTGAGAGAGGGAGCGAGTGAGCTTGCATGAGAGCAGGCAAAGAGCAGAGAGAGAGAGAATCTCAAGCAGGCTCTGCACTGACACTGACAGCGCAGAGCCAGATGCACGGCTCAGTCTCTTGAACCATGAGAACATGACCTGAGCCGAAATCAAGGGTTGAACGCTAACCGGCTGAGCCACTCAGGCAGCCCCCAACTTCATTCTTAAAGATTCTACCTACTATGTTGTGGGTTGAGAAACCTCTTTGTTTTGTTAGAGTTTTCTGGAAGATAAAGTCAATGGACTCTCATGAATAACCATGATATTCATACTTATTTAAATATATGGACTCCAGGGTTCCTATCACTGCTTTTCCACAGCTTTTGGGTAGGGAACCGAGTTACTACTTCTCAGCTGAATTCTGTAGAGGGGAATTTATCATGTAGCTGTGCTCTAGTAAAGAGTTCATCCACTGCAATCCTAATATGTTGTGTAAAACTTCGTGACTCTACTATTTCTCTCTTCCATAGCCCTATGGTATAAAATGTTCACTGGGGGAGAATTTAAACTGTTTATAGTTTAGTTTATGCCCCCTTCCTTCTTGTTGCTCTCAGTTTCCATTTTCTCTCCTTTCATGTTTTGCCCTGCCATTTCCCACAGTATTTTTTTGTAGTAGCAGGGGACTTAATTAGGGAAATATAAAAATTATGGGGCTCAGTGGAAGTAGGTATGTTTTTAGAATCTTCTTCTTTGTTTTCTACCGATTTCAATGTATACCTCATCATGCTTTGTCTTCTTATCTGTTTAATTTTTTTTTCCTGGCACTTGCATCCTGATATGTTATATACGTGTGTATGTGTTTTGTTTACAGCTAGCTGTAGGGTCAAAACCTAGAAAAACATATAGTAAATAGCTCACTTTTTCTCTCTCTTATAGTGAGACCCTCAGATTCCTAAAGCCACTTCTAAGATAAGTTGTCATACTTTCTTTAGAGAAATCCAGATCAAGTATTTAATATCCATCTTTTTACTGCCATTTGAGTTACTTATAAGCTCTGTAGGAATTAGATAGCCAACACATATATAGTGCTTCCTATATACAAGCTGTTTATAATTATTTACCCATTTAATCCTCATAACAGCTCTCTAAATAGAAA
Organism: Acinonyx jubatus; assembly: GCF_027475565.1. Taxonomy (NCBI): domain Eukaryota; kingdom Metazoa; phylum Chordata; class Mammalia; order Carnivora; family Felidae; genus Acinonyx; species Acinonyx jubatus. The sequence goes on from NC_069385.1 coordinate 75,064,543, forward strand.
ATGTATTATCCCCCATTGATAGGTGAATGAGGCAGAGAGAGGTTAGATATCTTGCCCAAGATCACACTGCTCTCACATGGCATGGGCAGAAATTGAATGAAAAATCTGGCCTTTGTGTCCTTGCACTTGATCCCTAAGCAACACTGTCTAAAAGGTCATGCTGGACCACATAATAATTGATTATATATTATCTTCCATTGAGCCAAGTTATTATGTTTCTGATGATCTCTCTTGTTTTGGTGGACCTATTAGAATTATCACCACTCAGAACATTTATAACAGAGGCAAAAGCTTTGCCAATTAATCTCAACATTCATAATTTATTGAATGGAAGCAAATGATTTCCTATTTTAGTCTCCTGATAAAAGTAATGAAACGAAAAGGTAAAAAGGTGACTTTATAATCTTAAAAATATTTTTCCTAATAAATTAGTGTCATATCTTCATTTTCATATACCGGGAATATTCTACCAACATTTTCCCAATAATCCCAGAACCAATACTGAACAGAATTCCACCACATTCTCAGCAAATTCTAGGAAGGGTTCAGCAGCAAGTATATACATAACCACATACATATGTATGTAGAAATTTACAAGCTACAATATCCAGACATCATGAGGCTCAGCTCATAATTTTCTCAACCTTGCCAGACTGTAGCAACATTTATGATCTGGAGATTTATTGATTTTAGTTTTTATCCTCTCATAATAGGAAACCACCCTTTAGACCATTGACCTTCTCTTGTTATAATGAGAGTAGAATAAAGAAATATATTTATAATACCATTCTTGGAAACAGGCAAGCTTTTTAAGGTGTTATAAAGAAGTGCTGGTTATATAATGATGGTGGTTGTAACAAAGGTTATAAAATGGTCATTTAACACTTGAAAATAGGAGAGCTTATACTGATTGGATTTTTCCCTTGTCTTATTACTTGAGTAACTTGACCACATTTCATTTTGTAACAGGTTATTTAAATAATTGAGTGAGTATATTTCAAAATATTGTACTGTAGAAAAAAAATGCTCTCTAAAGAAAATCAGATGCCAAAGCAGGTCACTGTCTAGTCTTGAATATGGATTATTCTAGAAGGAATTTTATTAAATAAAGAGACAGAGATAAAGAAGAGGGAGAAAATATTCACCTCCAGATAATGAAGATATAAAAACAACATCCTTTAAAACTTTTGTAGTGACCTTGAGAAGAAGATGAGGAAAACAAATATACAATACTTGAATTGTAATGTTCTTGAATGTAATGTTCTAGTTTATAGCTTTGGAGATCTGGGCATACGCAAGTCACTGAATCTCCATGGCTAAATTCCTCTGTAAAACAAAGTAGTCAAAACAGTTCCCTATCTTGCAGAAACAACTCAATTAAAATTCATTATAAATATGAGCTACTCTCTTTGTTAAGAATGATATTAAGATATTAAATACTAACTGTTGCTCATATTTGACTGAAAATTTGAAATACTTTGTCTACCTTCAGACCTCAAACCTAATCCAAAAACAACTTGTTTTTATCAAATCAATATGTGTAAAGTAAAAGGCAAATCAAAGGAGCAGTGAGGTGGGTCTGACAGAGGATGGAAACCTCATATATCCACAGGAAGGTGAGGGTGCTGAGTGTCTCAGTTCTCCTCAGCTGGTTTCTCCTAACTCATAAACCCATTCCAGCCGCAGACTCAGGGACCTCCCCTACCCTGGGGAGGCCGGTGCCTGACCTCCACATTAGCCTGCACCTGGTGGAAAAGGTGAAGGCCAGGCAGATCAAGCACACAAGTGTTCCACTAGCTGGGACTACTACCCAGCATTCTCTCAGATCATAGTGACAACACAGAAGCGATTCAAATGTATTCAGAATAGCTAGCATTGAGTCAAAGTACTGCAGACCGCAAAAAAGATACTCAGAGAACTCTACTGGCTTTCTGCGAACCTTATAGTTCAGTAGAACCAAATGACCTTTTATTGTCATGATTATTGATTATTCCTTTTGGCAAACCCAAGTGACTTGCTAGAATTACATCATGATAGCTAAGTTTGTGGTGTTAATATACAAACAGTGAAAGAGAGCTCCTATTTTATATCGTTTATAAATCAAATCATAAAGAAACATTTGAACATGTGATATCCTCTTAAGAAGATTTATACTACAGCCTCTGTCGAAGTCCTAGCGTAATTCAGAACTCATTGAGTAATGGTAATAGCTGTTGTCTATTGAGAGTTGGTTTTCTTCCAGGGACTGGACTAAGTATTTTACACGTATCATTTTCCTTAATCCCTACAACAATCCACTGCGATAGGTATCGATTTTATCTCCATTTTTTAATGGGAAGAACAGGTCAGAGAAGTTAAGTAATTTACCCTCGGTGCTAAGAGAAGTGAGTGGTGGAGATGGAGTTCTGATCTGAAGTAAGTTGGCTGCAGAGCCAGTGCAACTACCAGTAATGCATCATTGCTGTAAGCTAATGATTGACGTATTTAATGAGACTTGGATTTCGAATATCATTGAATTATAACTGGAAGGCCATGTCTCAAATCTGCAAATTCAATGCTTGTAGAGGCCCGGCATTTAAACTGGGGAGGAAGCGGCATTTTGCCGTTTTCGATCTTGTTCCACTGTCAGGTCTGTCGTTCCTTTGCACTACACTTCCGAGTCCTCTCCGTGCTCTTGTAACTCTCCGACAACACGCTGTTACTTTCTACTTGATATTTGTTAGCCTAGTGGTGGGGAGCCTTTTCTGTTGATCTGATGAAACTCCAGTCTTAGGCACTGTGTCCGTGTATCTCAGGGGTGTGGCTGCTCAGCCCCTCTCCCAGTTGTAGTTCAGAGCCCAGCATTTTATTCCTGCCCTTCCCTAGGGCAATTGGTTGGTTTTTTTGTTTGTTTATGTTGTGCTCACTTTGAACTCGAAGGGATTTTCAGTAGCATCCTAAGGACAGCAGTGTTTGCTTCACTTACACTTTCACGCACATACACACATAGTTCAAGGATTTTTATTCTGTTGGAAGAAGGATCTGGGTGAGGTTTTATGCCTTTCCTGCAGTGTTTGCTATTCCCTGCCCCTGGCCTGTGCTATGAGGGACACTTTCTCAGGACCCTTACCAATCTTTTCTGAGAGAACCTGTGAGCTCTGTAGTCAACAGCCTGCAAGGGAATGAAAACTCCCTTTGTTTTGTTGTTTTAATGTTTATTTATTTATTGTGAGGGAGGGGAGGGGCAGAGAGAGAGGGAGAGAGAGGCTCCATGCTCAGTGCAGAGCCTGGCGCAGGGCCCAGTGCCATGACGGTGAGATCACGATGAGCCAAAATAAGAGTCTGACATTTAACCGACTGAGCCACCCAGGCGCCCTGAAAATTACCTTTGTGTCTACCTCTCCCAAGGTTTCTGTATTTAGCCCTTATTTTTACCCTTACTAATTTAATAACTTTGGATAATTTCTTCTTATCAGTGTCCAGCTGTGTCTGCCCCAGATAAATAAGTGTTTATATTTTTTCCTTCCTTGAGGTCTCTATGAACTCAGTTTTTAGATTGATTAATAAAAGTTGTGAATTTGTGGTTTGTCTGGCTTATTTATTGTTTGTTGTTGTTGTTGTTGCTGTTGTTGTAATGTGAGCGGGACCTATGTTCTCTCCAGCTTTCTACATCCCAAGCAGAAATTCAGGAAGTCCTAAACAAATATTTTAGGTTATAAAAGCAATACAAATTTGTTATAGGAACCTGGGATAACACACAATAATATAAAGAGAAAATAGGGGCGCCTGGGTGGCTTATTTGATTAAGCACCTGACTTTAGCTCAGGTCATGATCTCACGGTTCGTGGGTTGGAGCCCCACATTGGGCTCTGTGCTGATGGCTCAGAGCCTGGAGCCTGCTTCAGGTTCTGGGTCTCCCTCTCTCTCTGCCCCTCTCCTGCTCGCTCACACTGTCTCTCTCTCTCTCTTAAAAATAAATTACCCATAGCTTCCCTATGAGGAGATGAATATTTTGATGTGTTTCTCATATGGAATATGTAAAGTTTTGGTCAGACTGCATGATTGCTTTGAAACCTTTTCTGCTTGCATGTCCTTGACTCTATGAACAACAGTTGACATGAGCTCAGGATAGATCCTTAGATCTATAATGCTTTGATAGTGGATACATTTTAATACTGTTATCAAAGCTTAAATTCTGGATTGCCACAATTCAGCATAAACCCTTAGGACAAGAGCTGGGATTAAGCTTTCCTTTTTTTTTTTTTCTTCCTCTCAGGATTGCTACCTCCTCTTTATTTTGAGGCTGTGCCCATTCCTTTCTTTCATAACAGCCAAGTGATATATTTTCCAGGATGATTTCTAATACTTTAGCCAGAATTTTTTGTTTCTTTGAATATGATCCTTTGATATAGCTCTTTTGCAAGACTATTGGGAAAAGAAGTCAAAGTCATTTACTCTTCCTGTTCCTCTCCAATCCATCCCATTTGGCCTTACTAAATAAATAATACCTGATTATATTGTTAGCCTTCAGTTATGGATGGATTATTTTCCACCACTTGATTACAAGTTGTTTGGAAGAAGGAAGAGTTCATGTTTTAGATTTTTTGTAGTCTCTGAAATATCTAGCAGAAGATACTGCACGCAAAAGGTGATTAATAAATAGTTTTTAATGCATCACTGATGCAGGCATCGTATTCTCTCTAGGTTGGTATGGGAACCACCAATATGAACAATGTGAACATTCGAAACATGAGTAACTCATGACAATGAATTCGCTATTTAATTTGAATAGAAAAATAGGTTACTTTCTTGTGGAATATGAAACTAATTTCTTTGTAACATAGCCCTTCAAAATGTATGTTAAGGTTATCAGATACAATATAATTTAATGAAAAATCCACAATGCTGAAGTTTGACCGACTAGGGTTTTGAATCCCAACATTTCATTTATATAAAAACATATAAATTAAATGTTTCATATAAATTAAAACAAAAATGAATTATATATGTAAATATATATATAATTCATACATGTATTCATATATATATTTACATATATATATATATATAATTCATTTTTGTTTTCATTTATTTCATTCTCTTCTCTCTTTTTCAAATGAGATCCTTTCCATCAACATTGTAAAAAGTGTAAATGAATACCTTTTAATGCCTCCCACTGGTCAAACAGAGAAGATGTGTGAGCCTGGAAAGGTGGCTGGCGAGGATCAGTCCTCTGTAATTTCCAACCTAATCAGTCCCCGTTCGAAACAAAGGATGAGGACTGGAGATGAGTAAAAAGTCCAGGAACTGGCACAGGTCCACTATTCTTATAGTCACAATGTGTCATCAACTTTCCCTGACTAATTGCATCTACAGTTACATATCTGAAAATAATAGAGTGTTAGTTACAATTATTGGGTATTATTTCACCAGAAGAACTGAGAAGACAGCGAGTCTTTTCCTTTACTTCACAAGGCTTCACAAGAGTCTTTCCGATTCACAGATTGGAACCCAGATTTGTCTGGCTTCAAAACATAGCATCTAATGTTCTTGATGACCTCTTAAAAAGCTTCCTAAGCAAGAGTTTTAAGAACAGTGATATTCTAAAACAATAAGAACAAGTATTATTCCATGTGTACTTTTTAGGTAATGACCACTTCACCAAATCCCACTTTTAAAGTCTGATAGTATTATTTCTGTAGATCTAGGCTCTGGGGATTTATTGAAATGCTATTTAAAACATTTATTAGACTGGAAAAGAAGACACTTAACAATAATTTCATCATTGTTTGAGGTTTGCTTATATTGTTTGGGGGAGAAATCCTTTGTTCAAAACATTTTCAATGACTTGAGTATATTAATTTATGTGATTCAATGACTCAGACTTTTCAAAATAGTGATAGATTTCCATTCAGCAAACATTCTGTATATTAGTTTAACAACCCTAGTGGGATGTGTATTAATTTAACAGCCATTGGTTTCTATGATGAATTGTTAGAGTTCCATTTTCTTCCAAGCTTGAAATAGAACTTTTAAATAGAATGATGACTTTTTTCCAAACTAAAAATTTTATTTTGGAATCCGTATAGACTGCTGCCAACATCCAGGTGGATCGTTAAAGGATCAGGTACTGTCACACAAACAAATTCAATCACAATGGACTTACTGTACAACTGGAAACTCTTCTTATCTTGTAAATCATGGAAAAAGAGGACTGGCCATTACCGTGAAGGAGTACACTAAGGAAACCCATAGACTTCCAAGGTCAGACATATTTGCCAAGCAGTTTCCCAACTCCAGCTCTGTTTGGGGAGTAAACTCTTTTGACTGATCTTGAAAAAGAATGGTACTTGCTTCACGGTGAAGCCTGCAAAGCCACAGTAACTGATAGTGGTGAAGCTCATTCTGCCTTGTTTATCCTTTGATTCAGATCTCCCTCAGAAGTGTATACATGTACACAAAATCGTAGTATCTAGTCCAGTCTAAGAAAAGTGTACAACCCTTAGAATATAATGGAGATAACATTTATGCTAAATCTTACATGTATGCATGATATCATTTAACCATTCCAATAACCCTCTAAAGTGAATACTACAATTGTCTGCATTAATTCATAGATAAAGGTATCAAACTGCCAAAAAGGTAGGTTACTTGTCCAAAGTCTTATAGCTATAAATATGCAGAACCAGATTTGAATCCACTGTATAACTGAAGAGGATGAAGCTTAATGTGCTATGCTGTTGTGCCTTTCATATACCCACCATTTCAAGCACTTACAAATATTTGTTGTATTGGTCATTGTATCTATTACTAAATTCCAAACTTCAGTACAAAATGTGCATCATCTAGAGCACCACTATAACATCAGGAGCAATTTGATATTACTTTATGCTATTTGACCAGAGGACCCAGGAATTCCCGCATCTTACCCAGAAAATCATCCCCCTCTTCCAAAAAGTTCTCAAAGAAGTTATACACCCAAGGAAAGAAGAATCAAAGCATCTCTTTCTTATTTCATGTGCCCATGTCCTAAATCCTATAGTGCTGAATTCTGATAAAGTTGGGTTGGAACATGAAACTTAACTTTAATTCTAAGCAAAGCCTCTGTCTTCTTTATGACAGAAGCTCAATCTTAGGTTCTGAGACCCTCTGGCCAGCCACATTATATAAAATCCAAAGCAAAAATCTATCCTGAATGGGAAGGGAGAAAGATGCATGGCCTGTCCCAAGCCAAAATCTACTTAATTATAGTTCAAGGAGAGAAATGCAATCAAAAAATACTAAAACATGACAACACGTGACCACTTAATACACTATAACTCTCATCTGTGACAAATAAGGTCTAATCAGTTCTCTGTGATCTGAAAATTACAATTCCTGCTTGGGTAGAAGAAAGAGGAAGAAAGAAGGAGAGATGTCCCTTGTTAGAAGAAGATTGTTGGAAACTCTCCTCTTACTAAGAAGCCTGTGAATAATATTATCAAAAGGTGATGCCTTTTCAGTCATCACTGACAAGAAAAGAATCCTGGGGTAACAAAAACCCAATGAGAAGCAGTATGGCAAATGAAAACTAATAGCATGGAATCCAGTTTCCTATCCTTCGGGGACAAATTAGTTCTAGGAACTGAGTAAGTTATTTAACTTTTGGGCTTTAGAATTTCATTTGTGAAATTAAAGGCTTTTGTAAACCATTAATTATGCTCTAAGAATGTATAATTTTCCAACCGTAGCTAGAATAATATCTTTACAATCTATGAAATATAGAGACCCTGAGGTAACCCAATAAGCAGGAGCCTAGTCCCTCTTTTTAGGAAGTTGCTACTGGAGTCAAACTAAGAAGAATGGAAACAATCTCCTAAGATTTACAAACAGACTAAATTGATGCAACTAAATGTAAATAGACAGTCTCAAAGACATCACCATTCTTCATGTTAATAACAAACTTGATAACTACCAAAGTATATTGTTATTCTATGCTGCTAGAGAGATCCTTTGCACAAGGCTTTAGATTTCAATGAACACATTCTCTAATCCCAAGGCATAGTTCAAAATTTCCTTTCCCATGAGTTCTATCCCCAAGAAGGAGAAGCACTGATACATGTCAAGAATATTCCTTTGTAAGGGCTAGTATCCAAAATCTATAAAGAACTCACCAAACTCCACACCCGAAAAACAAATAATACAGTGAAGAAATGGGCAGAAAACATGAATAGACACTTCTCTAAAGAAGACATCCAGATGGCCAACAGGCACATGAAAAGATGATCAACGTCACTCCTCATCAGGGAAATACACATCAAAACCACACTCAGATATCACCTCATGCCAGTCAGAGTGGCTAAAATGAACAAATCAGGAGACTATAGATGCTGGCGAGGATGTGGAGAAATGGTAACCCTCTTGCACTGTTGGTGGAAATGAAAACTGGTGCAGCCACTCTGGAAAACAGTGTGGAGCTTCCTCAAAAAATTAAAAATAGATCTACCCTATGACCCAGCAAGAGCACTGCTAGGAATTTACCCAAGGGATACAGGAGTGCTGATGCATAGGGGCACTTGTACCCCAGTGTTATAGCAGCACTTTCAACAATAGCCAAATTATGGAAAAAGCCTAAATGTCCATCAACTGACGAATGGATAAAGATGTGGGTTTTTTTTTATACAATAAATTTCATATTAAAAAAAGATGTGGTTTATATATACAATGGAATACTACTTGGCAATGAGAAAGAATGAAATATGGCCTTTTGTAGCAACGTGGATGGAACTGGAGAGTGTTATGCTAAGTGAAATAAGTCATACAGAGAAAGACAGATACCATATGTTTTCACTCTTATGTAGATCCTGAGAAACTTAACAGAGGTCCATGGGGGAGGGAAAGAAAAAAAAAAGAGGTTAGAGAGGGAGAGAGCCAAAGCATAAGAGACCCTTAAAAATGGAGAACAAACTGAGAGTTGATGGGGGGTGGGAGGGGAGGGTGGGTGATGGGTATTAAGGAGGGCACCTTTAGGGATGAGCACTGGGTGTTGTATGGAAACCAATTTGACAATAAATTTCATATTTAAAAAAAAGAATATTCCTTTGTAGAAAGTGGAGCTTTGAGTATTATAGTAACTTTGGTATTTCTTGCCTCTGTCTCTTCCCACCTATTGTGGGTGCTCTTGGTTCTCTGCCAAGATCACCTTGATGCTGGTGCACCCATACCCTAGGCTGCTTTGAGTATTGACTAAGAAGGGTTCATAGCTGCCTCCTTCTTCAGAGAATTTCCCTTGGCCAGATAGGACTGGGAGATTACCATACAACTCATTAAAAACTGCCGGTGGCCAATGACTGACTGATGCGGGAGCACAAAAGACCAGACTGGCCTTCGTGCCTCACGTTGAAAATAACTCTGTAGTGCACTCCTTCTCCCAGGGCTTCCTCATGGAACCAAGTGGAAGCTAGTTTTCAGGCTAAACAATTTCCTTGCTTACCTTTCTTTCCTGATGTACCCTGTTTCCCCAACTCCTCTTCTGAGAGTATTCCATCGATAAATCACTAGAAAAGAACTTTTATCTCAGGCTGTATGTGTAGGGAACCCAACCTAAGACACACCTATGAGTCTAGTCGATGTCAGATAGCCTTGGAACCATCTCTAAGTTGAGAGTGGAGGCCTCCTCAGAAATGTCACTGAACCAGTGATGTCAAAGAAAGGATGACTAAACCTCTGTCCCTCTGTGGGAAGGGATTTGTTTCTATTAATTTCTCAACCTTCTCATAATCATAGTAAAAAGATCCAGAAGGCTGAGATTAGGATATGAATCCAAAGAATGGAGCCAGAAAAACCCACTTGATCTATCTTTCAATCTTACAGGGAAAAGAGGGGCATATAATTATGTGGTCCACCTTAGTTCAATATAATAGAGAGACTTGGAGTTTCAATTCTGGCTGATAGGAAGTAATGTGAATTGACCCAGAAGAGCTCTGAGTACTAACTCCCTGTAATAACTGAATAGAAAGAAGGGCTGGTCAAAGAGTCTGTTATTCAGAGTTCTAGCCAGATCTCCCTCTTGCCATCGAGAGATCATCTAATACCAAATACTGCCCAGCATCCGGCAGTATATGGTATAGCATGACTTTACACACAGGATGGGTGGACTAAGTCAGAACAGTTTCTTCTGTTTCACATCGAAGCTAGTGATAGGAAATTGAGAGAGGAAAATCTCATGATGAGGATCCATAAAGAAGCCTAGACCAGGAACAGATAGAGTTAATCTGTATCCATCTGTTTTTATTTTTCTCCAACCCACTCTGTCAGCCACTACAAAATATTCCCATGTGTTCCTGGGTACTGTTGAACAAGACATCTGGAAATAAGCTTCCTTGTTTTTAAACCATGATAACAATAGAGGAATTAGAAAAATTATGTTAAATGCTTCATTATTCTGATGGGAAAAATCTCTAGCCAGGAAAACTCTGTTAAGACCCATATTGGAAAGTGTTGTTAGCCTACATGTCTTGTCCCAACTTACAGTCTGATTGGCAAGCTTATGAAAGAGGTGGGAGACCCAGTGCAAAGGGGCAGGACTGGTCAGGTGGCTGTTGGAATCAAAACAGCCAAGCAGTGTTCTGAGTTAGAAAAAAGAATCAAGTCAGGGGTTAAGGACCTCCAGGCTGCTTCCAATAAATAGAAAACACCAAAGGAAGAAAAATACCAAAAAGAGAACATTTAAACAAATAAAAAGGCTCTATTAGAGCACACATGCATGTACTTAGTTCTGTTAGTTCAGAGATACAATTATTCCCTAATCTCAGTTTAAACATGGGAGTCAGAATCATGCGGTCACAGAATGGAAACCTGGGTAGGACTTTTGTGCTCATCAAGGATAACTTGTTCATTTTACAATGGACTCAGAACGGGTCAGGAAGAGCAGCTGGGATGAGACCCCATGGCTCTGCCACGCAAGTTAGTACACGTGCCCCGCACTGTGGTGTATGATCACTGCCCCCAAAATGTGACCATTCCCCAGAATTAGCTGCAGACACCAATGCTATCTTTAAAAATGTAATTAAGATACATTAACATAATTGTGTTAACAATATGCTTTCTCAGTAAAAAATAATGTATTTAGCCCAGAAAGTTTATCTCTGCATATAACTATCGTTTCTTCCTTGCAAGTGGAACTATCATCTCTCTCCATTGCAACCAAAATTCACTGAAACAAAAAAAAATGCAATGATATTTATTATCAAAAACTGTTTTTTATTACATCAGAACAAATACCACTATATTGTTAACACCTTGGCGTAAATTATCTTCAGATCAAAGCCAGGACATTATGAGACTGCTATGGCCTGTGTAGCCAGGGCACAATTAAAGGGAACCATAAACAAAGTTACCAGCCTGACAATTCTGCCTTCCTTCTGGCCAACCTCAGAAGGGTAACCTAACACTGAAATCCCTAATCTTCACAAGCTTCAAGCTGGGAAGCAGAAATCAGCTGGCCCAACTCACTAACATTTTGTAAGAATTCAGAGTTAGAATAACTGCTCCAAATAAAAGCCCACTGTGGAGCCAACACAGGGTAATTATGTGCCGGTGGCGGTTAGGGTGGGGGGTGATTGCCAAGTATAGAGATGAGGGTGAAATTAAATTAAACCAAATCCCAAAACTCTGTTAGAGCATCATCAGCCTTAATTCTGTCCCAACCAAGTAGAAGAGTAGGGCCGCCCTGCTGACATCAAATAAAAATGGATTAATTTGCACTTACTCAGGGTTGCCAGGTAACCATCCCCTTTTCCCCCATTCATTAAAAGCCCTCCAGATGTGTAAATTCCACCTTACATCTATATTCTTTCTGCGGCACATTATAAGTCCCCTTTGTGGATTTTAATGGGGATGAAAGACGAGGCTGCACCTGGGCACAGCTAATGTTCAAAGTACAGGCTTTGGGATTTTCTAGACGGCCAGACACTCATAAGAAGAAAAACGGCAGATTCCATTTTCTTCTGCTTCAGAGTCTTGTTTTTGACAACTCCCAGTGAAAAGGGTGCATTTCCCTCCAGCTTAAATCGGCTTGCCAACCTTTGTGAGCAGCATTGCCAAGGTCAAACAAAGGCCAGGAAGAACCTTTGGGAAACCAACGGTGATATCCCTACTTCTGCACCCTCACTCTCCACCTCTCAGCAAGCCACCTTAAGAAGGTGTTACATTTAAAGCCTTGTTGGGACTATTCCTTACCCATGCCAGGCAGTGTGTGCACAGCAAGGAACTCCCACCCTGCTGGCCCTGGAATGCACCTTTCATTCATTCCATAAACATTTACAGGGTGCTTATGATATGCCAGGCTGTGCTAGGTGCCAGGGATTAAGAGAAGAATCAGAAAGTCCGTGCCCACCCGGAGCTCAGCCTGCTGCACATATAATAGAGTTCATTTACCATTCTGGGTTTTATTTGTTCATTAATTTTAGTTTGGGGCCTTGGAATAAGAACTTGCCTTCTTTTTGTCAGTATATGCCTATATTTAGAAATTCGTGTCCCTTTTCTGAGGCTTCACTGGATCCAGATAACTCTATCTTTATGACTAAAAATCTTGTTAATGCTGAGCACTATCTACATTAGTAGACAAAGCAGGAGTTTATCTCTGAATGGTGGTCAGGCCGGGGGCAGCGATGAACAGTGGTGAGGGAACAGGGCAGCTGGGCCCCCTGTAATGCCCAGGTGCTAGTCCTTCCTCTCAGGAATCTACTGGATGTTGGAAGCCACTTCATTGGATTAATACATGGAAGATGGTAATAAAATGCAATCGCAAAAGGCTACATTTGAAGAGGGACTAGATTTGATCTAGCACACATTTTGCTGCAGTCAGTGTGACCTCGTAAAACTCTCTTGGGTCTCCATGCATGTTCAGTTTTTTCATCTCTATAGAAAAAGAGATGAAAAAACTGAACATGCATGGAGACCCAAGAGAGTTTTACGAGGTCACACTGACTGCAGCAAAACCTTGGGATACTGAGTACTGTTTGTGATCTAATAACATGTTCGGGGCTCTAGCCCAAAGGAGAGATAACTGGAGGACTCCAGAAGCCTGTCAGGCTGGCAGAAGAGATTTTTTTTGTAAAGGAGGGTATTTGGAAGTTTCTCAGATTGCACCAAGTAAATGTTACTCATTCCAGAAAACCCTGCCTCAGCGGGTGCCCTCGCTGGAACAACTTCTGTGGCTGTATTAGTCAGGATTCACCAGGGAAATAGAACCAAGAGGATTGACTGATTATTATTAGCTCACACAATTATGGAGGCTAAGGCAGCCCATGATCTGCAAACTAGAGACCCAGGAATGCTGCTGGTGCCATTTGAAGCCTGAATGTTGGAAAGCTAATGGTGTCCATTTCAGTCTGGTTCTGAAGGCCTGGGAACCGGAGCACCGAAGCACTGAGGGCAGAGGGAGATGGATGTCACAGCTTAAGCAGTCCTCCCAGAGCCAGTGATTCCTTCCTTCTTCTACCGTCTGTTCTAGTTAGGCCTCAATGGCCTGGATGAGGCTCACCCACACTGGGGAGGATAATCTGCTTTACTCATTCTACCCATTCAAATGCTAATCCCTTCCAGAAATACCCTGACAGATATACCCAGAAATGATATTTAAGTACATATCTGGGCATCCGGTAATCCAGTCAAGTTGACATGTAAAATTAGCTATCACACAGGCATAACTCACACCCTCTTGCTACAGAAAAAAATGGAACAAATGGATGGATGGTGGTCTGTGCTCTGCTTTTGATGTGCTGTTTTCTTTTGAGTTTTCTGGAAGACTCTTAAAAAGAAGGCATTCCTTTATTCTAAGAGAGTTTAAAGAAATATACTTCTATAATGTATGGAAGTGCAGATTAGTGGAAATTTATTGGTATCTTTAACTGCTGCCATGTTTAAATTGATTTCCCTTTCTTCCAAGCCATATTTTTTAAATCCTTCCAGGGGAAAGAAGTATAGGTGAGGATAGGATGAGGCCATGAAAAAGTGAAGACTATAGAATCCTGAAAGAAATCCAGCTTAGGTTTAAAAAAAAATCAGGCAGCTGTAATAACAGAAATATTGGAGTGCCTGGATGGCTCAGTCGGTTGAGTGGCTGACTCTTGGTTTTAGCTCAGGTCATAATCTCACAGCTTCATGGGTTCGAGCCCCACATCAGGCTCTGCACTGGCAGCAAGGAGTCTGCTTGTGATTCTCTCTCTCTTCTCTTTCTGACCCTCCCCCATTCATGCTGTTTCTGTCTCTTTCAAAATAAATAAATAAACAAAAAAATATATAGGGGCACTGGGTGGCTCTGTCATTTAAGTGTCCAACTTTGGCTCAGGTCATGATCTCATAGTTTGTGAGTTCAAGATCCACGTTAGGCTCTGTGCTGACAGCTCAGAACCTGGAGCCTGCTTTGGATTCTGTGTCTCCCTCTCTCTCTGCCCCTCCCCCACTCTCTCTTTCTCTCTCTCTCAAAAATAAATCAATATTAAAAAAAAATTTTAAATATATAAAGTCTTCTCTTTTATTACATTTTTAAATCAACCCACAAATCTAGTTTGTTCAAGTCAGATGGGGGATAAAAGATGCAATCACCACCCCTATCTTCAAAGAAGGAAGGTGGCAGTGAGGAAGAATAACACAGCAAGTTTACACTTCAGAGCAATATTCCATAAGTGCCAAATAAGTGCTAGTGATAATCAGTTACATCTTAAACATGCCATGTCTTTATCTCCATTGCCACCTTCCTATCACCAGCCTCTGTCATCTCTTGCCTTGACTGGTATAGACGCTTCCTACCTGGACTTTCTTCATCTTCCCTTGCCTCCTGCGATCTATTGTCCTCACAGGAGTCAAAGAGATCTTTTACAAAATCCAAAAATGACTCTGTCACACACAGTTGCTTGAAGTGCATTGAAGGCCTCCTGTTGCTTTCAAGATAGAATTTGGCCTGAATAATCTGGCCCTACCCTTTCTTTCAACCTTATCGCTCACATCTCTCTCCCTCTCTCACCCTGCTCCCAAGCTCCAATGCACTTTGCTCTATTCCTGAAATGTTCTAAATTCCTGCAAGTTTCAGGAGCTTGAATGGACCCCACTGCTTCTCCTACCCTCCCGTGCCATCCTATCTATCAACCTGGACATAAATTCAGTATAACTGCCTGGAGCAGGTCTTCCATGATCTTCCATTCTCAAGTGTCCCCTGTCATCCTTTCTTATCATACCTTCTACTTTTCTGTCATAACTTACATTAGTTGACTACATGCTCCAAAAAAGCAAGAATGATCTGTTTTCGTTACTGCTTTATAACAAACATATTAGTAACTATTTGCTCTAGAAATATTTTTGAAAGAATGATTGAACTGGGAGATTAGCGGAGACACCAGAGCACGAGCATTTGAGGTAGTGAGGGAAGACTTAAAGAAACTGAGCTTAGAGTCAAGCCTTAATGATTAAGTAGGGCGGTAATGGCTGAAGAGAGAAGGCAGGAATTCTAAGATTCATGTTTATAGTGTGGCTTTGGTCATGGTTATAAGCCTTAACAAAATCCAGTGCCATTTTTCAGGTGGGTTCCATTTGGATCTGATGTTTGGCAGAAACAATTGCTGAGTAGCAAATCAAGTTTTGAAAAAACTCAATCCAGTTGCTTTCCTAACAATAATTCAAATAGACTCCATGACATTACTGTCATCACTTTACATGTCTACATTAACATTTAAACAGAAAAGCGATATAGATTTAAAGTGGTTTTAGCACAGACTCCTAAATAGTTGATTTGGTGTTGAGATCACACTCACAGTGGCTGTGGTAAGTGGGAGGTAGAGAATACATAAAAGGGAAGTGAAGATGGTGTTGGCTTTTGTGGGCAGAGACTGTGCAGTGGGTGAGGTCAAAACCTGTGGAAAAACTTAAACATAATTTGAACTTATCTGCTAGGATTTGTCTGCTAATGCAACCGGAATTTTAAAAATACTTAGCTGATTTAGATGAGTCGTTAAAAACTATTATATATGAGGCTACCTCATAAGTAGTTGAGAAAAAAGTGCCTCTATCACAAAGAAAGGGATAAAAGCTGAGTCTTCTCAAAAGGTAATTCTAGTTTCAAGGCCTAGGGGTGGGAACAGAAGAAATGAATTTGGGGACAAGGTAATTCTTATCAATCTTTCTATTTTCTGCAGTAGAGCAGGATCCCCTGCTCTTTTTCTTGAATCCTTGGAATGTGCCAAGCTCCCTTTGATTTCAGCCGACTCACAACTTCCTCCCTCTTTCTGAGAACTCTTTGCTGGCATCATCACCTGGCTGATTGCTGTGCATTCCTCAGGTTTTCTCTTACACCAATTTACAGAGTCCTCACCACTCCTTTTATACCTTCCACAACTGTCCTTCTTTGTAGCACTGTCAGGATCCAAAAAGCTTTTGAATGTGAACCCCAAGACCAAACTAAGGGCTAACCTCAATGATGTCTGAGGTTCTTTTATTTGCAATTCTGGGAAGATTTGATAGAAGCTTGGTGGTATTGTGCTTATCTATTTGGCTTCTTAACTGAGGCAAAGAAACACAGAAACTAGTTTTTTAGCTCTATAAGAATAATGATTGGCTCCATTTAAACCAAAGGAAATGCAGGAATTCTGTTCTGTCCCACTGGGTTCTAAATGATACAGATACGTACTTGGCATTTTCTACTTTTCCAGTTTCCTCTTACAGGCTTTAAGTCCTTGCCTATAGATTGCATATTCCTGGGCCCCACTTGGAGAGAACGGATTGGAAATGACTAGAGAGATGGTATATAAATAATTTAGATATGGAAATCTAGCTAGCTAGCTATTTTACCATACACACATATTTTTATTATAGACATGTAAGATAAATATCTATTTAAGCACAACTCCTGACCTAAATATGGCGTGTATAATTCTCAGGCCACAGACTCAGAAAAAATATTTTTCGTTGTTTTACCATAATTCAGTTTACTTTCTATTACTCACAGATGAAAGAAACTCAATCTCAGCTGATTCCATTTTACTTCAGTTCTGTGTTTCTCAGTTGATCAGAATCCCTAGGTCTTCATAGAAGTTCCAGGTGCCTAGAGAGAGCCAGGTGTCAGGAAAGTGGTGCAAAGAACCTCACATCTGATTGTCATCCCTTCGAGTGGGCACCTGCAGAGTCTTCTAGATGCTGATGAGTGTCCTCCGTCACCTTGCAGATCACTGTTGCATTTACCTCACACTGTTTGGGAGGCCCTGACCGGCCCAACACCTTCCTCTGCCTGTCTGCACCCCTCTCAAACACTCCACTCCTCTACTTCCTTCCTTACACCACCACCACCTGGCAGGGTGTTCTTTGAGGTTGTCTCTCAGGCTATTCTGCCTCCAGATGCAGCCTTTTCTCTCCATTTTCCCCATGCCAGCTGAGTTAGATGTAGGTTGGCTACTTCTATCACATGGCTTGGTCTAAGAGCTGAGGAATGGTGGGAATAGTCATGGAAATGTCCTCACATATTCTTAAAGGACAGGAAAGACATTTCCAGCATATGACATGGTTTGAGAGAAGGTTCTGAGGTTGACATGAGATAAACCAATAAAAGAGATACTGAACAAGGAAAGAGACTAAGGTGGGCCATTGAAGAAATGAAAGGAGATAGGTTCTGCTGAAGGATTTTCAAAGAGATGCTAATGATCTTGAACATGATCCCTGACTGAAGATGCTGCCAGTGATCTTAAATAGAAAATATAGTACATGTTATTGTATCTAGAAATGTTGAAACATACACGGACTTGAATATCACTCAATTACCCGTTAGTCTCAAACACAAAAAAGTATCCTACAACTCCGGATGCTTGCCTCATTTGCTACACATAATGTGGACTTGTCCTCAGTCCCTTGGTTTAGAGATGTGACACCATTCTAGCTCCCCAGTTTTTAGGTCTGTATTTGTTGGGGAATAATAGAAGGTAAGCACCACTTCTTCAGTGAAATATTTTTGCTCATTTTCTAAAATGCTATTTTTTTCTGGCTATTTAATAAAGAAACTTCATTACAGAATATTTGGAAAAATACAGAAAAAATACAGAAAATAAAATACAGAAGAAAATAAAATACCTATAAATCCGTCACTCAGAGATAACCACCATTACCATTTTGATGTATGTACTTACAGTCTTTTTCTCTACAAAAAGATGTAAATTTTTTATTACAAAAACGTAATGATACTTCACATACTATTTTCTACCCCATTCTTTCCCTTGAATTTATTGTGACCATTTTCCAAATCATTAACTGCATTCCTAAAATAATTCTTACTGGTTGCTCAGGCTTCAATTATGTGTATACACCATAATCCATTAATTCTATTCCCTGTGGTTCAACATTTAAGTTGTTTTCAATCTTTCACTATTACCAAGAGCATAGCTTCACTTAAAAAATAGTAAAACAATTGCTATTGCCATTACCACTGCATTTTCTCTCTTCAGAACAGTACGCAAATTGAAATCACACATACAGTTCAGGGACTGAAAAGACCAGAAAGAGAAGATTACTTTGGTAGCAGTGTTTATAATTTTTAGAGGCTGTTTAAATTGAGGGTAGAAAGTTCCAGTGGGAGAGATAACTAGCATTTGGCAAAGACTTTACACGAAGGAAGTATCACAAACAGAAACGGTATGAAGGACTGTAAGGAGGATTGAGGAACAACACCATGTAAGAAGCAAAGCAGAGAGGGTGCCTGGGTGGCTCAGTTGGTTAAGTTGGCTCGGGTCATGATCTCGTGGTTGGTGGGTTCAAGCCCCATGTCTGGCTCTGTGCTGACAGCTCGGAGCCTGGAACCTGCATCGGATTCTATGTCTCCCTCTTTCTCTGTTCCTCTCCCACTCATACTCTCTCTCTCTCTCAAAAATAAATAAAGATTTTTTAAAAATTAACAAGAAAAACAGAGAGCTTACAATGATATTTTAAGAAGCAATTTTTTTGACTTTAATGACAAACATGTCAAGTGCTGAAGTCCATTGGGAGGGTCACAAGACAGTGTGATGCAGACAGCTTCCAGACAAGCACTCTGGCCTCCATGCTCACGGCTGTGCACTGGGTCTTAGCATCAAGCCAGTTTAGTTAACATCCTGACTTGTGGTATTTATGGACATGAAACTGTACCTACAGATAAGATAAGTAGGACAAAAAGAGTGTGAGTCTACAAAATTTTATCCACATCTGAAGTGTCTCTGAGAAGTCCAGTCCCTTGTGACTCACTCATTCATCCTACTCCATAAGTAACATTATTTTGCAATAATTTATAGCTCAGAGAAGATACTCTCTCCATCTGGAAATGGGAACATGCAAGGAGGCAAAGTAAAACAAAAACAAACAAACAAACAAAACAATTGAGCCCAGGAAGTTCAAGACATTCAGAATTGCTTAGAGAGACTACAGATACCTTCAAAGAAAAGGAACTGGATTCAATTTCCTAGCACTCTTCCCCCTGTCTACATATAGCCTAAGTAACAGCCATTAAGAGAGTTCTGCCTCTGACTTTCAGTTTGTGTCATGATGTTGGGGAACGGCAGTGCCAAGAATTTTTCACTCTTTAGATCTTTGTGGAGAGATGCTTGCAGTTGGGCGAATGAAAATGTTTGTGACATTAAAAGGCAGCAACCTGTCCTGGCCTCAGTTTGTATCACAAGTGACGTGTGTGAATTGCCTTCTACTCAGGCAAGTAAAAGAGAAAGTTGAAAAAGAAGTTCAAGGATTAAGTTTCCATGTGGGTCTCCATTCACAACAGATGGCCTCCACACGGACAAGCTTTACGCATTCGGTGATCTCCAGATGGGCAAATAAAATGCCATTTTTGATCTTATTGTAAATTCGGGAGGGGGGTTGTTACAATCTTTCAATCAAACAAAAAGGAGAATGGATTTTCTCCAGGCAGGGACCCTAAGCTAAAAGAGTAAACATTAAGGCCATATAAGGATTCTGGACGTAAATTTATTTGTCTTCACAGAAGCTGAAGTTTTAATTTGTTGCAAGCCTTGGAGATAAAAATATATGAATAACTGTAGAATACTTTTGATAGGTTATACATATGGCACACTCAAAGAAAATTAGTGTACAACTTTTGGGCAATCTTATGCAATTCAATATGTATTGTGAAAAGAAACTGATTTTAATAGTTTCATTGAATATTTGATTTTCTAACTATCTTCCCATTTAAAATAGGGAATTATCTTTCTTAAAATTATCTTTCTCTTCCTTATTCTACTAAGCAGTCAACTTTCCCCATTATTCCTGAAAGGGCTCCTTTCCTCTTCATTTTCACGACAGCCTCAGCCATATCATCAGGCGCCTCTTTGATTTATACAATACAGCACACAATTGGCATCTTGCCTTTGATTTGGTGTTTCATTCTGCTTCCCCACCTGAGCCAGTCTCTTCAATATTCTCCTCAATTATGTGACTCCCGCATCACTCACACACACACACACACACACACACACACCTAAAAGCATCTGATTTGAGTAGCCACCTCATGATTGAAGTCCAAGATCCTGATTACAGCAAAGAAGGTTAAGTATCAATTTAAGCAAAATAAAGTTCTGTGTAAACTTCAATTCTTACTAAAAACCCATTGCTCTGCTTTAAAAATAGGACAATGATAGGGGCGCCTGGGTGGCTCAGTCGGTTGAGCGTCTAACTTTGGCTCAGGTCATGATCTCACGGTTCGTGGGTTTGAGCCCCACGTCGGGCTCTGTGCTGACAGCTCAGAGCCTGGAGTCTGCTTCAGATTCTGTGTCTCCCTCTCTCTGCCCCTCCCCCACCCATGCTCTGTCTCTCTCTCTCTCTCTCTCTCTCTCTGTGAAAAATAAACTTTAAAAATTTTTTTAAAAATAGGACAATGATAACGCACACATGTTCTTGATTCTATTAATATATTTAAATATCATAGACTTTGCATTTTAACCTAGGACACCAAACAGCCAAGACACTCATATACATGGAAACATTTGATTAGTGTCTACACCTTTAATTAAGCCAAACAACCTAGCCCAGTGCCAAACCTATGGTCAATTTTCAGTGAATAATTGATTTTAAAAATTTTAATTATCTATTCAAGTCTTAATTTTTAAAAAATGTAGTAGCTTCTGAGATTTACAGTATAGCATATTGAGGTGAGGCCCAAATACATCCACCCAGAGAAAAGCTAAGTGAGAAGCAGCACCACCTATTGGTGATAACCATAGTCTCTGGAGTCCAGTAGATCTGGGTTCCAATTCTGACTTAAATATTGGTTTGTACTCTAGGATGTTACCTGCCTCTACAAGCCTGGGTTTTCACATATATCAAATAAATAAAATAGTAGTACATACCACATATCAAGTTGTGTAAGGATAAATAAGATTGTACACGTAAAGCTCTTTGTGCATTTTAGCAATACCCTGCCCTGCCCTTACATACACACAAATTCACACACAGCTATGATTATGTTCAGCATCAATGAACCTTTCTTTATAAGCTACTAGAAGAGAGGGGCTTTGTTTCTGTCGTGTGGAACAATGTTGAGCAGTACATCTGTTGGATGCTTCATTATGCCTTTCGTTTATTGTGGTGATAAAAATTCTGTTGCTGTATTCCCTAATTAACCCTCTATTTCAGCTACATCAAAAGTCTTATCTTTCCAATAAATCCGATGTTCTTTTAAAACCCCCTAACTTCACCCCCGATCTCTCACCTATCCCCAAAGTTCTGGGAACTAGCAAGTGACACAATGGTTTTCTAGTTAGCACGCATGTGTGTAAAGGTCACCTGTATTTGACATCTGTTACCTTGTCCATAATCAGGACTGAAGTGACTGCTTTTGGTTGTCTGCACGTATGTCTCTTTACTTTATCACCTGGTGGTCTCCTTTCCAGAATTCACACCTTCAGCCAAAAAGACCAAGAGTTCCTGGGAGACAAGAAGCATCCTTCATTCGAGGGTGTGGGAAGGAGCACAGACATATGGTCTATGACCACAGGTAGGAAAATTACTTGGAATTTTCACAGGTGGGCACCTATCGCTGCAGCCATGTTGCAGATCGTGTCCTTGGAACATAATTGGATCTGTCAGCCCTGACAAACACAGGATTTCTGCTCCAATCCACTGAGAACCCACTGTTCTAACTGCTTGTGGGATTTGTATTACTACCTGCCTTGCTTCTCCCACATGATTCTTGTTCATTTGAGTCTTTTCACGTGCTCTTGCTCTATGATATGCTGGCCAGTCTATAGAGCATTCCACTTGATCATCTGCTGGAAAAGGGGATTTCTGTTGACTTTTAAAACCTGTATTAGTTGAACATTCAACTAATATAGTAAGTTTCAAGGTAAGGTTCTTTTGAATATTTGAAAAGAAAAATCCCATGGGAACTCATGACAGAATGGAATAGTGGAAAAAGCACAAACTTGGAGTCTCATAAGCCCTGTGAGATCTGCATCTGTTTCCTCACTGCATACTTACAGTGCAGACTTGTGATGTGCATGGAGTGAGATAAACAAGTATATAAAGTACCTGGTGCAGTATGTGAGACATTAGTTAGAACCCAATTCATTTTCCGTACCCTCCTCCCTACGTGTTCTACATCTCTTCTCTGAGTTAGAGTCTAGCAAGTAAGAAGGCAGTTGCATGTGCCGGGCATCTCCCTGGAACCTACATTCTTGGTCCAGAGATGTTTACATGCAGTATGCAGGGGTGAGGAGGCTGTCAGCATTGAGAGTAAAATAATAATGAGTTTATTCTCCTGAAAACAAGGTCTAGCTAAGCTGATATATTATGCCATGACTGTCTTATAGAGAAAGATGGTCTCTTCTGTGTACTTCTGAGCATTTTTGAAAGGTGCATTGAAAAAGACTGAGGAATTCCAAGAAATTTCAAGCACACCATTAGAGTATCAGAAGAGAATAACCGATGGGTACCCTTTATCCCAAGAGTCGTAGACATGGATTTTTCCAGAGGAGGCTGTGTCTCAGTGCAGGCTGCCATGACAAATACTATAGACAAAGTACTATTCACGTCAGAAATCTATTTCTCACAGTTCTGGAGGCTGGAAGTCCAAAATCAAGTGCCAGATTGCCAACTTCTTCTTGTACCTTCACATGGCAGAAAGGAAGCAAGCTACTTCTCAGTCTTCTTCTTATAAGGACACTAATCCCACTCATAAGGTGCCCACTCTCATGACCTAATCACCTTCCCAAGACCCCACCTCCCAATACCATCACATTGGGATTAGGGTTTCAACATATGAATTTGGGGGAGGCACATTCAGTCTACTCAGGCTGGGTTTCCTTCTGTTTTCTCATTTGCTTTCATCTTTCTCCTTCCATGCTGCTTCCACATGGCCCTCGCTTCATGAAAGCACACGACTGGTTTGTCTTTTGATTTTATGTCATAGAGCCTCCCTCACACCTTAGTCTTCATCTAAAAGTGGCTTCTTATTATGTATTTAATATCCTTTCCCTCTGTTACTGTCTCAGTGCCCCCAGTTATGGATGTCCATGGTGACTGACAGTTCTTCAAATTCTTGCTTTGAGCAAAACTTCCTCCTGATTCTGTAGAAGTTTCAGATGGATAAGCAATGAACCTCTCATACATTATATGAACATTTTGCCCCGTGGCCTAGAATTTCTGTATTTAAATAGGAGTGGTTTTTTTTTTAATGAAAGAGGATTGGATTAAAAGCTCAAAATATTGTTCTCTAATTGTGTCCTGTACTACTTCCTGATATCCACAGATAAGACTTAAGTAGGTTTCCCTGTGAGTTAAATTTCTTGTGTTTAATATACCAGAATATATGGGGTAGACCGTTAGCTTTTGGAAGAAAAAAATTATGGTTCTTGGCATTGTGCTTTTTTTCTTTTTCTGCAAATACGACTGTGGAACCATCTCTGGATTCCCTAGTCTTAGAGACATACACCAGGTTATTTATAATTTTGTGATTTCTCCATATAGCACACACATTATTCTGGAACCTTAGCTCTGAATAAATGCCTCTGTGAATTCAAATACCAATCTGTTAATCAGTTTTCATGATCAAGAGAAAACAAATAGATTATTTTGACATTTTTAGCAATATATTTAAAGTGAAAGATGATCTTGTGGACTCTGTGGTCTGGTCTCGGCTGATGCAATTATGCCAGGAGTCCCCTGTAAAAGTAATTAGGGAAGTTGAAAAAGTGAGCAGTCCCCAGATGTGATCTTACCAATGGCCTTAATATATGACATCAATGAGTTAAATGAGGAAACTACCAGAGGCCAAACATCTAGGTTTTAGGTTTCAGATGAAGTTTTTGCTTGTGCTCACCTCAGGAAATGAATATTGCATTCATAAATTGTTGTTCTTATCCAGGAGATGAACCATAGCAGTTTCATTTAGCCCTAGAGTATTAAATTTCTTTAACACTTTGCCACATTAGAATATGTTTTCCATCCGAATGTGATGATGCAATATTTGAAGGGAAAAATCGTTAGCCAAGTGACATTCCATAACAAGCCATAAAAGTTTATGATGCACGTAGTAGGATAATTGGCACAACAGGAATTGAATACTTCCTTATGGATAATATTTGATAAGCTATGGCATGTATAACAATCATAACATTCCAATTGACCAATGATGGCTACTTTAGAATGCATTTATTTTATTGTTTCCATAATGGATTTTACAGTGCCAGAATTGGTTCTACTCTACTGGAAAGATGGAAAAAGGACCATATTATTTTTCCTCCTGCATTTATTTTCCATTGTAATCTTTTGCTTGTGCATTTTATTTTCCCCCCACCAGACTTTTTCACCACAAGCTGTTGACAAAGGATTTGTTGAAAGGCAAAACTAGTGGACAGCAATGTTTTAGTTTTCTCCTCAAGGTGGCATTCTTTTGCATAAAGTCCTTTTATAATATTAATTAACTCACTCCTGGACAGTGTCCTTTCTCCCAGGCTCTAGCTTTTCTAAACCTCACACCTGTTTTTCCTTGGGTGTTGTGCTCTATAAGCTTATACATTTCCCGATATTTCCCAGTGTAGCTTCTTATGAAATAACACATTTCCCCCAAACCCCTGCAAAACTTCTACCCAACTGTTTTCAATAGTGGCAGTCAAGCCTGAACTTGTCAGTCAAAGCACAGCTTATCAGTCTGAGCTTTTTCTTTTTAAGCTTTTACTCGGTGACTTTTGAGACCTGTCAACACCCAGTTGATTTTAGCCCTAACAATAAAGTCACACTCTATCTCCCACATAGAAGCTTTAAGATTAAATTCTGATGTCATATACGTCATATTTACATAGTTAAAACTCATAACAAGCAACCCACAGGCAATAGGATGTAATAACCATGCAACAGAGCCATTTCCTGTCCCCCTTTTTTCTCTCACACTGTGTTTCGTGCGGTTTATTGGATGTGAATGTTTATGAAAATGAAAATCGTCTGGGAGAAACCTGCTGGCCAGGTCTGAGGTTTAGAAGAATTCAACTGGAGGGGAATATAGAGCTGTAAATGCTTGGCCACCTCTTACATTATAAAGTAGAAGCACTTTCAACATTCCCTTCCTTTCCAGAAAAGAGAGAGATGGGAGGCCACCATTACATGCTCTAACAGCAGATTTTTAAGATCTTTAATTCTTCTGCTCTTAAAGGAAAACAACTAACTTAGTCAAAAAAACACAAAACACCAAAAGTTTTATAGTTTTCACTTTTAAACACAAAGCACCTACTTCAAATGCACTGCAAGGTGAAATTTAACCACGGATGCGATTTAAGAGTCAAATCTACCGTGGCACTTTAAACAGCCAATTTGAGAGGAGTTAAGCATTTTCTTGGCAACCACTTTAGAGCTAGAAATATGTGTGTCATGTTAAAGCAAGAAAATGAAAGCCACTGCCTCTGATTTAATATGAAACCTCTGTCGCATCAAAAGATTAGGGCTTAGGTAAAAATATTGACAAGAAAATAAGGCTTAATGGAAGCACATTAAATACCACAATGTGGACACTTTCTTGTAGTTTCATTATTTAAAGTGAGGCAGAATGAAATCATTCTCTTAAGAGTGTTACTTTGGAAAACCTTCCGTATACATAAAGCCTAAGATACCATTTTTAAATAAGGTCTCATTCCTTCTGGGATAATCACACATATTATTCATGTTAAAAGATGCACACGGCAATTTAACAACTAGATGCTAACATGCTAGCAAACATTTGCATTTCCTTTCTATAGTATGTAAAAGGTGCAGTCCTATTCCTCATGTGAAATAATATTAAGAAAAACTCAATGGAATTAATCATTTCTCACGGTTATGATTTTGAGAAGTAAAACAAAAAGAAAAAAAAGACAGTAATAACATTCTTCACAAAGGCTCATCTTCCATTGTTTCCATACAAAAATCAGGCTATCTCAACATTTTTTTTTCTTATTCAACTATATAGGATGCTGATTTTTGTACTCAATTTTGTTTCAACAAATAGAGTTCCTAGAAGTACATAGACCCCAGAAATATAAATGCTTTTTTTTTTTTTTTGCCAGCAAAAGATATATTTACACACCTCTCTCTCTCTCCCTATCTCTTTGTCTCGTGCATGCTCATGCCTACATATACTCCACGTGTTCATGGAATAACTGAGAGAATTCAGGAAAGGACTCCTCCAGCTAGACCTATCTGCTTTCTCCTCACTGGCCTGAGGTTCTGCTAACTGAATCCATTCCTCCTTGTCAGGCACTCTATCTTGAACAATTGTCAGTTCAAATGAAAATGCTCCTAAAATAAGAGTTTGTGGAGTCCATGAACTCCCCACATCAAGCTAATGAGCTAATATTGTTCATTAGCATCATATTGAGAAATAGTTTAAATTTACTTGGAGGAATAATTAGTATCATTTTGAGAGCACCCATAAGTTTTGAGGGCACTGTCTAGGCACTGTGAGGAGTATCAGGACGACTCAGTCTCTTACCCAGTGGGACGTGAAAGAGGTCAAGGACAAGAAGACAGAGAAAATAAGGTTATAATAGAAGAGATAGAGGAAGAGATGACAACAGGTGGAAAAGGAAATTAAAACAGAAAACCAGAAAATGTCAAAGGCAAATTTCCTCTCTTACAGTTTTGCATGGCATAGCCAAAGAGCCAAAATATAGCAACAATTTGTCAAATCTGATTTCCTTCACCTGCCCTTTTGCAGACCAGAGAGCCTTGAAAGAATAAGAAAATTCAGTCATGCCCATGACTATGTTTTTAATTGCAGAAATATCTGACATATTTACCCAAACATTTGTCTCTATGAATAAAGGGATGCTATTAAGGATTGCATAGAATTGCAAGGCTTTTGCATAAGGTTTTATGAAATTTTAGTTATTAATATAATTGCTGTTGAAACATGAAACTGAGACACATCTCTGCACGACAAAAACATAACCACTTCATCTCTGCCTGATTCTTTCACTTGTGTGCTAAAATAAACTAGAGGCGGCTGAAGTTTAGAACAGTTTTTCAGAACTGTAAATCCTGTTGAGTGTAAGCCACTTAGAGAAGGGTGATTGGTCGAAGATTATTGGTCTCTTTCAGATGGTATCAAATTAAGGGCTGGATTCAGCTCCCGGAGTCTGTGATAGCAATTACAGATGGAGCGAACTTCAAACGCTTTGGAGCTTGTGTCTAATTCAGAGTAACACATGACATCTTGGACAGATCCCGACATGCTTATGAAAGTATAAATGGAGTTGGAAATCTCACGAAATAAGTTAAAGATATCATCCTTTATGAGGTATGACTATAAAGTAATAGAACTGCTTTTGAAACCAACATTGCAGAACTTACACGTGCAAGTTGAATGTTGTCCCTTTAAAAACAGTCATGTGAGAGGTTCTACATTCACCCAAATGTTGCTGCCAGAAACGGCCATGGTCTTTCCTTGCCAATGGAAATGCCTCTGCTTTGGAGTGTAAATTGGAAATTTAAAATGGATGAAGATGTGCAGCCCAAGGTCTGATGAATAAAGTTAGTAGTTCAACTGAGGGATGGAATTCAATGGAGCAACAAGTAAATGAACCTTGTTAAGAAATTTTGCATTGTAACGTGTAATAAAAATAGCTAACACTTGCATTCTTACCACGTGCCAGATGCTGTCCCGAGCATTTGACACACGTGATTTCATGCAATGTCCACACTAACTCTGTGATGCAAGCTGTATCAACACCATTCTAAAAGGAGGGAAATTGAGGCACAGAGGAAAACAAAGCACCAGACCAGGCAGCTAGTGAGTGGCAGAACCAAAGATTCAAGCCTGGGGAGTCAGTCTCCAAAGCCCTTGCCTTTAAGTACTGTGCAATATTACCTCCAAGAGTCGCCCTAAAGGAAGACCTAATCAAGTTCCGAATTAGGGCAACAGGCTGTTGGATGCAACATTTGCTCATTATCAACTCTGAACATTCATAATGTATTAATGTGTGAGTATTCAAAGGCTTGGATTTGAAGTTTATGGGCTAGCTTGCAGGAGCCTATCCTGTAACGAGTGATTGAGCCTGTTTCAGTCAGCTTTGTGGCAACTGTGGGGGAAAGTTTATACCACGACTATTCCCTCTGAATTTGGGGTTTTGAAAATTCTCTAAATATAGTGTTTGTGAGCGTCAGACTCTCTTATAGGTTCACAAACTTTCAGGGACAGCATTTATTCGGATGCTGTGCATTGAGAGTATTTGGAAATATTCAAAACAGCGAGGGATCCAGCCGAGGACAAGTGGGCTTGTGAGTGCCTCAGGACTCATGCCGGCCAAGGAGAGCCAACAGCAAGATATGCTGGCGAGAGTGCAGGCTTCATAATCAATCAGACCTGATAACGTTGAGTAACTTTGTTGACTTCTCTGAGCCTCAGTTTCCTCACCTGCAAAGCAGGGGTCCCAATGCTCACAGGCTGTGTAAGGATTAAGTAAAATATAATTTAATCTAATTTTGCATGGTACAATCTGTAACAACACACCTTTTATAAATAGGAGTTTTCTTCCTTTTTCAGAAATATCCTTGCATTCTCCAGCTGAAAATAAATTACCTTCCAAATCATTGACTCAGCTTTCTCAGTGTTAGGAGTGTAATTGTGATACGGTAATTTAGACGCACAGAGGAAGGTTATTTTTACTGGTCTTGTTCATGATTCACCCCTGCTATTTTATTTGCCTAAAGTTTAGTGCCTGCAGCAGGCACCAATTGGGTTCCAACTGATAGAGACAGCACATGGGAGGAGGTGTGGGGTCTGACAAAGGGCTTGCAGCTGTTGAGAGAGCAAATGGATTAGGCAGCCAAGACCAGAAGCATCTGGTAAAACCGACATTTTTTTCCACAAAATTGACGTTTCTGTCATAAACAATAATTCCTAGCTTTCTTTTCACTACATTTGGAAACTTTTTTTTTTTTTAGTGTGGGGATGAGAAGATAGGGGTAGTTCTCTGTCTGATTACCATTTTCTTCAGAGGAAAAGAGGAAGACAACTGAAATACAAAATAAAGGCCAAGGAAAGTGTGTATATTTGTGCAAATGCTTGTGTGTGTTGGGGGGGGGGGTGCGGTGCGTTTGTCTGCAGCACAGAATAGGCATAAGGGGAGGCGTGGGCCCAGAGAGGATGGGAAAGTTCACTGAAGTAAATCTTGGGAAAAACAGTGGAAATGTTAAGGTGTGCATCAAGATTACCAATCAGATAGCATTGATCATCAAACTGATGTCCCAGGATATCTCTGAATTTGCACTGTCACATGTTGTTCAGTTCTCCTTTCCTCATACAGACCAAGTACCGCCTGAGCCTTGAGGAGTGACTCCAGGTGGAGAGACAGGGAAGGAAGCAGTATCTAGAACAATGCTGAGTCATTCCCCCAAATATCCCTCAGGAGGCTGAGGTGCTCACAGCGACAATGTGGTAACTTTGTCCACTTTAAAGAATACTCAGGTCCAAAACCCAGTACAATCTGAAAGCAAAGCCAGACTCAGGCCGGC